>NC_135617.1:60032307-60341730 GCF_053574225.1 Canis aureus
CAGGCTCCTCACAGGGAACCCGATGTGGGACTTGATACCCAGACCTGGGATCATGCCCTGAGCTGAAGGCTCAGCCGCTGAGCCACCCAGGCATCCCATACTTCTTAAGATTTAAATAGATGAAATCTTGAAAGAAAGAAAGAAAGAAAGAAAGAAAGAAAGAAAGAAAGAAAGAAAGAAAGAAAGAGAAAGAAAGAAAGAAAGAAAGAAAGAAAGAAGAAAGAAAGAAAGAAAGAAAGAAAGAAAGAAAGAAAGAAAGAAAGAAAGAAACACAGTACTGATCTACCCTACAATATGGATGAACCTCAGAAACATGATGCTGGGTGACAGAAGGCAGTCACAAAGGACCGCATATTGCATGATTCCATTTATATAAAATGCCCCAAATAGGCCAGTCTATATAGAGACAGAGAGTAGTAGAAGGATGTGGTCTGAGTTAAACAGAGCCCAGTTGGTGCCGCGGTGTGGGAGGAATCCAGAGTGAGGAAAAGAAGGGGCAGTTACAGGGAGGGGCAGGAGAGTTCTAGGCTGCCTAGAGGGGGGAACCAGATTGAGCCCACAGAGGGCTAAGTTCAGCAGAGGCAAGAGCAGGGTGGGTGGCCCAGGAAATCGTCATACCTCCAGCTGACAGACCAGGAGATTTATAATAGCAAAGCTAAGAGTCTTGTTGAGTGTCTGCTCTGTGCCAGGCACACCAACCTCCAGAAAGATCTCAGCAATATCCTCAATTACTGGAAGAGGAAGCAGGGACTTGGAGGTCAAGGAGCATGCCCAAGGTTACAGAGTGAGGGTTGGGCATGGGACAGTCTGACTGCAGCCTTCAGACAAGGCCTGTGACCTTTCCCTGACACTCCCTTCTGAGGAAGGTGCCTCTTCTCAGCAGGAAGTCCTGTGCAACTAGGGCCATCTTCCCATTTTCATCAACAAAAGGGGATCATGGGCCATTTGTGGCTAAACTTCTCTGATGCCCCTTGACTCCTCCCACTAAGGAACCCACTCTTTCATCTCACATCAGTGTCCCCTTGGGACTTCCCTAGATCCAGTAACGCCCCTGTGATCTCCCCTTATTAGCCTGACAAACCCAAACTAGGCTACCACCAAGAGGCCTAGCGCCTTTGAGCACAGGCAGCTTTCTCAGCTGCCCCAGACTGCTCCTGCCTCTGTGCCTCTATCTGGAATCACTTCTGCTCTCACGCACCTACCTTGCTCACTGGGCAAGTCCTGCTCAGCCTTGCAGGACTGGCTCAATGCCACCTCCTTGGTGAAGCCCTTCCCTAATGTGTCCATGAAGAGTTTGAGGCCACCTTCGTGTCCAGCACTTTCTTTTGTTGGGACACCCATCACTGCCTGCTGGGTCTGAGTTGGCTTGTCTGTGAGCTCCCAAGGGTAGAGATGGGGGATCCTCTGTCCACCTCTGGGTTCCCTGTCTCAAATGGCATCTGGCCCCAGCAGGGGCTCAGAAATGCTTTCAGTGGATGGATAAATGAGTGAAGGGTTGGGTGGGATGCCTTGCATTGCACTGTAGTGATTCCTCATCTATGTTTGCAAATCTATGTTTTTTCTCTCCTGCCCTGCCCCTCAACTCCCTGTCCCACTCTGGGCCCCAATGGACTATATATGTTTTACTTATTATTTGTCTCCCTTACCAGAATGAAACCTAGTGAAGGCAGGGGTTTTGTTTTCTGCTGCATTGAGCACATAGTAGGTGCACAATAGATGTTTTGAATGATGTTCCCCAGTGCTCCTAGAAGGGAAAAGGGTCATGCATCTTAGTTTCTCCCCATGAAGGGATGGATGGGCATGTGGCTCATCTCTGGGACCCTCCATTCCACTCGGGAGGGTCTCCCTGGAGGGCCCACTCTAGAGCAGGTGTCTGGTAAATGGTGGGATGTGCAGATTCCAACCCAGCACTGTCCATAGGCCATGCCTGCCTGGGCTGGGGACCAGAAAGAGCTCGCCTCAACCCAGGGACGCCCAAGCGTTGGTGCAGGCCACAAGCAAAGGCCTTGGGGCCACCGCATAAAGGCTTCTCTGGTGTCCCCTTAGGGTTTCTGGGACTTAAAGCCTCCTGGCCCCTGCTGAGAGAAGTTCATCGGCCTTAAGGATTAGGGTGAGTTTGCTGGACAGACTTGGGATCCTGTCCTTTTGCTTCTTCCACGGAGCCTATGGTTTGTGATGAGAAGACATAAGGAATCTCTCCCAGTGGTAAAAGGGACTCGCACTCACAGAGCAGTTATAAAAATACTAATTAACCGTGTTTGAGGACTCAGTACGTGCCTGGCTCTAAGTGTATTACATGCATTAACTCAGGGAATCCTTACAGCAACAACACTATCGACTAGGTTTATTATTGTTACGTCTCCCGGCTACAGAGGGAAGAACCAAGGCCCAGAGAGGTTGGGCTTCAAGGCTGCACACCTGGTGGGCAACAGAGTCAGGCAGGGTCACACCTGGACAGGCTGGTCCAGGCTCCTACCCATCACTTCCCGCTTTGCTAGGAGGGACCCACAGAGCAGGGGAGAGGCCGTGCTGGAAAAGATGAATGGTCCAGCCCTTCCTCCGTTTTGCTACAGCCTCCAGGTGGTCTTTGTTAAGTCCTGGGTGAGGGGAAGTGAGGATGGAGAAGGTGTTGGAAGAGAGGTCAGGAAGGCAGCGGATTCCTCCTTAGCAGAGCTGGTGCCCTGGGCTGCAGCACCGAACCAGGGTGGGTAGCTGTCTAACCATGGGCACGTGGCTTTATGTCGCTGAGCCTTGGCTTCCTCATCTGTATAAAGAGGCTGCTATCTCCCCCTTTTCCAGATTAAGTGATGCAACATACATGAATTGGCATCCAGTCGGTGCTCAGGAAATCTTGGTTACCTTTTCCCCTCCTACCTGGCTGGGTAACTAGTTATGTATGGAGTTCCTACTAGAATCACATAGCAGTCCTCTTCTTGGGACTCAGTGATCATAAGGATGCAGCAACATGTTGGGATCATCTGTGTGCCTATCTGGGTCTGAGCTCCTTAGAGCAAACTGTAACTCATCTCAGCCACCTTTGTGGAGCATTTGTTCAGAGGTGAACACTGTCTGCAGGGAGCCCTGACAAGACCCTCCCCAGACTATCCCTCTTCGGGTTTAGCTTCATGGGCCACAGAGGCAGGGGGAAGGGCCCAGGGAAGGAGGCCACCCAGACTGGGTGGGATAATTGGGAGGTTCTTGTGGGAGTGTAGGGGGGGTGACTGCCTCCTTTTTCCTCCTCAGTGCTCACTCCACTCTCAGGAGGATAGGGTGCACCCAGGAGTTCCTGGTTCTGGAATAGTCAGGGTTGGGGGCAGGGAGGATGGTGTGTGCCGCTGGAATCTGGGGATTCTTTCCTTTCCTCTCCCTCTCCCCCCACCCTCTCTCTTCCCACCCAAGCTCCCTGGCTTTCTCTTGGAGATGATAGAGGAGCTCCTTCCCACTCCCTCAGGTCAGGGGAAAATGAATAAAGGGGTGTGTCTCGGCAGCAGGGGAATAAGTGGGTTATCTCTTTGCTCAAAGGGCAGGGGAAAGACTTGGAGGGAGGCCTGTGGGGGCAAACCTTGGAGCCCCCTTCAGGTGAGGAGGGTCCAGAGAGACAGGCTGCAGAACATCTCCGAGGAGGGGTGAGAATCAGAACTGGTCTTGTTTCACCACTTGGTCCTTACTCTGTGTCACCAGCAGGTCAGGAATGCCTGTCCCATGTGACCTAGGCCTGCCCCAGGGCTCACCCAGAGGTGCTAGTGTTAGGGATCCTCAATGTGGGAGATCACGTCTCCAGGGAACAATGGGCAGTGTCTAGAGACATTTTGGGTTGTTGTAACTGGGGAACATGGAGGGGCTGCTGGCATCCAGTGGGTAGAGGCCAGCGATGCTGCTAAACATCGAGACAGCCCCATGACAAACAGTCTGTCCAACCCGAATGTCAAGTGTCCAAGTTGAGAGATACCTGCGGTAAGTGAGGGGCCCAGGAGCACCCACAAAGTGAGGCCAATCGCTCTATGCCCTCCCACCACGGGGTCACCTTAGGGAGGCCTCTGACTTGGCTGCCTCTGGGAGCGACTCCGCCGGCCTGCCCTGGGGGTCTGGAAGGACCACAGGAGGGGGCCGTGTCCAAGAAAGCTGCAGAACATCAGAGGGCAGACCGAGGCTGTGAAGGTTAAATGTCCTTAGCCCTCTTGCAGCCCGCCGTCCCCTGGCCACCACCCAGCCTGAGGAGTCACTTCTCACTGTCCTGCCTCCAAACCCTGCCTGACATCTTGCACACCCAGCCTGCGAAGTCTGAGCAAATTACTCAGCTGGTTGGCAGGGGGACTTCACACACACACACACACACACACACACACACACTCCACCACAGCTATCACCAAAAGAATCTCCAGAGCAGGTGACAGACCTGAGCCTGTCAGGTGGGCTAGAGGCAAGGGCAAGCTGAGACAGACAAGGCTGGCTGTGGAAAGGACAGGCAGGTGGCCAGACAACACAGTAAAATGAGGCACGAAGGGCTAGGAAGCTCTCTGGCCCAGGCGTGTATCTGGTCTCCTCTACAGATGGGGAGTCATCCCTGAGGGCGGGGGCTGCAGCTCCCCCCCAGATGGAGGCCTGTAGATTTGTGGACAGCTGAGTTTCCAAGGCTGGCAGGAGACAATGTCGTTGCCTGGACTTCTCAGGGAACTTCTGAAGAGCCAGGACTGGGTTTAGTCCTCTCTTAGGCCTAGGCCTACACTTCCAGGGCCCAGGCAGATGGTGAGGGCCCGAGAAGCCAGGATCGGGGGTGCCCCTTATAGCTGAAGCCAGCTGCCCTCCTAGGCTGGGTGAAAGGTGCAGGGCTGAGGCCTTCTGCTGGCTGGAACTGGCTGCTCCCCTCCACTTAGCTCCCACTCCACAGAACTCCCGTCTCCCAGTGCTGCCTCTCTCAGGCCTGGAGGTCAGGTCCCAGGCCTGCATACAGAGTCCCATTCCTGTGGCCCTCTTAGGGTCTGGTCTCTTTGGACCAACAGGCTGGCTTTTCTGGGCTGGAGAGAGATTCCCTCTGTTCCCTGAGTTTTATTTCTCTAGTGGCCGCTCTGGCTTCACACAGGCCTTTCTCCCAGGCAGCTATGATAGTGGGGTGACTGGTCCCTCTCCTCTCCCCGACTCCAACCTCTCAGTGGAGACAGGGGGAAGGGCTCCTGTGAGTCTGGCCATCAGCGGACCATCTGAGGAAGAGGCCCATCTGCTCCTAGGGGGCATCCAGTCTGATGGAGGAGTCACCCTCCAGGGGACACAGCCCCTTCCCTGAGGGGAGGCCCTGGTCTGCAGAGGTACAGTAGTATAAGGCCCATCTGCGCCTACCTGGGGAGTACAGCATGTTGGTGGCTAGCGTGGTGCTTGACAGTTGAAGGTTCTGGCAGGGAGGGGGAGGAGAACCCCCACCCCCACCCAGAACTCTCCAATTACAGCAGGAGTCCTAAGGCAGTGGCACGATTTCTTTTTTTAAGATTTTATTTATTTATTTATGAGAGACACAGAGAGAAAGAGAGAGAGAGAGAGAGAGAGAGAGGCAGAGACATAGGCAGAGGGAGGAGCAAGCTCCCCATTCAGGGAGCCTGATGTGGGACTTGATCCTGGGACCCCAGGATCATGCCCTGGGCCAAAGGCAGGCACTAAACCACTGAGCCACCCAGGCGTCCCACTGGCACATTTTAATACATGCCTTCCTCTTCTGTCCTCTTTCCCACTTCCCACACACGCTGGCACAGTCAGTAACCTGGTCGCTTTTGATCTTCCTGGTCCCCACCCACCAGCCCAAGGGCCATCTCTGTGCAGGGGGCAGGAGTTCCAGCACCCCTACCCAAGGGCACCTCTACCAGACTTGGCTGTTCTCATTGTACTGTCCAATCAGGATGAGTCTGAGTCTCTCCCCTTCAGCCCACAGCTTCCAGGAAGGGGTTGTCCCTGACACCCCAACTTGACCTTTTTATCTTGAAAGTCCCCTCATTTCCAAGAGGCCCCTTCCCACCGACATGGCACTCCTCCTGTATGTCTCTGTGCCTTCCCATGGCATTCTCTGTGTCTCTCCTCTTCTCATACAGACGCCAGTTGTATTGGATTAGGGACTCACCCAATTCCAGCATGACTTCATCTTAACTATTTACTCCTGCAGTAACTGTATTTCCAAATAAGGTCACATGCTGAAGTCCTGGGGATTAGGATTTCAACATCTCTCTCAAGGGGACTCAACTCAACATTCTGCTTGGCATGTTTAGGCCACTGGCCTGGCTGTCATGTCTATCCAGGGGCAAGTGTGAACTCTTTGACCTGAAAAACTCACCCTATAGTGTTGTGTATGGCCATCGACGATGGGGACCGTTGGGGTCATTGGGGTGTCCCTCTGCCCAGCCTGCTGGAGTGTTAGCCACAGAACAGATGCTCAGGCCACTGAGTGGAATCAGAGTCTTGTTCCAAGCCAACTTTGGACAAGTCCTCCCCAACCCCTTTTCTGGGTCTCAACTTCCTCATCTATAAGAACATTATAGTTAATTAAGTTCTTATTATGTGCCAAACACTGGGCTAAGCACTTTACACTTGTTAAAGTCTTAAAACAGCTCAAGGACACGGTATCATTATCCTCATGTAATAGAGGAGAAAGATGAGGGCCAGAGGTGACAAGAAATATATAGTTTGTCTCTTCTCCTGGCTCCTTGGAATTTTTTGAGTGATAATGGCATCTTTTGTTCTAATGAGGCCATTCCTGGAGTACTTCTGGATAGCCTCAGGATGGGGGCTGGTGGCCAGGAAGACCAAGCCATGACTGAAAGCCTAGAACTTTTAACCCAAGGAGAGAACAGGGGCTGGAGATTAATAATCAATCATACTCCTGGGTGGGTGGGTGGGGTCTCCTTAAACACTCCTAAATGGGGGGGGGGGGTGTTATTTTTTTATTATTTTTTAAAAAGATTTTATTTATTTATTCATGAGAGACAGAGAGAGACAGAGAGAGAGAGAGAGAGAGAGAGAGAGAGACAGAGACACAGGCAGAGGGAGAAGCAGGCTCCATGCAGGGAGCCCGATGCGGGACTCCGTCCCGGGACTCCAGGATCAGGCCCTGGGCTGAAGGCGCGCTAAACCGCTGAGCCACCCGGGCTGCCCAATGGGGGGTTTAGAGAGTTTCTGGGTTGGTGAACCCATTTATGGGCTGGGAGGGTGGTGCACCCCAACTCCACAGGGACAGAAGCTTGTATGCTTGGGACCTTCCTGATTTCACCCTACGTCCTTCCTCATCCGGCTATTCATCGGTATCCTGTAGCACATCCTTTTGCAAGAAACAGATGAATATAAGTAAACGTTTCCCTGAGTTCTCTGAGTTGTAGCAAATCGTAAAACCTGATGGAGGGGCTCATGGGATCCCTGACTGAGAGCTGGTTGGTCAGGAGCACAGGTGACAACGTGGGACTTGTGACTGGCGTCTGAAGTGGGGGCAGTTTGTGGGATGGAGCCCCTGGGGGTTCTGACGCTAACTTTAGGTAAACAGCGTCAGAACTGAATGGAATTGAAGCGCACCCAGGTGGTGCCTGGAGAGCCAGAGAAATGGTTGGTGTGGAGAAAGCCTCCTTTCCCTCATTTAGTGTCAGACTGTTTTGTGTATAAGGACAACAGGTTTCCTGTTCAAGAGGTGTGATACAGGGCAGCCCCGGTGGCTCAGCGGTTTAGCGCCGCCTTCGGCCCAGGGCGGGATCCTGGAGACCCAGGATCGAGTCCCACGTCGGGCTCCCTGCATGGAGCCTGCTTCTCCCTCTGCCTGTGTCTCTGCCTCTCTATGTCTCTCATGAATAAATAAATTAAAAAAAAAAAAAAGAGGTGTGATACAGCTGGCCCAACATCACCCAGCTGGTATGTGGCTGACCTGGGATTTGAACCTAAATCCTCAGTTCTTGTCCATGATCTTCTGTTGGCTGTAAAGGGAGGAAGAGAAATGGACTCTGGGTCTGTCTCCCTGTGGCCTCCCTCCTCCTTCTGGGATTCCACCGAGACACCTTGCAATCCCTTCCAGCACTCTGCGTGGAGCTGGACACCCAATCCTGGTTCAGGAAATGTTCGTCAGATGAGCAGATTGTAATTCCCTCTTTCTGACCTGGGTTCCGCCTGTGAGGAGGCACCAGGGGCAGGGTCTGGGTGGGTGTGGGCGCCCTCCTCTATTCCAGCCTCCCTCCTTGGGGCTGTGCTCGTCCCAGCACCTGTGTTCTGTCTGCTGTTTGGGCATTATCTGGAGTTTCACATCTGGAAACACTTGAACCTGACTTTGTGCTTCATGAGGAGGGTAGGGGAGAAGACCCTATGAGGTGGGATTAGGGGAGACCTTGCCCCAAGAGAGGCAGAGGCGTGCCAGGCAGGTGAGGAATTCAGGGGTCTAGGCTGAGGTCTGTCCAGGCCATGCTGTGCAGACAATGTGGCTTGCCAGGCAAAGTGGTGCTGTGTCTGCCCACTCATACAGAAAACAGGCTTTGGGGGTGCTGAGGGGCCTTCATGAACCAGGGTGCTTGGTTCAAGACCTTTCTTGGCTGCTGAAAGCACCCCCTCTAGGACCTACTCTGAATCAATACCACTGGTCACTCCCAAATGACCCAAAACACATCTGGTTTCTTTCTTCCTCAGCTTATGTTCCCAAGAACTGATCGGAGCCCCTGGGACCTTCAGAGGCCAACCCCAGGATGTTTCCCTGGTTGCCTACAGCCCCTGCAGACAATGCCAGCTGGTTCTTACCTGGGCCTCCCATCACTTTGCTGCCCCTTAACCCAGGTCCCCAGCCTTATTTGGCCTTTTGGACTTTTCTGTCTGACCTAAGGGTCCCCTCACTGCCCACTCCCCATTCTCAGCCTCAGAGGAGTTGATGGGAGTGTTTCTGACTTAATCCAATGACCCTAGGGAAGGCATTTGGTACCACGCTGACCGTTTTGGACTTAATAATTGTGAGTTCTTTCATTCCTCCTCTTTGGATGTCAACTTTCTTGGCTGAACAGTAAAAAGTTTGAATGGGCAATATGTCTTGATTTGAGGCTTCCATACCATCCTAAGATTTTTCTCATCCTTGTCCTAGCACCCCTGCATCCAAATTGTGGAGCAAGGGATATCACCTCTGTGTGTCCTGGGTTCCTCATCTCGAAATTTGGGATAGGGCTTCTATGAGGACTCAGTCAACTCATAGAGGGTGGTAAGAAGGGTGCTGGACCTAGTGGGAATTCAGATCTGTCTCTGGCTTGCCCACTGGGCCACAGGTACCTAGGATCAGTCTTGCTGTTGTGTCATTGGACCCTAGCTCAGGGCCTGGAGCACAGGAGGTGCTCAGAAGGGTTTCATGGAGGGATCAAGGGCCAGACTGCAGTTTGCAGCCTCTGGGGCCTGCTGTGTGTTCCCTGCTCCAAATTTACAGCCAGTTTCTGCCCACCCACCGGCTGGCACTCTGCTCTCCAGCCCTGAGACTCTGGGGACTCCACTCGGAGGTCCACATTTCATAAGGCCGTGGATCTGTCATACATGTGAAGGCTAAGGCCTGGACCAAGCTGTCCACAGCTGGCCACCAGGGCCACTGTCCTTCCAAACTATGTTAATCAAGTAGGGGGCATCTCTCTGTAGCTTGGGGGTGGGTGAACCTCACACACAGAGACAGATCCCATCGCACATGCAGCATACACTGCATGTGACCATGTGGCTGACTGGGCCTCCGGGGAGTGGGCTAGAGTGGCCACAGGAAATTTCTTACAGAGGGTAGATTACAGGGGTGCCTGGGTGACTCAGTCAGTTAGGTATCTCCCTTTGGGTAGGATTGAGCCCAGAGTTGGGCTCCCTGCTCGGCGAGGAGTCCGCCTCTCCCTCTCCCTCTGCTCTTTCCCCTGCTCATGTTCTCTAATAAATAAACAAAATCTTAGAAAAAAAAAAAAGTAGATTACAGTAGAGCCTGGGGATGGGTAAGATTTGACTGGGCAGGAGACTTGTCTGGAAGGAGGCTTTTTGGGGAGGCCCTCAGGCACTCCTGAGGGGGAAGGGACAGGTTGGTTGGGGGCCTGGGCTGACTGAGATCCTCAGAAAGGCTTTTCCCAGACTCCTCCCAGGCCAGTAACCTCAGACAAACCCCTAGAGCCTCACTGAGCCTCTGTAGAGAAACCATTTTCTGAAGAGAAAACCACACTGCTTTGGAGTACTATTAATGGCTACAGCATTAATTATAGTTGGCATTTATTGGGTGTTTTTCCTGGGTCAGGTGCTGGGCCAAGGGGGCACTTGGCATATCCCATCTTATGGAAGTCTCACAGCAAACCCATGCCTGACCCTGGAGCAGACTCTCTGAGGAGTAAATGCCTTAAAACACATAATACAGTCACTTAGCCTAATTCCAGGCACATAATAACTGCTCAAGAAGCTGTAGCAACAATGACAACAAATAAGGATATTATTTGGTGGGCTACTGTGGCCCCACTTCCTTGCCTCTTCCCCTCCAGAACCATCTGCTGAGTCTTTTAGAAGCAACCCTCCCGGGATCTTCCTCCTTCAGGAAGCCTTCTTCCTGGGCCAGTGGGGAATCTGTGGTTTTGCGCGGCCTTTCTCCCTGAATCTCTGTCCCACCTATCTGTGTGGCCCTCGAGGATTCAGAATCTGTGTCCCATCCCAGTTTCCTCACGGCAGGGGCTGGGAGCTGACCAACTCCGGAGTGAACACAGCAGCCCCTCCTGCCTGAGACTCCCCCAACATCTCCTGTGCCCATTCTCTCCCTGGAGAAACTGAGGTCTGACACCATAAGTCTCTTGTCCAGGCACCGAACAGGTCCTCCAGATATAGAGGACCCTCCAGGGCAGCAGCACAAATCGGACACCTGCCTCAGAGCTTTTCTTTTCATTTTTATTTTAAAGGAAAAAAAAAAAAACAGTGCAAAAACCCATTTTCCAGTGTCAGCCATGCCCACCCCCCACCCCTAGGTCACGTCCCTGGCTGGGGGCCTGACTCTTCCCCCCTCCACTCTGCAGCCCCTCCCCTCTCATGCAACCCACAGGGCTGGAGGCTCCACTTCTCTGGAGTGCCAGGACCCAGGGGGCTTGGGGGGAGGGAAGAACTAGGAGGGCAGCCCCTGGTCTGCCTGCCCCACCCAGGTCTCCAGCCATGGCACCAGGTACCCCTCTTGGCTCTCAATAACCCTCTCCTGACCACACTACTCGCGTGGGGGGCACTGATCTGGGGAATCCTGTCCGCACCCCTCTTTGCCCCGGGTCCGGCTCGGGGCTCTCCTCACTGAGGTTGGGGGGGGTCCCTCCCTCCCTCCATGGTGGGGGAGAGTGGTGAAATCCCCAGGTTTAAATACCTTAATGAAAGCAGGGATGGGGGAGGAAGGGGCTTTAGATCTAATAAATTATTAGCGTTTTTTTTTTTTAGTGTCCGTGGGGGGTGGGTGGGGTGGGGGGCAGGGCGTGGCCTCCAGGGCCCCTCCCTCCCCTTACTGGTGAATCTCATTCTCTATGAGGCTGTCCTCATAAGACTGGAAGTCTGTGTCCGTGAGGCCATCAGGAGGCATCAGCAGCTCCTCATCTTGGGACGAGGACAACGGGGGCTCATCCCCCGAGCTCCCGGGAGCCCCATCCCCATCCCCGTCCACCTCTGAGTCCTGCAGCACCTGAGCGATGTATTTCTGGAGGGCAAAAGGGGTAGAGGGTGAGGAGGGACAGCTGCACCTCATGGGGGGTTCTCAGGGCCTCCAGGGAGCAGGATAGTGATCCCCCCGCCCCAGGAGGGGTGGGCAGCCCCCTCAATGAAGCCAGATCTTTCCCTGGCCCCCTGGGGGCTGGAACAGGCTTGACTTTCTGGAGGACTGATGGGACCCCTGGCTTTGAGTTGAGCCTCGCTGGCAGGCTCCTCCCCACCAGGCCACCAGCCAGTGTACTCACCGCAGATTTCGGGACAGCGGCAGCAGTGGGGGGCCGACCGTTGCTTCTGGGGTCCACGGCATCTGTCTCTGTGTGCTCAATCTTGGGGAGCCCAGAATGAGTCAGGGAGTGGGGAGATGTCCTCACCCTCAGCCACGAGCAGGACCCCGTGCCTTCCTGACACCCTCACTGCCCCTGCCCTCAGCTCCCACCCATCCCCCTGCTCCCCTGTACCCCCTTGAGCTTCTGCCCTCAGCCCTCCCCTGCCCCCCTCGCCCCACACCTTGTAGTTGTGGGCACTGAGGTATTTGAAGTGTCCGAAGCAGACGTGGCAGAGACAGATGACGATGGTGATGACCAGGACCACGAATGTGAACATGGACGTGGGGGCTAGGAACCCTGGGGTGGGGGGGAAAGGATGGGGCTGCTACCTCTCCTCTGGGCACCCCCTCCAGGGGCCCACCACCCCACGTCTGCCACCTTCTGAAAGTACTCTTGCATTCCTCTGTGCTCTGGCCTGACCTGGCTTCTCCTGGGCTCCTCGCCTGTGACCCTTGGGCCATCACGGCCCCTCCCCTGGCTTGCTCTGCCTTGACTCTGGATGGAGCCCCCCCTCCCCCCCCCCCCGCCCACCTCCCCCCCGCCCGTCCCTGGTGCTCCGGGAGGTGTGTGTGGATGGCGGGGGGGAGGGGAGGTGGCCCTCACCCGTGCGCATGGTGGAGAAGAAGAGCAGCCAGAAAAGGCAGAGGATGGGTGCGGCCACCACCTGGTTCACAGCCCCTGAGTGGATCTTCTTGTCCAGCTTGGCCGGCAGGTAGGCGTAGTAGAGATTGTACCTGTCTACCAGGTGCTTCAGCAGCATGTACATGAGCCCTGGGGGAAGCCACATGGGCCCTGACCTCGGAACCCGTGACACCGGACCTGTGTGCCTGTCATGGCTCATCCTAGTCCTTCCAAGACGGCTGGGGGCTGGCTTCCCTCCTCTTGCCCCAGCCCCCAAACAGGACAGAGCCCCAGCCTGTCACAGGATCACACAATGTCAGTTTCCTCAGCTTCCCTACTTCGTTCCGCGGCCCCTCAGTGAAAATCCTATTAGAAGTCTATTCATATGAGTCAACAAGCTTCTCCTCGAAACCCTTGTTTTTTTCTCTACCCTGTCCCTTAACAGATGGGCATAAATTAGGTGGTAAGTTCTGTTTTCCTGGAGGCTTAGGGAATGGGAGCTTCTGAATGAGGACAAGGAGGTTAGTTTGGGAGTTTGGAGCCTTCAGCAACCAGGGAGGGTGGTTAAGAGGTTAGGATGTTATGAGGGGGAAAGCAGAGGGCACCAATGGGGTGACAGGTGCAGGGAAACTTTGCTAAATTTCAGAAGGAAGAAGGGCTTGTTCAAGACGCACAGCTTAGCTACAGTGGGGTATCTCCACGAGTGGCAAGAGCCCAACCCCACCCTGGAATCCAAAGGTCTTTCCTGAGCATATGGGATTGTGTCCAAGTGTACCCGCAGACCTTGTGTAGGTGTGAGTGTGTGTGGGCGTGCGCGAACACCTCTGTGGGTATGTGATGTGTGTCCAAGTGTATCAGTTGAGTGAAGGCACTTGGTGTGGATGAGTATGGCCATGTTGGGGTGACTTTGCCCCACACAACAGCACAACAGCTGGGGCCAACCTGAGCTGAAATGGTTTTCCCCCTCCTCCCCCCAGGCCAGGCCCCAGACTGAGGCAGGGACCGGGCGGGAGGCCCGAGGGGCCGGTCTCCCAGCCGGGGCCCTGTCCACTCAGGGTGGCCTTCCTTACTAGAGTGAGGCAGGTGAGGTCCTGGGTCCCCCCGAGCAGGGCCCAGGTCCCGGCGCGGCGGTGCCTACCGAAGGGCACGATGATGGGGCAGGTGATACTGTAGGTCATGACCACCGTGAAGACGCACATCATCCAGGCGTAGGCTGCGCCAAACTGGAACTCGTAGGCCTGATGCTGGGGGGGAGATGGGCAGGAGGGTGGCTCAGGGAGGGGAGGGACAGACTGGAAGGGCGCAGGGCAGGTGGGAGGGGGCAGGCGCCTACGAATGAAGCCATGGGGGAAAGGAACCCGATATCTAGGGTGGGGCAGGGGAAAGGAGATGGAAAGAGGGGCTGTGGCTGAGATGGGGTTAGGGTGGGTACAGTGACGGGTCATGGGTGAGGGGAAGCTGAGAGATCGGGGGCTGGCAGGTGGGTAGGCCTGGGGATGGGATGCCGAGAGCCTTTGTACGGGGTTAGGGCGCACAGACCCTAGGTCTAGGGACCCGGACCTCCCCCAACTCCCATCAGAACACTAGACTGTCAGGACTGGCAGGGGCCTTCAGGGTTGTCTATATTGATCATCACTGCCCATACGGGAAGGCTGAGGCTCCAGACAGGAAGGGGCTAGCGCAGGGCCACGGAACCGGGTCCCCCAAGTTCCAGCACCCCTGAGTCCCCACACCCTAGCATGGCTGCCGCTGTTCCTGGTTGGGCCCACCAGGGGGCGCTGCGCGGGCCGCGGCGGCCCCAGGCGGCCATACCCGCTTCACGTTGCGCCTCTCGGCGGCAGAGCGCGCCAGGCAGAGCCGGATCATGTACATGAGCAGGCCTGGGATGCGCAGCAGGTCCATGGCGTTGCCGATAAAGGCTGAGGCAATGACGTAGTTCACGAAGAAAGCGCCGTTGTCGGGCAGGAACACGCACCTGCAGGCACCAAGTGCTCCAGCACTGCACCCTTGGGTGACCCAGTGGCTGCCGACCCACTGCCGGCACAGCAGCACACACCTTCACCCTCGACGTGCCTCCCTTCCTGGGGACACCCCAGCTCAGCTCTTAAGCGCCCGTGTCCCAGTCCCCCCAGGGTGTGAGCCCCAGGAGCAGATGTCAGATGTCAACAGACACCTTCAATGCCCTCGGTGTGAGCTGATACAATCTGAGAGTGTGAGCCCAGGAGGGGTCTCCTAGAACTTGTACCCTAGGAAGACCCATGGAGAGTGCTCCAGATCCCTAAGGCCACCAGTGTTCAGGGTATGACTGCCTGAGATCCCCACAGACAACCCCCATGAGACCCTCAAAGACCCCTACGGGTGTGAGCCCTAGGAATACCCAGAAAGTACTCCCTTCGACCTTAAATTCATTCACAGTTACCCTCCAGAATGTGAGCCTCAGACACCTCCAGAACATAAGCCCCACAGACCCTTCTTCAAAGATCTTCAGGGTGGGGAGCCCAAGAATCTTTGTCAATGCCTGTGACCCCCCAAACGTGAAACTATCATAGATGGCCTAAAGCAAGACCCCTAGAGCTTGTGCCCACATATATAGCCATGGTAAGTGGCCCTCCATCCTCCTGACCCCAAACAGCCTCACTGGGCTTCCCAGGATAGGTACCCCATAAATACCCCAAGTATGAGCCACAGAGTCCCCTGTAAATACTCCAGAGTTGTAAGCCCAAGAGATCCATAGATACTGAAAGGTATCCATGGATATCCATGGGCTCCAGGGACCTTCAGGGATAACCCCCAAGTCACTCCCAAAGTATGACCAAGATCCTATTACAGACACCTATTCAAACCTCTTGGGTGAAACTTGACTCCTAGAGTGAGCCCAGAGTACAAGCTCTATAGGCTCTCACAGAAATCCCCCAGTGTGGGTCCCAAAGCCCCCAGTGTACCCTGAAGGTGACCTCTAGAGGGGTTCCCAGAGAATGAACCCCAGCACAGACCCCAGGGACACTTCCATGTCCACAACCGAGCACTGTGATGTAATCTTCGGGATGACCCCCACCACACCATGTGAGTACCCCCCTCCCTGCCCCCCGCAGCAGGGTGGGAAGCTTTGCAGCACCCTCCCATGGGGGAAGGCGGTGTCTCAGGCATGCCCACCCGTCTTCTGGTCTCTTTCCCTGGGGCCCAGGTCACTCACTCAAACCGAATAGCTGCCTCAGCCAAGAATTTCTTGTCAAAGAGCCAGCGGAAGAAGAGGTCCAGGCTAGAGAAGAGGAGAGGAGAGATCTGTGTGAGGGCCTGGAATGGCCCAGAACACCAGGGGAGGAGTTGTCTAGTCCATGAGCCTCTGGGGATGCCCCCGCAGACATGGGTCCCCCAGCTATGTAAGGGAAGTGGGAGCTCCCCTTGCTCATCCATCCACCCCCCAACCCCAGCTCCCATCCCATCCTCTGCAACCCACCTGCTCAGTCCCAGCGAGGGCAGAAGCAGCACCATGAAGATGAGGAAGGTGTAGCACTTGTGCATGGTGGTCCTGTTCTCCCCGGAGCTGAGGCAGGGGGCACGGGGCTCAGGTCAGGTGAGCCAGCCCCCCTGCCTGCTCCACCAGCCAGTATGGTGTCCCAGGCTGCTCTGCTGGGATGGGGGCCTCCTGGTGGGAGCATGCTGGCCAGCCTCCCTTCCCTGACAGCTCTGGGACTCCCTGGGGCAGGGAAGCCAAAGGGGCAAGGGCTGCCCAGTAGGGATGACCATATACCTAGGAGGGCCAGCGTGCAGGGCGTGTGAGGCCACTCACCGTGTCCAATGAGCTTCGAAGAAGGCTGAGTAGTAGACAATGGTGGGGAGCAGGGCCGAGAAGCACCACAGCAGCAGGGTGGGGAAGAACTGAGTGATGATGGGATTCTGCAGAGGGGCACAAGGGGACCTATCAGGTGGGGGCCATCTAGTGGGCCCCAGTCTGACTGGCTTTGCTTACCTGCCCCCTCCCCTGCTAAGCCCAGGCCCCATGGCTCCCAGGGCCCCGTGGCAGAAGTCCAGAACCCGTGCAGGACCGAGGCGAAGGTGGGAGCCGGGGTCATGAGGACCACTGCAGGGTGAGTAATGCTAGTGGTTAGAATTTCCTAAGTACCTCCTAAGTGCCAGGCACAGATCCTGGGCTTTACATGTGTGGATGTCACAACAACGCTATTACCCTCCTTTACAGATGAGCGAACTAAGGCAAAAAGAGATTCAGTAGGTTACCCGGCTCGTAAGCAGTGGGGTGGGGATGTGAACCTGGGCAGACTGGGTCTGATATATTTTGCTCTTATCACTCAGTAATTTTCAAACCGTCTGACTTTGGACCTTGAGGCCCTAAGGAGGTATGCCATGTGCATGGCAGGAGGGGTGAGGGAAGAGCTGGTGTAAGTGACCCTCACTCTACTGCCATCTGAGCAGACTTGCTTTTCCACACAGGGTTTCATGTAAAAGTCTGTTCAATAGGGATGCCTGGGTGACCCAGCGGTTGAGTGCCTCTCTTTGGCCCAGGGCGTGATCCTGGGGTCGCAGAATCGAGTCCTGCATTGGGCTCCCTGCATGGAGCCTGCTTCTCTGCCTGTGTCTCTGCCCCTCTCTCTGTGTCTCTCATGAATAAATAAAATCTTAAAAAAAAAAAAAGTCTGTTCAATAAAGGCATCAGAATCTAAGTTGGGAAGCCAATAATGGAGTCTGAACCTCCATTCTTCTGTCGGGGAGACGGGGTGGGGGATGAGGAGAAGGGGCTTGTCTGAGGTCACATGGTCAGTTAAAACCGGCCCTGGGCTCTCTCTCTTCCCAGGTGTCTCTCTAGGTGTGTGCAAACCCACGGGTGGTCTTGCTAGAGGGAAGGCAGCACGGAGCTCAAGGGATGTTCATAGGGGGCTCCGCAGCCCATGGTTGTGTGGGAATTCTGGGTGGGGCTGGGCTGGGCTGGGCAGGAGGGCATTCTGGTTTCCCCCTAAAGAGGGATTCGAGGCCTGGCATCTGTATCTCGTGAGCCAGCATGGAGGGGTGGGGCGGGGCGGGATGGGCACGGGCCTCACATTGAGGTACTCCACGGGCTTGGTGACGTTGAACTTGTCCATAGTGGTGATGATGATGGCCGGGGTGGTGAGGAAGAAGAGGAGGATGAAGAGGACAACATTGATGACCAGGCAGCGCAGCCACCAGATGAAGCCTCGGATGGAGAGGTGTTCCCTGGGAAGGCAGGGGAAAGGGACACCTTGGACCCCCCCTCTCCTCCCTGTACCCGCTGAAGCCAGCAGGCCCCATGAAGCCTGCCCCTGCCACCCTGTTGTGCTCACCAGTAGATGTTCTGGGGGTCGGGGGCATAAGATACGGTCCAGTTGGAGATGTGCAGGGACTCGCTGCAGGATGAGGAGCGTGGCTCCCCGCGGCAGGTGCAGCCCTGGCACTTACACACATTGAAGTCCTTCAGGATGCTGGGGGATGGGCACTGGTTACTGTGGCACCAGCCGCTGGGGGCCCCCCTGCCAATAGCTGGCCATGAGCGCAAGGACCCAGGACCCCCGGCTGGCTGGTCACCGGGGGGCAAGGACTGGGATGGGCAGGCAGGGCAGGGGCTCACATGGCGGTGATGGTCTCATTGTGGAAGGTGACAAAGGCCATGCCAAGAGGCTTCTCGTTCACCTTCTCCTTCTCCCGCTTGTAGTCCTCCTTCAGTTTCTGTTCCAGCTTTGTATAGTACTCAATGGCCTCCACCTGTCGAGGGCAAGCGAGGCAAGGGCTCTGGGCAGAGAGCCAGGCTGGTCCCCGGTACTACACCGCTTTCAGCTTTCTATGTGTTAACCCTCCTGACAATCCCAAGGAAGGTACAATTAGCCCTGTCTTAGGAAGAAACTGAGGCACGGAGCAGTCAAGACACTCGCCTAAAGCCACAGAGCTGGCAAATACAGCACAACACTGTTCTCTTGACTGACCTCTTCTGATTTGGGGCTTGAAAACTTGGCCACTGTTGGGATAGGGACAAACCCAATGGGGGAACTGGGGCTTCAAGGGCTGTAGGAACAGCTGGGGGTCTGCTGAGGGAGGTGCTGCACTCTGCTCTCAGTCCTGGCCGCCACCCACCCTGGCATGGCCTTGCCTGCTCTGGGAGTCTGTTTACTTTTGGTTGTTTATCTGCAAGGGCCGTTTGTGTGTGTTCCTGGGGGTCGTGGGACATACACCTGGAGTGTCTGCCTCTACTGTGACCTGTCTTCCCAGGATCTGTCCGACTCCTCCCTATACCCAGCAGGAGCTCTGGCGGCCAGAGATCACCTCATACCTGCTCACAGCCTCGCACCACACAACAGCAGAGGTGGCCACAGGGCTTGGGGTTGATCATGGTGGGGACATTCTCCTTGCTCTGGAGGTTTGTGAAGTAGAGCTTTCCCCGCTCGGCCTTCTTCCTGTGAGAACCAGGCGCCCAGTCACCCGCCGCCCAGCTGGGACTGCGAATGACTGGAAGGAAGGGTCGGAGCTTGGCTCAGGGGTCATCTAGGTCCACTCCCTAAGGACAGGGGGGTGAGCTTGGAATGCATGGTTCAGATATGTCCCCATTCAAGAGTCTTCCCACCCATCTCTTGAGGGCCAAAAATTCTTCCTATGGTTTGACCTAAATTTCTTATACTGTAGCTAGAGAAGGGGATGTCCTCAGATGAGGTGGGGATGGTGGACACCTTGCCTCTTGCAACAAACTCGAATCTCCAGGGCTTGCTCTTCCCAGAGCTGAACTGACAGGCACTCCAGGGGTTGAATTAAAATCACATGCCCTGGGAAAAACCTGGAAGGGGAGCCAGGTGCCTGTGGCAGCCAGGATGCCCTCCACAATAGGCAGGGGTCCCTCCAGTGTCATCCCCCCATTACCTCTCTGCATCGAGGAACATAAGGCGAGCCACATTGTAACACGGGCGAGCTTCAAGAACCGTGCAGTTGGGATAGGCCTCCCTGAAACACAGTCCACCATCATCTTCTGCAGGGACTCTGCCCAACAGCGCCCCCTCCCGACTTGCAGCCGTGACCTCATCACCTTTAAGACCTACATCCCCAATTCAAGCTCCCTCTCTCTGGTCTACAAATATGGGAGTTCCATATGAATAAACCTTTGAAATTCTTCCCCATGTTTATGTGAGTAGCGGGAGGAAATAGGAGGGCACGGGGACTTTGCACACTCCTTAATGACCTGGGATGACTGTATACCTGTGTGGTGCTAGGGAGGCCACGGCTGGGGGCTGATTCCATGTCCAAGCTCTAAACTTCCAATTGAGAGAAACTGTTTCTACTCATGGGTTGTTCTCTTAACCCTGTTTCTAGAATACCTGGTTACAGACCAACACAGCCTTGACCATGAACTGACTACAACTTACCCATAGCCCAGTCTACAGAATGACTCCTGCCCCAAGACTGACCAAAGACTGATCCTGAACCCTGACCTGAAACTGACCCTTTACCTGGATCCAAATCACCCATAACCTAGACCCAAGACTGACCTTCTAACCCTGACCTGAAATTGACCTTAATCTTGCCTTGAAACTGAGCAGAGGGAAACTGTGACTCTCAGTACTGGTACCTGGCAGGACTCGAGAGGTGCTTGTTGATGGAAGGAGCAGTTCCTTTTTACTTTTCATCACACACTGCTCCCTCCCTGCTCTCTAATCTAGACTGAGCCACATATTTTTTTTCTTAAGATTTTATTTATTTATTCATGAGAGACACAGAGAGGCAGAGAGACAGGCAGAGGGAGAAGCAGGCCTCTGCAGGGAGCTTGATGCAGGAAGACCTGAGCTAAAGGCAGATCCTCAACCACTGAGCCACTCAGTTGTCCCTGAGCCTTGTCTTTAAAAAAAAAAAAAAACTTTTTAGGGGCACGTGGGTGGCTCAGTTGGTTAAGCATCTGCCTTTGGTTCAGGACATGATGTCAGGGTCCTGGGATTGAGCCTCATGTTGGACTCCCTGGCTTGTGGGGAGTCTGCTTCCCCCTTCTTCCTCCCCCTTCTTTGTTCCCCATCCCCCCAAATGAATAAATAAAATCTTAAAAAAAAAAAAACCTTTTAAATAAAGAACCACCAAGTGTCACAGAGGTATAAGATCTAGTTCTAAAGTGGACCATGCAAATCCATGAGAATTTGGAAACTTCAATCTGGGATGGGGTCCTTGAAATGCACTGTAGACCTTTTCCCTGTTGCTGTGTTGTTCCAACTATTTTAGGGTTCTTCTTCAGAAGGACCTTCAGCCCTGTGGCAGGCTGAGCCCTCATTCTCACCCAACTAATCCCTAACCCTCTAATCCCCACCATGCAGGCTTTCTGATTTTGCATACAGGATCTTCCCTAGTTCTGCTGGGGCAGCCTTCCAATCCAGACAGACCCCCAGACTTGGATCACAAACCCTACTCATACATCACCATACATCAAGCCTGGGCCAACAGCTTAGACACAGTAGGTGCTCAATAAACATGTGCGGAACGAATGGATCAATGAGATGATTGCTCCCTGATACTCAACTCCTTGGGGATATTCTCCAAGCTCCAATTAGGACTATAGTCTCCCCCACTCCTGTTCAAAGGCTGACCACTAATTTTAATCACAGTTTGCTTCCTAAACGAAACCACAGACTGACCCCTGAAACAGAAAGCCTCAACCATGAGCTCCCCACAGGTACCCATCAGGTCTGGTATAAAGTAGGTGTATGACAAATGTGTGCTGAATGGATGCTTGGTTAGCAGGGTTCACTTCCTCATGGCATGCAGGGCCCTGTCAGAGACCCCCTGCCCACCCCAATGTTTCCCCAATGGAAACACACCTCTTCCTGACTCTACTCTGTTTCTCTCACTGCTTTAGTTTTCTTCTTGGCACCTGACCCTGCTTGACATGGTACCTATTACTCATTCATTTGTTTCTTATCTGCCTCGCCCACCAGAATGTGAGCCGATGAGGGCAGAGGCTTTTTCTTTTTTTGTTTACTGCTGTAACCCCAGCTCCGACTCCGGTGTAGGCACATGCCAAGTACTCAGTAAGTATTTGTTATTAAAGGCTTACCAGTACAAGCTGACAACTGATCCCAACAGGACGGTCATATTAAGATGTCGCCTAATTCTGAGCACACACTGTCCTTAATCCTGACCCAGACTGCCCCCTAATGCCGATCACAGCTTGGACTCCAGATAGGATCCCAAGTCATTCTCCTACCGACCGAGGATGATCTAAATTTGATTTCTGTTCTTTAACTTCTATGAGGGTCTGGCCTGTTTCTAATTTGTTAATACTTGGGGTATAGAAGGTGACAATAAATGCATGTGGAACAAATGAGTATCCATTCACTATTGCGGATCACAAACCACTCATTTACCTGCAACAAAGGGATCTGTGATCTGAACCTGACCAGAAACTGACTCTCAAAAAAAAAGAAAAAAAAAAAAAGAAACTGACTCTCGATCCTGTTCTGATCCAGGCCAAATGACAGTGGATCTAGACCTCACTGAGTCCTTGATTCTGACCACCAATGTCCCTTATCAGGGCCACTGGCCAACTCCTAATTCTGGTCACAGACCGACCTCAGACCAAACTCTGATCAGACCTTGCATCAGCTCCTAATGCTAACCGCCACCATGTGAATCCCGTGAGTGCTCAATGATCTTTCATTTATTTCTAGGGTCCCAAGGCTCACCACAGTGACTTAGCCCTAATATTGTTTGAAAAAGTCTGCTGAGTGTACAGATAAATGTATGACAGGATCCCTAATCCTGTACATGCACTGTTCCAACCACCTGGCACTCCTGGAGATGTATACTCCCCTCTCCACAAAACAACTCCAGAGGTGAAAAGAGCCTCAGGGAACTTGTAGCTCAGGTTTTCAGGGCTCCCTCAGGACCCAGTGAAAACCAAGGAGCTCCCCTCTGCCAGTCTGCACACAAACCCCAGCATGTCACATAAAAGTTTGAAACCACACATCTCAAGGGGCCTATGGATCCTGGTCAACAACCCATGACCCAGTTCAAGCCAGGAGGGGAGATGGGCGTGGGAGGGGGTGGATATGACACACACTTTTCTCACTTTGCAAGTATTTCTTGTATTTCCCCTGTTCTTGCAGAGGCCTAACACCCAGCCCAAGTGCCAGAATGCCCTGGACTCATGTTATTCTTCTGTGTTCTCACCTCCACCCCCACTGCAGCCCCAGACCTTGGTGGGAAGGCGTGAGAAGTCTGAGGGGCTGGATAGCAAAGGAGGGCCCTTGGAACCTGGGCTTGGGGTAGGAGTGGCCACTCACTCAAAATGCTTCTTGATCTTTTCTGACTCTGCATATTTGGAGATTCCATTGATGAAGAGGGTCCGCTTCACCTGGGGGTGAGAGGGGAGTGGGTCTGCCTTCCAGAGGAGGAGGCTTGAGAATGCTAGGAGAGTGTGGGGCACAGTGAGTTTAATGGGTGGGAGGAGGCCTTAGGAGTAAGCCAGGTACCAGAGAAAGCAGGGAGAGGAAAAAAACAAAACAGAATAAAAGCAAGCAAGCAAGCAAGCAGGGAAGAGTAGATCTAAATGAAATCAGGCAGCAAGCTTAATCAAAGAGCCATTTGGCCCCTTGATCCCAAAGGGGTCATTGAGGAACAGGGAAGGGGGAACAACTCTCTGATCCTTGGGCCATGAGGACTGGGCACAGTGGCTGGCATGGAGCGAGTGGTCTGTGCCGGGTCGGGAGATGAATGCAGACAGGGCACGTCACTGCCATAGCATCATCACAGCTGTTTCCTGAAGGCCAGGCACAGCATGGGTGCTTCCCACTGACCTTAGGAAGATTTTATTGTCTCATTTTATTTTTATTTTTTTTATTTTTATTTATTTATTTTTTTGTCTCATTTTAAAGATGAGGAAGCCAAGGCTTGGGGAGGCAACTTAACGTGCAGCATAGCATTTTTTTTTCTAAGATTTTATTTATCCACGCGCGCGCGCGCGCAAAAGAGAGAGAGAAAGAGAGAGAGAGAGAGAGGCAGAGACACAGGCAGAGGGAGGAGCAGGCTCCATGCTGGGAACCCAACGTGGGTCTCCAGGATCACGCCCTGGACCGAAGGCGGCGCTAAACCACTGAGCCACCCGGGCTGCCCAACAGCATAGGGGGTCTTGAGCTGCCGAGCCAGGCCTGGAACCCAGGTGCGTCCCCCGCCACCTGCCGTGCTGACACCCCTAGAGGCTGAGGCAAGCAAGGCCCGGAGGGAAGGGAGGAGGCTGGAGGCGGGCTAGACTGGCCCCCCTACTCCACTCACCAGATCGTCCTCCTTGTAGCGCATCTTGGAGGTGTGTCTACGCATGCTGTAGACGGTGAGCAGCAGGTACAGGAAGGCGAAGGAGGTGTGCAGCCATAGCAGGTTGTTCCTGGGTGTGGCACAGGAGTACATGGAGCCACCCTCAGACAACCTGCAACCTCCCAGTGTGAATTCAGCCTGGTACGGGGCCCCTCTCCTGCCACCTGTCTTCTGGGACTGACCCCCTTACAGGGCAGGGCCCATAGTCTGTATAGTTGAGGCCCCAAGATTATTTGGCTGCAGTTGAAATGTCCCCAGGAGGTCATCTCTTCCTGCCCTGCCTACAGGCTACACTGCCCCCCAATTATCCTGTCATCTTTCCCTGGCCTGTGGTCACACGGCTGCTTCTTTACCTGGGCATCCCCAGGCACACCCAGCAGACATCCACCTCCTCTGTCTCTAATCCAAGCCCTCAGGGCCCCACAGTCACCTCTGCAACCTCAGCCACCTCTCCCCCAGCACTCCCCTTGCATCCGTATTATGGCTGGACTATGGCGCAGACCCTGACCTCACCAACCGGCTTCCCAACCTTACCCTGATTTCAGGTTGGCAATGGTGGTTCTCCCGAAGCTGTAGGCATTGTTCTCTGGGGAGGGCAGGAAGAAGGGGAGGGAGAGGACGACACTGGGGTCAGGGCACGTGTCCTCCTGCCTCTTCTCCCCTGCCCCGCCCTCCCCATCCTGGCCCTCACTGACCCAGCAGGTCCCCTGAGAAGTTGACAGGCAGCACGATGCCCACAGAGAGGACACCCACGACGACCAGCAGCCCGATGATGTGCCGCTGGAAGGACAGGTAGTGCACAGCATCGCCCCCACATTTGTCCCGGATCTCATCGTCCCTGCAGGCACGAGGCGGCAGAGGAGCCAGGTGAGGACCCAGGCAGCAGAGGGACCAGGGTTTGCCTGCCTTGCCCGCCCCCACCCCATAGCCACCCTAGCCCCTGCCAGTCTGGCAGCAGTATGGGGGTACAGTGGGTCTCTGGGCCCCCTTTCTGGGAGGGGAGGGATGAGAAAGGGAGAGGGAAGGCGAGGGAAAGGAGGAGAGAGAGAGAGGAAGGGAACAGGGGCAAAAGGGAAGACTGCAGAGAGATGAAGAAAGTGTGAGAAAGGTTGAGAAGAGAGGATATGGAAAAGAAGGGTGAAGAGGAAGAAAGGCAGGTTGATGGGGGAGGGAGGACCGTGGTTGGGGACGCAGTGGTGCCTTATGGGTGCTGAGAAGCGCATACATGGTGCACCTGGGCAGGGGCCCCAGGGGCTGGGGTGAGGGCAGTGGCAGTGCTGACCTGTCCGGGCTTCCTGCCTCTCTCAGCGCTCACTGCCTGCCTGCTGCACTCTGGCTCGATCTCCTGACTTCTGCCTGCTGGATACTGGCTCCTGCCTGTGGCTGGCTGGCTGCTCCCAGCTTGCCTGCTGCCCCCACCCGCTGGCTGCACCCAGGCTCTGAGGTGGGGGGCTCCAGCCTCTGCCCTCATGGGGTGGCAGGGGCGTGGAGAGCCGAGGGCAGAGCGGGCCCGCCAGGCAGGGGGCAGCAACACAGGAGACTGTGGGGTAAAGTGAGGCCAGCTCGGGGGGAAAAACAGAGGCCAGGACTCCAGGGCCTGGCCTCTTGGAGGAGGGAGGAGGGTGCTGGGCTGGCTAGGAGCGCTAAGGCCTTCATAGCTGCTGGCCTCTGGATTTTGTAGGGAAATGACAGGTTCTGAAGTTTCTCTGTTTTCTCTTTCCTTAGAGTCTGAAGACTGTTCACTTACTTTATCCTGAAGATGGCTGTCAGCCAGGAACAGAAACCCTGGAGGGACAGAGGGCTATCAGGTGGAGTTCTTACCCCACCAACCCAAACCTTCCCCCCCCCTTGAATCCCACCCATCCCTTCCTCACGATCACCTCCAGGTTGGGGCCCATCTTGGCATAACTTCCACAACCCCCCAAAGAAAGTAGCTCATTCCAGAGGGGTAGAGGGAAAGTGCTAGCCCTCAAAGGAGAAAAGGACTAAGGCCAAACTGGCCTATCTGTGGATGCTCATGCTCAAAGCTGCAGGTCCCTGCAAAGAGCCAATGGGGCAGTGAAACCAGAGGAAAGCTTGAAGCCTTGTGGGTCAGGGTAAGGATGGGTGGGATTCAGGTTTCTAGGACGGGCAGTGGGGACCTCCAGACCTGTAGCTAACAAGAAGAATTTGCCAACAGCAGAGAGCAGGCCAAGCTGCCTGAGTTCCTGCCACCTTTCTTCTAGTACACACCAGAGGGACCAGACCCCCAGTCCCCTTGAGCTGCAATCTCCTATCCTCAAGACCCCAGGCCTGACTTCAGACAGAGACCCCACTGAGAGCAAGGTGGAAATATATGGGGGAGGGGTAGGCAGAGAGAATCCTCCTCCACCTTCCTTCCAGGAGAAGGTCCAGGCTTAACACAGAATTGGGGAGAGAGGTGCTTTCCAGGTAAGATGCAGGAGTGCTACCTGTTGCCAACATCACCTGAGTCTGGGGAACCATCTGGACACCTCTGGTGGGCAGAAGTGATACCTTTGCTTTGCTACTTACCAGTATGAGTCCAACTCAGGAAGCTGACAGGCTTCTTCAACTATGGCTCCTATAAGAACTGCTGTCCCCAGGGCCCCCAGCCCAAGTTGGACTGACTGGGGCCATCTCAGGGCCTAAAGATTAGAGTTCTGTCCAGGACCCTGATCCTGACAGGATGACAGGGGCCAGGGAGGTAATGCCAGAGTACTGGGTCTGACATGAATGAGGGTCTGGGCACTGCTGTGAACCACCAAGTACATGCCTTGTCTACAGGGGCCTCTGGCACTCAGCTCCCCTCTACAACTGGCCCCACCCAGCTAGGACTACCAGCTTGCAATCTCTGAGCAACAAAACGAATTCTAGGTTTTGCTACTTGGGCCAGAAAGGCCTGTTAGTACTTCTAAAACCCTGTCTAAGGGAAAGAGGGTCCTTGGGATTAACTGTGGAGACAGGCACAGAGTTCCACGTGGGACAGAGTTTGGGTTTCATGATGTTAGGTTGGTGCTAGCTTGGAGGTTAGAATGGAATACAGACCATCCAAGTTTGGGTGGTCATCTTGTGGCTCTTAGACAAGCATTGCCCTTTGCTGAGGAGGTCACATTCCATAGGTCCTGACTCTGTATCACTGGAGGTTAAGGCTGCTGAGCCTCCTGCCCTGGAGGAGGAGTGGGTGGGTAACAAGTCTGCAGGAGGCAGGATGGCACTCACATTGTCTCTTTGGTCAAAGTCGACGGAGCTGGAGACAGACGTGAGACGCTCATACCGGTCATGACTGTCCCCGTGCATAGCTGAAGCCACACTGGAGGTGGGGGAGGTGAGAAATCAGAGAGCTTGGTGAGTCTGAGCTCTTGGGGAGCAGGTCTGAAGTGAGGGGCTCCCACTCCAGAGCTCCAGGGACTAGACAAGGCACAGAAAGCGCAGAGGCTGAAGCGGGGAGGAATGATTGCCTTCTCCCTGCCTCTTTCCTTCAGGGGACCTGGGGTGAACCAGTGCAGGTCAGAGAGTGAGGGGAGGAGGGTGTCTTCATCATCACCCCCTGGAGGTTGAACTAAGAATAGGAGCAGGGCCTGCAGTTCTGGAGCTGACCAGCAGGGGACGGGAGAGGAGGGCAAGAGAGCCAATATTATAAGCACAGGGCAATGGGGTGCTGAAGTAAAAGGATGGATTAGGAGAGCCCTGGTAGGGCTTGTGGGTATTGGGGGCTGGGTGATGTCTCTCAGGGGAGTCCCTACCCTCCCTCTGCCCTGACCCCAGCAGCTGCTGCAACTCCAGCGCCAGTCCTAGAGACAAGAGACCATGATGTGACACAGAAGGCCAGACTCCGGGCTCCTTGGGAAGCCCCCCTCCCAGGCCTCCAGAAGGGGTGAGCAGGGAACCCTGAAATACGAAGAACTAGTTGTTAGGGGATGGCAAGCCACTGGTGACACCCAATCTTGTCTCTGTGACCAACAAGTGAGTGTTCTATAAGTGTCCAGGAGGACAGTCCCTCCTGCCCAGCTACCCAGAGAGCAGGGCATGTGAGGAGGGGCTTCTCCCATGCTTAAAGCCAGAGGGAGAGATGGGGGAGTGAGGCAGAGACAAGTTGGGGAGCCCCTGCTCTGCGAAGCACACCGCCTGCGTTAATCCGAAACATGAGCCTGCAGAGGAGAAAACTGCAAAGAGAAACCAGTAACTTGGCAGGAAGAGAAGAGAAGCATGAGAGAAGAAAAGGGAAAGCTGGTTTAGTGGGGATGAGGGGGCAGGTGCCCCACATACTATTCTTGTTCCACTCGCTCCCTCTCCTGCTGCCGCCGACGCCTGGGGACAGAGAACAGACAGGGTTAACAGGGGTGGGGGAGGGTCCCTGCAGATTGGCAAATGACAGAGGCCCAACAGTAGGCCTTCATGTTCCCTCATGTCTGCTCTGGGACTGGTCCCTCTTCATCCCCCCAATAAAGGGGGATGAGAGAGGGCTGGTTCTTTCCTATCCCCGAGGAATGAGTGTGTGTGTGAGTGTGTATGTGAGTGAATGAGTGTGTAGGGCTAAGGGAGAATCCCAAAGTCTTACCTGTCAGCATCTGTCACCAAGGCCAGCCGCCCATAGTCCCAAGCCACTTTCCGGAGGATGGAGAACAGGAACAGCAGTGCCTGAGGGCAGAGAGAACAGTTGGCAGGTAGACAGACTGTCCGCCCAGCAGACTATCCAGGAGGGCAGTGGTAGAGGGGCTAGGATCTTGTCTTACAAAGGGATGACCCTGGCTTGGGTGAATGATCAGAGGCCAGGCTTTTTGGTCTGGGTGATATGGACCCCTCCTGCAGTTAAGCCCCAGGGAGTGAGGGTCAGGTGGAAGAGTGGTTAGAGCTGCAGGTGTTAGCTAGCTGCGTAGAGGGTGCAGATGCTAAGTGGGGGGTGATGGTGTGTGGGCACTCACAAGGAAGCACATGAAGTCAAGAGCCAGCACGGTGGGGACACCCCCGAAGGGCAGGCCCTGCAGGACGGTGCTGCGGATTCGGGCACTGTAGCAGTAGTCCTTGGGGTTACTGTTGTTGAGGGCCGTGGTGCCCAGAGTGGCCAGAAGGAAGGGCAGCATGGCTGCTACTGCCGCATGGTCCTCCTGGGCAGAGAGCGCAGTGGTCAGCTGGGCTGGTCCCCTCTTCCCTTCATGGCTCCCATCATGAGCATGAGGCGAAGGAGTGAGGGCAGATCACCCGGCAAGCCTGGGTGGGTGGAAGCACTGGCTTCTAGAGATAAGGGCCTGGGGAGGGGAGGGGTGAGTCACATGGATTTACCTTCATTGGCTGTAAGGCTGAGACCCCACCCTGGGTCTGGGGAACTCAGCCCAGATCTGGACTGGGGAGACTGGTTTTTCTAAGCTGGAAGTTGTGAGTCTCTAATGTCTACCTCCCACCACCTCCATACCACACACACACACACACACACACACACACACTTTCATGCTTGCTTTTTCTTTCTCTCCCTCTCTCTCTGTGTCCCTGTCTCTGGCAACTGAGTATGAGGGAAGATGGGGAGAGGTCTTAGGCCTAAGGATTCAAGGCTAAGAGGTGGGTTCTAGAGGCCAGGGGAGGATGAGTCAGGAGCCAGCTAGCTCATCCTGATCTTCTCTTCCTACCTCTATTAGAAAAATGGCATGCTTTCATTTGCTTAGTTTTCAACTCTGTTAATCACTTTCTCAATAAAATTAGCTTCTAAAAAAAAAAAAAAAAGAAAAGAAAAAAAAAAAAAGAGAGATTCAGCTTCAGAGCTGGCCCTCTGTGCTCAGGGTAAGGACCTGAGCACAGAGGGGTCAGAATGGGAAGTCAGTTAAAAAGTACACTTCTGGGTTTGTTACCTGCCTGGTCTCAGCTACTCCTGCCTACTCTCATTGCTTTTCTTCTGCCTTGGAAGCAGCTACACCCTCCTCCCCCCTCCAGCTTCCTCACCTCTCCAATTATCTCAGCACAGGGGTCACCTGAGTGGCATGAGGACTACAACTCCCAGAGTGCCCTGCTCCTGCCTCCGGAGCAGGGCACGCTGGGAATGCCGTGCCCTCCAGAGAGCTTTTCCATTGGCAAAAGAAGAGGGAGTAGGCGGGGGCCTCTTAGCCTGCCCCAGCCCTGGACTGCCAGGGGAGTAGCCTCCTGCCCCGACCCCAGCGCTGCCCAGGCGGTCCAGCCCTACAGTCTGGGTGGCTGGGGCGGGGAGGAGGAGGAGGTAAGGGGCAGCCAGCCCAGACACCTGGATTCTGGAAGTGCCTGGGGACAAAGCCTAGCAGGGCTCTGGGGAGGCTCCCAGGGTGGAGGAGACACATGGCCGAGGCGCTGCTGCCCCACCCGCGTCCTACTGGGGGGCCCCTGGGGGCCCCTTCTGCCGACTACACTGAAACTCTGCCTTGAGGCGGGGGTTCCCCAGGGAAGAGAGGAAACCAGACAAAGAGAGAGAACAACAAACCTAGAATCGGTGACTGTAACTCTGGAAGCAAAGCAACCTCCAGCCCCCTGGGGAGACTCAGAGGGTTTCTCCTGCCCACCCGATGCCTGCTTTTCCCCAGCCTCTTCCTAACACTTCAATTACAGGGCAAGAGACACCAGCTCTCAGATGGATGGGGGAAGCTCTGGTTATGTTTCACTCGGTCCCAAGGAGTCTCTGAAAAACCTGTGTTAGGAAGGCTAAGGTAGTAACTGCCCGGTGTGTTATGCCTGCCTCTTCTCTTCCAGGCCACATTGCCTTAAAAAAAAAAAAATCCCAGGGGCGCCTGGTTGGGTCAGTCAGTTAGGCATCTGCCTTCAGCTCAAGTCACGATCCCAGGGTCCTGGCTCTCTGCTCAGTGGGGAGCCTGCTTCCTCCTCTCCTGTGTGCTCGCCTGTACTCTCTCTCAAACAAATTTTTTTTCTTTTTTAAGATTTTATTTATTCATGAGAGATACACAGAGAGAGAGGCAAAGACACAGGCAGAGGGAGAAACAGGCTCCATGCGAGGAGCCCGATGTGGGACTTGATCCCGGGACTCCAGGATTATGCCCTGAGCCGAAGACAGATGCTTAACTGTGGAGCCACCCAGGCGTCTCTCAAATAAACAAAATCTTAAAAAAAATTCCAAAACCAAAAACCCCATTAATTTAGTGATTGCAACAGGCACCATTTATTGAGAGCCCACTGTTTCAAGAATAACACATACATAATTTCACTTAATCCTTAACAGTCTTGAGTTGGATATTATTGCCATTTTAAGATGAGGGTACAGGGGCTCAGAGAGGTTAAGTAACTTTCCTTAAGTCACACTGCTAATAAAATGATGGTGTTCAAACCTAGGTCAACCTCTTTTTAAAGCTAGAACACAGTTCAGGGCACCATGCTTTTCTCATGTGCCTAGAACAGTACTCTGTAGAACATGAAACCTTCATAAAAGCTCATTAAATGTTCCCTGGCTAGAAAACACCAGAGCACTGTGGGAATGTGTATGCTTAGGTGTGTAGATGTGTGCTGATGTGTCTATTTGTGTGTGTGTTGGGGGGAGACAGGAGACTGGTCTCTAAGTTGAGGTGTGTGTGTGGGTGTGCCTGGGAGGCTGGGTATGTAAACAAAAGGTGCATAGAACCCTGGGGCACCAGAGTTAAAGGTAGCTAGGGTCTCTGGTATTTGGGGGCCCTCTGCATTAGCGCCTCCCTCGTCAACTCCCAACTCCAGTGTACTCCAGCAATAAAGACAGTCCATTCCTACTTTTTGCCTGTCTTCCTAATTCCAAGGCTCCACCTGATGAGAATGCGATGGGTATTAACCCCTGAAGCGTCCCCCTCCCAGTCCTCTCCACACCAAAGGAAGGTGGAACATTCTGGGAGCTTCTATATTAAGGAGACCCCATAGGATGGGTGAAGGTCCAGGTAGATGCTTAGTAACTGAAATTATTGTGCCCATCTGCTGCCTCCCTCTTCACAGTCACAAAACACTCTTCCCTCCACAAGTGCATTGATCTTATTCTCCCCAACCCCGGCCCCTCTACACCAATAACCCAGGAAGGCAGGGCACACTTGCAGGATCAGATCACTGTCCCCACTTTACAGGGGAGGAAGTAGGGACCCAGGGAGGAGAAGCAACTCACTGAGAGGTCACAGGGCAGGTAAAGGGTGGAGCCAGGGCTGGTGGCTCTTCAGGCTGACTGGGTTACTCTGAGCTCCAAATTGTGAGGGCGGGGTTGCTGGGCTGAACTTCACCTAGGGCAGCTGTTCAAAGCTTTTCAGTGAGAGCAGCTGGGAGGAGGGAAGAGACTGAGGCAGAATATTTGCGGGGAGGTGTTGGGGCGGGGGCAGTTCATCCACTCAGCCAGCTGTATCCTGGAATTTCTCTAGTCCTGGAATTTAGCTAGCAGTGTGTGGAGGGTGGCAGAGGACTTTATTTCCAGCTATCTAAAGGTTGTTATTTTACCATTAAGAAGTGTGTGTGTGGTGAGGGTGGGGGGAGATTTCATTTAGGGCCTGGGCTCATAGGAAGGCAGTGAGGTCTGTAGGGAGGAGGTGATGATGGAGGCCAGCTCTGCTACTATGTAACCTGGGCCTCAGTCTTCCAAACTGTAGCAAAGAAGTATTAATATCCTTGTTCCACCCCTCCCAACTTCACTGGCCTGGCAAAAAAGTATCCACAAATGAGAATAAAGGTAGTAGGAAAAGAATGCATTTAAAAAGTATCCACAAGTGAAAATAAATATAGTAGGAAAAGAATGCATTTATCAAATACTTGTTTTACTCTGATTTTGTGCCAGGCACAGTTCTAAGCGCTTTACACATGTCAACTCATTTCCTCGCCATCAGGATCCTGAGAAGAAACTGAGGTACAGAGAGGGTACATAACTTGCCCAACATCACACAGCCTGTCTGTCGGAGATCCAGATATAGACTCAGGTAACTTGGTTTAAGTATATGCTCTTGACCACTGCATTTTGCTGCCCCGCCAACAGAGTAGCTGCTTCCACCAGGGGCCTGGGGGGTGTCAGCTACGGCTCTGGAGAAATGCCACACCCTATTTCTGTTTGTCTTCCTTCTTGCCTGTAGCTGCCAGACCCTCCACTCAGACCCTGTGGTTGTGATTTCAGGTTTCGAGAGAGGGGCAGATGACAGGCAACAGGGCCTGGTGGTTAAGAGTTCAGTCTCTAGGATGAGACAGATCTGGCTACTGACCTGGGCAAATTTACTTCACCACCCTGGGCCTCAGTTCTTTCATCTGAAAAATGGGAATAATTCAGTAGTGTGGTTGTTTTGAGAACGAAATAAGATGATTTATGTAAAACTCTTAATACAATTCAAGTCACGTGATGGATTCTAAAAAAATAGCTACTGTTATTAATAAAGTGTGGCTTTAAAGGGTTGGTTTAGTGGAGAAAAATTGGTCAAAATCAAAATAAAGGAAAACAGACTTTAATATAATAGAGCCTCTCACTCAGGATGGGTTTCTTGTTTAGACCCAGGGGCTCATATGGCATTTGGGACCCAGCCTCTAAGTGGCAGGGTGTGTTTCCAAACTCTTCAAACATACCCAATCCATCTGTAGCAGGTTGGAAAGGTTGGGGGAGCATAGGAGGGTGATGCTATGCTAGGATGGGTCAGAAGTTCAGAGAAGAGAACCTGTTATTGATCAACAACCAGGCAGGGTGCCAGACTCTTTACCTGCGTTATCTAGTTGATCCCCATGACAAATCATGTAAGGAGGTGGTAGTAAACACACTTTTATATTAAAACTAAGGTTCAGACAGGTTAAGTAATTTGTCAAGGTCACACAGCTAAAGAATGGCAGAGCTGGAATTTGAACTGAGGTCTCTAAGACTCTGTTACAATTGGAGAGAACTTGTAGAATGTCCAAAAGGGGGTTAGCTACCCTAGCTACCTTTAGCCACCCACCACTGGCCTTCTGCCTTGCTACATCCCTACCCACCCACCTACCCACAGGTCAAGCCTGAGTTGGGTGAGCCAGCAGCAGGCCCCAGCATGTGCCACCTGGAGCAAGCCAGGGCCTGGACCCTCTGGTGCCCTGGAGGACAGTCATGCTGCCAGCACATCAGGGCTGGAAGCCTGGTAGACACTCCCACTCCTCTCCTCACATGCACCTGCGAGGCAAGACTAAGGGTCCGACCTCAAGAGGGGCTGTGCACAACCTCATTCTTCCTGGGCCGACCCAGGGAAAGGCGAGAGGATGGTACTGGGTAGAGAAGCCAGGGCTCTCCTGCCCCCCAGGGAAGTGGAGTGCTGAGCCAACAGACCTCCCCCCAGGGGACCCTGGCAGGTGGCAGGCACAGAGCCCCAAGGGCAGGCAGCCCCTCTGACCTCTCCTCTCCAGTTCCCAAGTGTCCTTCTCTTCTGAAGAACAAGGCACCAAATCTTTGGGACTGCCCTCCCTAGACGGTCACGAAGGCCAGGAGGGACAAAGCGCGCCCCCTCCCCCCAACAGGGCCTTTGCCCCACTCCTGGTTCCGCGTCTGAATCCTTTCCCCACCGCACCCTCCAACGCAGGCCCGGGCGGCTCATGAATGAACTGCACTGTGTGGGGCGCAAGGAGAGGACACGCTCACGGGGCCAGTCGCCTCCCCGGCCCGCGACCAGTCCCCAGACGGGCTGGGGGCAGCGAGCGGCCGGCCTCATGCCAGCACCCGCAGACCCTGCCCTTGCACGGGCCGAACCGCTGCCCCGGGCCGGCTTCTGGGGTACTCAGCCCCAGGAACAGGAGAGAAGGTAAAAGAGACCGAGGGCGCTGGACTTGGCGACCCTGGGATCCAAAACTCGGGGGCGGGGGCGGCAGGTTCCCCCAGCGGCAGCGGGCTGGTGGGGGCGCAGCTGGAACCCTGGAGGGGCGCGCGGGGGACGCGCACCTGGACTGGGCAGGTGGGAGAAGGGAGGCGCTAGGGGGCCGGGGCCGGGGCCGGGGGCGGGGGGGGGCGGGGGTCCCACCCCTCGGGGTCTCCCCAGGGGTGGGGACAGACGGCGGCGCACATCTGGACCCTCGGCGGGGCTCGGAGGACTCGTGTTTGGCTCAGGATGGCGCGGGGTTGGGGGCAGCGCGCGGCACCACTGGGTCCCGCGGGCCCGGGCACCTCTGGGTCCCGCAAGGAGGCTGAAGGGAGGGGACACGCAGCTGAGTCCGGGGTTTTCTTTGGGCGGCGGTAGGATCCTCAAAGAAAAGAGAAGGGGTTGGGGAAGGGTCGCGTACTTACCCCCAGGCGCAGACTCGGCTCCGGCTCGGAGCCCCGGGCTGGGGCGGGGCGGGGCTGGGGGAGGGGGAGGGGGAGTCGCTGGGCGGCTCGAGCTCCGGGCTCCTGCGGCGGCCGCGGCAGTGTCTGGGGGAGGGGGAACGGGAGGAGGGAGGGGGACGAGGAGGGGGCGGGGCCGCGGACGCCCCGCCCCCCACGCCAGCACACGCAAGGCGCGCGCGCACGCTCAGACGCCGCTCGCCCGGCCGGGTCGGGCGCGCAGGCGCAGTGTCGCGGCCGCGCCGCGGGGGGAGAAGGCGGCGCTGGGCCGGGGAGGCAGCGGCGGGCCGTTCCGGGGCGGCGAGAGCGGTACGGCGGGGTGGCGGTGGGGAGTGGGCGCTAAGCTCCGAACTTCTCCTCCGCTCTCTTTCCTCCCCGCAGCAGGGAAGGCGCGCCCCCTCTCCCCCGGGGCTGGGTGGGAGGTTAGTGGGCCCCGCGGGGGCGGAGGGGCAGGGGAGGGGTCGCGCTGAGCCGGGGCGCCCCGTGACCCCGGTGACCCCGGCCTGACCCCGACCCCGCGGGGCCGGCCGCCTGCGCTCGCCCGCCTTCTAGGGGTGGGGGGCCGTGCTGGGAGGGGGGCTGCGCTGCAGCCTTGACCCGCGGCCTCAGCCGGTCGCTGTGCCGCGCGCGGCTGCTCGAGTTTGTCTGCTTCTCTCCGCTTCCCTCCCCTCCCCTCCCCTCCCCTCCCCCCCTCCCCTCCCCTCCCCTCCCCGTCTTCCGACGACTTTGGGACTCGCCTGCCAGGCGCTTCTGTGGTGTGGAGAGCCAGTCCGCTGCTTTCACTGTCGAGCGGATGCGTGGCTCCCCCGGCTCCAGGGGCTTCCCTGGTTTCTCATTTCACCAGAGGCTGCATCAGCCTGGGACTAAGCCTGGAAAGATGGAGAGAGGGGAAGGGAGAGGGAGGGACAGGCTTGTGTGTGCCTGTGGCACCCACGCAGAGATCGCAGAGGCACGCAGAGCACCACCCTGTGCACTGAATTTGGGGAAGGCTCTTTTCCTCCAGGCGTGAAGGGGGTCGGTCTGGGGACAAAGAGCAAGTCTTGCTTTCCAGAGTGGGCAGTCAGTGGACTTTGCCGTCCTAAGAGATTGGACTGAATTTACAAACAGGGTAACAGAAGGGCATGTGATGGAGTCCCGTTGGGTGACTTGGAAAAAGCTGGGAGATTAGGAGCTACTTACACCCCGGCTCGGCTCGGCTCGGCTGCTGGACGGAGGAGGAAGGGCATTGCCCACCTGGCTGTGTCTGGTTCTCGTGATTGGTCGTTTTTCTCTGCTGGCCGCTGGCTTTTTGAAGGGTTCCTTCAAACTGCTTGTGGAATGCCCCTGGGGGGTGTGACTTGTTGCAGTTCAAACTGAACTCCCATTCAAACTAAGTCCCATTGGTTAGCTGGGATCCAGTTTAGTGGATCATGGCCATCATTAAAAAAGAAAAAAAAAAAAAAAAAGGAAGAAGAAGAAAAAGAAGAAGAGATCACTGTGCATCGTACCTAGACCAAGTATTATTTCTTGATGCTTGCTTCAGGTGCACATACGGATGTGAATGTGTTAGGTGTTATACCCTAACCTGTGCTTTTTGTGTGTCACGGAAAACTTCAAAATGTATTGATCTTCTGTATCCTCCTGTTTGCTTTCTTGCCTTCCTCAGTCTGAATGTTCAGTCATTTAAACTGTACACGAGGATTCAGCACCCTGGGAACATACCGTAAAGAATAGAGTGTGTCTCTCTCTCTATTTTTTTTTTTTTTTTTTTTTAGGGAGATAACTGTCCAGGAAGAAAGACTGTTTACTCTTCATTCATGGAAGTTAATGCAATTTAAGAACAATCATTTTGTCAAGATAGGAGGTGGGTTGGCTTACTTGGGAAGGGTAGAAAGGAGTGTGGGGTGAAACTGTCTTTGGTAGACTTCCTGGTGGGAAGGGTCATTGTAGATTTGAATTCTGCAAGTTGTTTTGGGTAGGAGCAAGCAGTTTAGATGACAAGGAATCTACTCTTTTTTTGTTTTTGTTTTTATTTTTCTTGGATGGAATTGTCCATTCAAGCCTTAGAGCTTCTTGGAGGCATATTTCCTATGGAGCTTCTTGCTTATTGTGTTGATTTTGTGGTTGTAAAGCTGGTGTGATCCATTGCCAATAGCACTTGTAATGGAAGTGGATCTCTGAGGATCACTGCAAGGTATTTCTTATGTATCACTATTTTTTAATCTGAACATGTGGGGGATTCCTGGTCTATTTCTGTCTGTGCCTGATTAAGATTACCACATATTAACAGACAGAAGAGGGAACTTTTCAAAAACCCTGAAATGATAATTGAATCACATGCACTGTGGAATCCATGAAGAAACAGTGGCCAAAATAGTTTATTGTTGCTCCTGAATATCAGGGGTAAACACCTTGGCATGGAATTCATTTTTCAGGTGGCACTCTGTTAGGCACTGAACATTATTATTTATTTATTTATTTATTTATTTATTTATTTATTTATTTTTTATTTATGATAGTCACAGAGAGAGAGAGAGAAGCAGAGACATAGGCAGAGGGAGAAGCAGGCTCCATGCACCGGGAGCCCGATGTGGGATTCGATCTTGGGTCTCCAGGATCACGCCCTGAGCCAAAGGCAGGCGCCAAACCGCTGCGCCACCCAGGGATCCCTGAACATTATTATTTAGACTCTCCTCAGCATTTAGAATTTTAGATGATATAAGAGTCCTTTAAAACCTGCCTTGCCCCGTTTTTGTGTTCGGGGATCCACATAAAATGGATTTTCCTATTGTTTTTGTTACTTGGGTAGTTCTTATGGTTATGGGGGGACTAGTTATAAGTTATCTTTCATTTTATTTTATTTTTTTATTTTTTTATTTTTATTTTTTTTTTATTTTTATTTTTTTATCTTTTTTTTTATCTTTCATTTTAGAGGCTGATTTGTTTTGGGTTGTAGCTCACCCTCGTGCAATTGTACAGGCGTATTAGCAGTGACAACCAGTTTGTAAGAGAGGACTGATTCAGAGTCCAGCAATGTTGCTCTGGCTCAGATGATCCACTCTCTTGTTAAGAAAGGCACTAGGTAGCTTACTCTTTATTAGTGAAAAACAAGTCAGAGTGAGAAAGTCCCCATCAAAAACTTTCTAAAAATCATTTGTGTCTTTAGAAAAGGGAAGAAGCACTTCGTCATGTCTACTTTAGCTGAAAAACACTTTTAGGAGTGAAGAATCTTAAGACACACCCATGGTGCCTCCCTGAGAATTAGGGAGTGAAGCTCTTCTCCCTGGTCAGCATCCATGGGAACAGACTGCTTATGCTGCAGACCTAGTCCCTACTGGTTAATTCAGAGAGGGATTCCTCACTTGAGGATGACCCCTTTCTTGAAGGAAGCCAAAGCATTTTCATTTGCATGCTTCATTGGTCTTCCCTAGGACTCCTAGTTGACAGAGTTTCTGAGGCGCCAGAGGATGGAAGTCAAAGAGATGTGCTTTCCATTAGCAGCATCCTGTCTTTGAGACCAGGGGCTCCTCTAGGCTTTTCCTTTTCTCTACTGCCTGCCTGCCCAACTGACATCTCCATAAACCCGGCTCCTTGCCACTGGCCCAGTAGAGGTACTAATGGGAAGGATTAGTGTATGTGATTAAGTAGAACTTAATTTTGCCTTGTACAGTTTTTCTGACTTTGACCATACCAAGATTGTTACAGACTTATTTCTGGGACACTTGCGAGGTAGGGATGGTGTGTGTGTGTGTGTGTGTGCGCGCGCGCGCGTGCAGCAAAACTAGAATAGATAAAATCCACACACTGAAAATCCAACTTGAATAATTGAGAATTATCATGTATATTAAAGAACCACTATTTTAAGTACTTTCTTAACCAGGTGGAACATAAGGTAAATAAATAAGCATGGGACAAGAACCCTGGAAACATTTTATCTTTGTGAATGAAATTGAGAAATGGGGCCCTCACTGGTAGCCTTGGTAGAAACAGCCCACTGTACCATGGAGGGATGCTTTGCTTATTGATAGTGATGCTGTGAAAACTGACACCTTGGTAGGAGAATCAGATCAGTTTCAGCTTTGGTCCTGGGCTGGGTGTAGTGTAGATATTTATTGAAAAGACAGGGGGTGCCTGGGTGGCTCTGTCAGTTAAGCATCCAATTCTCGGTTTTGGCTCAGGTCATGATCTCAAGGTCATGGGATTGAGTCTGCATGGGGCTGTGCACTCGGTGGGGAGTCTGCTTGAGATTCTCTCCCTTTGCCCCTCCCCTCACTTGTGCATGCATGCTCTCTCTTTAAAGTAAATAAACCTTAAAAAAAAAAAAAAGCTTTTTACGTAGGTGGGGGATTGGCTAGATAGACGGTATTAAACACTGGGTGTTGTATATAAGTGATAAATCAGTGCTAATTCTATTCCAGAAACCTATACTGCACTGTATGTTAGCTAAGTGAAATTTAATTTAATGAAAAAGCTTTTTAATACCTGAATTTTAAAAGATTTGGCAGAAGAGAAAGAATGCTTGCCCTCTGTGAGGTGTGTTTCTGTGAAGTTTATTAGTGATTAGAGCAGCCATCTTAGTTGTATAGGGTAAAATAGATACAGACTTCTGACCTTGGACAGTCAGCAAGTTGCTTAATATTTTGGACTTCATTTCTTCATCTGCAAATGGTACTTTATTGAGCCCTCAGAACTATTCAAAAACCCTTAGCAGATTCAGCCCCTTGCAGACTGTTCCTTTTTGTTACTTGTCTATAGGTTTCTGTTGGGTGCTCATCAAGGGAATCATCCATTGGCTCAGTCAGTAGAGTAAGTGAGTTCGAGCCCCATGTTGGATGTAGAGATTACTTAAAAATAAAATCTTGGGACGCCTGGGTGGCTCAGCGGTTTAGCATCTGCCTTTGGTTCAGGGCATGATCGTGGAGTCCAAGGATCGAGTCCCATGTCGGGCTCCCTGCATCGAGCCTGCTTCTCCCTCTGCCTGTGTCTCTGCCTCGCTCTGTGTGTCTCATGAATAAATAAATAAAATCTTAAAAAATAAAATAAAATCTTAAAAAAAAAAGGGAATCATCCAACAAAGTGATCTATGAAAGTACTTTGAGAATTGTAATATATTCTACTTGGATGAGGTTTGAAAAAAAATGCACAAAACTTCCTAAAAGGGACTACTTGGACAACAAAACAATGAGGTTTTTTTTTTTTTTTTTTTTTAAGATTTTACCTATTTATTCATGAGAGACACAGAGAGAGGCAGAGACACAGGCAGAGGGAGAAGCAGGCTCCCTGTAGGAGCCTGACATGGGACTCGATCTCTGAACTGCGGCCACACCCTGAGCCGAAGGCAGACGCTCAACTGCTGAGCCACCCAGGCGTCCCAAATAATGAGTTTTTAAGCAACAAATAAGAGTACTTTTTGGTACAGAAGAAATGGGTAGGCTTCTGCCTTTCCCTGCTTTAATTAAGAGGGATGCTTCTATCTTTACACTAAGTGTTTTTCCTTTTTGTGGCTAGACCTTGCATTTGTGTAGTGTTTCTTTTCAGTTACTGACAATGTCCTTTGAACACACCTTTGTGATTGTGCTGAACTTTTTTTTTTTTTTTTTTGCTCTATTTTTAGAGTCTATTCCTCTTGAGAGTCCTTTAAAATGTACTTAACATGTTCAGGCACTTAAAGATGGAAATTGTTCAGGTGGAGACAATATATATGTATGCATGTATATCTCTCTCTTATTTTTTTAAGATGTTATTTATTTATTCATGATAGAGAGAGAGAGAGAGAGAGAGCGCTAGAGGCACAGGCAGAGTGAGAAGCAGGCTCCATGCAAGGAGCCTGATGTGGGACTTGATCCGTGGACTCCAGGATCAGGGCCTGAGCTGAAGGCAGGCACTAAACCACTGAGCCACCCAGGGATCCCCTGTATCCATGTATATATCTCTGATACTAAGTATACCATTTTGCTGATCCTTGCTCAAGTGGTACATTCTTGCTTTCCTGAAAGCACCAGAGGTATAGGCTCTTTCTGTCTGCTTTTCCAGCTGAGTCTCTGTGTGTTAAAATTCACTAAACATGAGTTCTCCTTGTCTAGGAGGCTTCCCCCAAGTCACTGGGAGCCTGAGTGAAGGACACAGGAAAGACCACCAACCCCTCCATTATGGAACCTCTCTGGAACTTGAGCATGAATTGCAGTTGCAGATTGAATTGTATTCATTTAATAGATACTTAGTAAACTCCATTTGTGTGCAATTACACTGAGTTTTCTAGTGTGTAGCACTGACCAGTGCAGACCTGGTCCCTGCTCTCACTGAGTGTATTTCCAATGGGACCTATAAGGTGTTGCCAAGTAAAATATTCACCTGTGTGTCCCTGAAACTTACAGCCCTCCCTGGCCTTCAAAATGGAAGGGAGATCTTAAAGCTAAACCAGGATGGAAAATGAACACAATTCTTGGACTGTATGAAGTAATCTCTCTCTTTCATTCCCTCCCTCCCTCCCCCTCTCCCTCCCTCCCTCCTTTCTTCCTTCCTTCCTTCTCTTGCTCCCCCCACCCCCCTTCCCTCTCTCCGGAGAGGTTGTGATTCATACTCTAAACCTGGAGGGCAATACTTGATGCTGACCAGGAAGTGGCATGAAAAGCCATCTCTGGCACTGGAGTCTCCTGAATAGTTGACCTCTGAGTGAGAGTGTTGTGGAGAAGGAAATGTCATTGGGGTTTTTTTTCCTGTGCAAATACAAGACTCAGAATGACATTGCTTGTGAAACAAAGCATTATATATAGACTGCTCTGAAGTGAATCAGGGCCTATGTCTGCTGATGGATTTATGCTGGGAAATAACATCAAGGTCATTCAGAGTTGCTTTGAAGTATATTGCTGCCTCCATTACTCTTGTCTGATCCAAACCAGTTATTTAGTGGTGGGATGAGGTGTTTTTCCTTTGTCAGGGAGGCTTCCCCAAGTCACTGGGAGCCTGAATGAAGGACACAAGAATGACCAGTGGGCATTGTAGGCCCACTGAGATGATTCTAGGGGCTTGTAAACATGGCATGGGCTGATCCTCCCATGACTGGCGCTGTGGTTCTAAAGTATGCTTGCATGTGATGTCCCGGTTCCTGATACACAGGTAAGAGCTCTACAGGGTCTGGCTTTCCTTCTGTGTGGAGCCACAGGTGAAGGGATTCTGTTTTTCTGTTGGCTACCTCATTTATTTTATTCAACAAATATTCATTGTGTTCCTACTCTATCAAGACTTGCTGGGGTCTTTTGCTGGAGTGGGAATGGAGGGGACCATAGGTTTTTGTTTTTGTTATTTTAAAGAAACAAGGGACATGTATACAGTAAGTGAACATATTTGGTTCTTCTGTGCTTTCTTGTTTATGAGAATGCTTACTCCTGTTCACTGGATGTCTTAAGTTCTTTGGGTGTGGCGGCAGTCACTATCAAATCCACTAAAGAGCTAGTGAAAAGTCTTTGAATTGGACCTTGTGAAAATGGAAGCACCCCCTGGAGATATGAGTGTGTTGCTCCTGTGTCTGAGGGCACTACACATAATCCTTATGATCTGAGTCTATATGATCTGTGAATTCTTGTGTGAGTTCAGATGCCATGTTACCAAGATCTCTGGTTCCTGAATTTTGGAGAATGAGTAGCAAGAACTAGAATGTTAAGTGTTATCAGCCTTATCTCAAAAAAAGTATCTAAATTTATGCAGTGACTGAGTTTGGATAGTGAACATTGGAGCTATGAGAGTTCCTCTGGCACGGGATCCCCCAGTGTCCTCAATGTACAAGAGGGGTAGCAAATGATGCTGCAATTTTACACAAAGCTTCCTGGAGGAGATGCATTTGGCGCTGGGTCAGATTTAGCTGGGCAGAGATGGGCATAGGTTGTGGGGGTGGCTTATGAGCAAGGCATGGAGAAGAGGTCTGGGTTTGGGTCTGTGCCCAGGCTGCCCAACAGATTGGAGAGAGGTGCCTTGAATCGTGGGTTTGTTGGACCCAAGTCGGGAAAGTTCTGGGAAGCCCCCAGCACTTTGGCAGTCCTTGGATTAACATAAGTGTTATTGAGGAAGAGGTGCAGTGTGGAGGGGGAGGGTGTTGCAGTTCTCAGGAGAGGGAATGTGAGTGGGTGGTGCTGGGCTAATCTTGAGGGTTCTGTGGAGGAGCTGAGGAGCCTCTTCCTGGGAGTGAGAACAAGGGCCCGCTAGAGTCAGATGGGAAAGCTTAGCTGACATCAGAGGTCCCTGCAGCCTGGACCAGACGGACTGCTTTTCAGAGCCTTTAAAAAAATTTTTTTTGAGGCTAGTTTTTAGTTATTGTTCAGTCTGGAGTTATTCTTGCCACCTACACTACACATTGTCTTCAAAACTTAAATCGGATTAAAGTGAGTAATTTTCACCTGGTGTTTATACATTTCAGTTGATTCAGCAAGCGTTGAGTTGGGCAAGAGAAAAATGTGCCTGTGATACCAGTGATGGAACAAAGATGAATTCACAGTTGGAAAAATATTAATATTTAAAGTTAAACCATGCATGTTAGCTGTTGAGTAAGAGCTGTTGGGTTTGGGAAGCCCAGCTACTGGGGTTCAGATTTCACCTTTGTCACTCCTGGCTGTGTGACCTTGGGCAAATTCTCTAACCTCAACGGGCCTTATTTCCTCATGTGTGAAATGAGGCTAATACTAATGCCTGTTCCATAGAGTTTTTGTGAAGCTTAAATGAGAGGATAACGTAAAGCCCTCAGTCTAGTGCCTGGTGTGTTATAACTATTGGCTTTCAAAAAGAAAGAAAACGGATGCCTGGGTGGCTCAGTGGTTGAGTGTCTGCTTTTGGCTCAGGGCGTGATCCTGGAGTTCCAGGATCGAGTCCCACATTGGGTTCCTGTGAGGAGTCTGCTTCTCCCTCTACCTGTGTCTCTGCCTCTCTCTCTCTCTCATGAATATATAAGTAAAATCTTTTTTTTTTTTTTTTTTTTTTTTTTTTTTTTTTTTTTTTTTTTTTTTTTTTTTTTTATAAGTAAAATCTTAAAAAAAAAAAAAGAAAGAAAAAAAATAAGCAGACCAGATGACCCTTAAATCTGCCACTGCTCACCCTGAACTCTCCTGCAAGAAGTGAGCATTATATGGCTGGGTGAAGCTATAAGGTGTTGGTGTTGGGGAAGACCCTTGGACTGAGGCTAGGCCTGGTTCTGGGTTTGCCTGTGGCTAGCTGTGAGTCTTCACACAAGTCACTTCATCACTCTGTAGTCTCTCTGTATCTCTGTTTCCTCATCTGTAAGACGAGATGTAATTGGATGGGCCATGATGATGGTGACAGAGACAGCCAGTAGGTTCTGAGTGTCAGGGACTGTGCTCCGTGCTTCATACAGCTTATCCCATGACCAGCTGTGAGTAGTTATTGCAGATGGGGAAGTCAAAGCTCAAGAGTTCTTGTCCCAGGTCACCCAGCTTTAAAGGTAAAGCTGGCCTGGTCTGCTAGTCTTTGATTCAATGTGTCAGATGTTGATAGTTCTATAAGTTCACTGCTGCCTTTTGCAATTACTTTTCTGATCATAGTTACATTTTGGCCAGTGCTTCCTGAGTTGTCTTATGGAAAACACTGGTGACTAAGCTTGTGATTTGAGGCTAAATTGTAGTTAATAAACATTTCTGGAGTGTCTGGATATTTCTTTGGAAGTAAATAGTGGCTCCCTCTCCCACCCTTATTAAATAAAATCTTATCTGAGGTGCTTTGAACTTAGGTGAGGGAAGGCTGTGTGTGGTAGAGGTCTTTCTCAGCAGAGTTCTCCATGAGGCCATGTGCAGCCAAACGTTTGGATAGAACAGGCATGTTTTGCAGCTGGCTGTAGGATTTTCTTACACATGGCCCTAACTGATGCCCAAGTGTTGGCGGGCAGCTGGGGTTGCCATATTTGTTGGTGCTAGGGAGCCACAGGGTTGGGGTTCTCCAAGTTGGAGGCATTGGTGTTGGGTTGGGGTTTGTCCTTTTATCTCCAACTTGTTCTCCCAAACTCTGCTTTCAGCTGTAGTGTGGGGCAGGTAGTTTTTCCGTGTTATATTGTTGTTTGGGATACTGACCCAGATAGCAGCTTTGGTGATTGACTTGGCAAGGACATCCTTTGGCTCTACTTGGCTAGCCCTGAGCTACCCAGGTGTTCTGGCTTTTATATTTGGGGAAAGGTAATGTGGTGACAAGACAATACAGCCGCTGCTTGGGCAGTTTACCTTTAGGGAGTAAAGTTCAGACTTCAGGAGGCACCTGAGTGTCAATGGTGGCACTAGTATGCAGGCCTCTGGAGGACTTGGGCAGGGGTCACTAGGTGGGTGTATACCAGAGGATTCCTGCTTTCTTCCTGTCTGTGGAAGTGATGTAACCAGGAAGGCATCCTCTGTGCTATTGTATTATAGCAAGAACTGCTGTGGGCCGTTCCAACTCTCTGACCCCAGTTAAAATATGAATCAGCAAAACTGTAGCTGGAGTTCGATCTAATCATCTGCGTATCTTTTAACCACTAAGATTTATATTTAGTGACTAATGATCTTACGCTAGAAGTACCGTCTCCCACATGAGTCCTTGGCAGGCTGGCTCTGAGTAAGGAAGGACACTGATTTAGAAATAAATCCTTTCCCCCTCTTTTCCTGCAGGATTTGCCATGGCTTTTTTTGCTGGGCTCTGGGGCCCCTTCACTCATGCAAGCAGAGCATTCAGCCAGCGCAGTTTCAGGTAACTTTCCCATTCAATTCTTAGAGCTGTGTCTTGGAGTAAACCTCCCATCAGGGATGGGTATTATGTGACTAGAAAGGGAGTGGGAATGAAGAGAGGTAGGCTTGGCATCTGGGAAAACTAAAGGGGCCAGAGCAGCTGGGGTTTGGTCAAGTTGGGTAAGAGGATTGGTAAGGAGGTGGCTTTGCTATTGGAGAGGGAATGGCCTATAGTAGATGAAACTTCAGTCTTTGCCAGATTTATAGTGACCCCAACATATCTCAACCCTGTCATTCCCCCCATGCTTGAAAACCCTCTTTTAAAAACAGAAGCTCTTTTTAAAATGTTATATGCTTATTACCAAGACTCTGGCATGATAGAAGTGTGACAGCCTCCCCTCCTTTTAGATGCTAAGCTAGGACACAGAACATGGGGTTCGTTCTTGTTGGCAAACATGCCTCCTGGCCCCATTTGTGCACTTACTCCCTGGCATTTACTGAGCACTGCGCCTAGGGTTGGTCATAGATGAATAAGAATTGCTTCCTGTGCTGAAAGAGTCTTCACAGTTGGCCACAGGAGCAAACTTGGAAACAAATAAGTCTGAGGAAATGTGACCAGTATAATAATAGAGGTTTGTACGGTACTTTGGATAGCTTGAGACCCGAGCTGCTAATGGAAGAGGAGGAAAGGAGAGCAGAGGCAGCCTTCCCAGAAGGGAAGTAGGAGCAGGCCCTGTCCAGACCTCCAGGAAGGTTCCAGACCTCCAAAGAGGGCTGAGAGGTTTGGCGTGCCTGGAGGGCACAAGGTACTCTATGGTCCTCAGAGGGCAGGTAAGTGGGGCCAGGTCAATAGTGTAGACAATGGTGGACCATTCAGCAGTTCTAAGGGGAGTGGTCTCAGTTTTATGTCCTAAAAGAGCTCTTGGCTGGCAACACAAGACACTAATGTAACAGTCTTGGTGTAAGAGAGAAAGCTGCCAAACAGAAGTATTGGTGGAGGTGGAGGGAAAGGACAGAAGAGCTTCACAGGTAGTATCAATAGGACTTGGCAGCCAGAGTGTTGATGGAGAGAGAGATTTATGGCTTGGAGGCTAGAGAAACCATTATGTAGATCAGAAATGTAGCAGCATGGGGAGGTTTGCAAGGGGAGATGATGAGGTCAGCGTGGGACCTCGTGAGTCTGCAGTATCAGTGGGACATGTTGGGAGCTGAGAGTGGAAATGTAGGGCCAGAATATAGGCGAGGAGTAAGGCTAGAGATGGGATTTACTAGTTGGAAGCAAAGGGAATAAATAAAACTTCCCCAGAGTAGGCATGTGGGATACGAGGGGAGAGCCTAGGATTATCCTGGAGAATGCTAGCACTTAAAGTGCTAGCTTTGGGAAAATAGAAATCCCACTGTTATCAGATTGCTTGACAATAGCGTCTCTGCCTTTAATAGGTACTGCTTAAAAAAAAAGTTCCATTCTAATGGGGGAAAATGCATTGAAACCTTGACTTATTTCTGGTTTCTTCCATCATGTCAGGGGACTCCCTTAGCCAACCTACTTAACTCCTATCACCTGGTTCCCAGCAACACATAGATGGGAAGTTTGGGAATCAGTTTATTCTGGGGGAGCAGGTTTTACAGGCTAGGCAATAGGTGTGGCCTGGCCCATAAAATATTCCCTTAATCCTCAGAGTTTTTTTGGATACCAAAGGCTTTCAGTTAGGCTGCCATGAAGTTCGTTGTAACAGAAAGTTGGGCTGTCTTTAAAATCCTTCCAAATTGGAATGTTGACCCAGCAACAGAAGCTTTTGATTGTGAGGAAGCTGTCTTGGGCACAGAAAAGTCTTCACAAGCACCTGATTTTCTGTCAGGGCCCTGGGTTTTGCTCTGCTCAGCATGTCATTGCTAACCTGGATCTCTCCCAGGCCTTGGCCTCAGGGGCCTCTGCACCCTGACTGGGAGAGAGACAGACCTAAGACTTTTTTTCTCTTTCCCCAGCACCACTGGGAGCTTCAGTGCAATTCAGAAGATGACGCGGGTCCGTGTGGTGGACAACAGTGCCCTGGGGAATACTCCGTACCATCGCCCTCCTCGTTGCATCCATGTTTATAACAAGAGTGGGGTGGGCAAGGTGGGCGACCGGATACTGCTGGCCATCAAGGGACAGAAGAAAAAGGCGCTCATTGTGGGGCATCGCATGCCTGGCCCCCAGATGACCCCCAGGTTCGACTCCAACAACGTGGTCCTCATTGAGGACAATGGTAACCCTGTGGGCACTCGAATTAAGACACCCATCCCTACCAGCCTTCGCCAGAGGGAAGGCGAATTTTCCAAGGTGCTGGCCATTGCTCAGAACTTTGTGTGAGTGGGGCTCAGGCCGCTGGCTGCAGGGGAATTCAGGGGAGGGCACTCTGGGCCCCCTTGGCTGGGGAACAGTGTCCTATGAAAAAATAAACCTTTTCATGAATGTTTCTTCCTAAGCTTTCTGGGATATAGTCATGAGGTGAATGGCACCGAAGCAGTTAAAAGGTGGCCAACCCTTGTCTGGCCACACAGATGGCATGAGGTATGAGCTCATCCAGGATTATCAAGCTCTGGAAAACGGAGGTACAAACCAAATTCCAGTTCATAAATGTACAGTTGGACTCTCTCATTTTCTAATCAGGCAGGCTTTTTAATTTTTTATTTTAATCTTTTTGCCACTCAGAGTATCCTCTTTCTGTGTCAGAGGGCTCAAGATACTAGATGGTTATGACGATTATATATATATTTTTAAAGATTTTATTTATTCATGAGAGACAGAGAGAGAGAAAGAGAGGCAGAGACACCGAGGGAGAAGCAGGCTCCATGCAGGGAGCCTGACGTGGGACTCGATCCCGGGTCTCCAGGATCATGCCCTGGGCTGAAGGCAGCGCCAAGCCGCTGAGCCACCCGGGCTGCCCCCTGAAGATTATAGGTTAGCATGAATAACAACAGAGGCACTTGATTCATCTAGTGGAACATTGCCTTCAGGCTTCACTAGAGCCCATACAGTGATCCTTTCTTTACTGTGGAATACCCTGTGCTAGGGGCCAAGACACTCCTCTGTGTTCTGTAGTAGAAAGCTGCTTCCCTTGACTGCTAGGGAAATGGACTAGACCTTTTGTTTTGCAGATGACCTAATCTTGGGCCTGTGTAGGTGAGTCCATTTATTTGTTCATCTGGGGGAGATTTGGTGGCTCCCTTAGTTCCTTTAATGAAATCTCATCAACTCATTTATAACATTCATTTATTCACTCAAAATATTCTGGGCACACATTCATTATATATTCCAGTGGCCTCTGAGGGTCAGAGTAACAATGATTAATAACACAGGCTCTGTAGCCAGACTACCTGGGTTTGAATCCTGACTCCACTACTTACCACTTAATGATTTTGGGCAAGTTATTTAATTTCTCTGTCTCTCAGTATCCTCACCTGTAAAACGGGGATATAATAATGGCACCTATTTGGTAGGAATGATGGGAGAATTCAGTGAGATAGTGCGTATAAGTGCCTGGCAATAAGTACTTGAGAGGTATTAGCTAATTTCTGTTGTTATTACTCTGCATGCCTGCCTTGAGAAACAGCGGTGAGTACAAGTAGATGAGGTCCTTGCCCTCATGGAGCTTACAGTGTTCCTGGGGAAAATCCACACAGGTCACATAATTACTCAAATGCAAATCCTCAAGTGTGAAAGTGCTTGTGCTAGCAAGGTTAGACTTTTTCTGAGGGATTAGAGGCAGCTTCCCTGAGAAAGGGTTGCATCAGCAGCTTTCTGAAGAGTGAATAGAAGTGATAGAAGTCAGAATAATGGTTACCTAGGGGCTGGGGATGAGGAGAACTTAAGGATATTGGAAGTGTACATAGATCAATCTAGATCTAGATGAGAGTTACGGGAATGTATACATCTGTAAATAATTATTGACCTGTACATAGCAGTGTACTCTGTGTACTTTATACCTTAGCAAAAATGAATGGTTAGGCATTAGGTAGTCAAGAAAGGAGGGGGAAATGTTCCAGGCAAAGGGAAGAGCATGTGCAAAACCCCTGTGGCAGCAGTGAAAAAGCCAGTGTGGCTGGAGCAGGGAGAGTGAGTCAGGGTGTGGTGTAGGATGAAGGGAGGACCAGGGCCAGGCTGTGCAGGGCTTCATAAGCCCTAGGCAGCTTTCCTTGTCCTGAGGGCATTGGCGTACTGTTGTGGGAAATTTAGCATGTGGAGTAGGGGTGGTGGGAGATATTGGCCTAGATTTGCTCTATGGACAGGCTGAGGGAGGCCAGAATGGCTAGCATAGGCTTTGCAGCAGACCCTGTGAAGATGACCACGAGTTGGAGAGGGATGGTGATGAGAGAGGGAAGTAGAAGTCTTTAGGAGGTGCAGTTGACTGGGCTTGGTGGTACATTAAGACGGTGGAGAAGAGGAATGGGTTCCAGGTTTCTGGCTGCCATCCCTGGATGGTTAGTCTTACCAGGCAGTGAGGGGGGAGGGCCCTAGAAGAGGTCTGGGGGGTGGGTGGGAGCTGTTGGGGGCATCTGGATAAGGGTGCCTTTGAGACATCCAAGAGGAATCAAGTAGGTAGCTGGATGCAAATGATCTCTTAAATTGGAATGGCACTTAGTATCTGTTTTGAAAGTATTTACGTATATGTCTATTCGTGGGTCCCTCCCAGTCCCTAGGTTTGGCAGGCACTGGTCCTTTAGATGTTTTTTAATATTTTAGATGAGGACACTGAGTTTCCTAGATAATTTCACAGGGTCTTAAAACTAATAGGTGGGAAAAACTGGTCTTGAGCTTAGATCCTGGGACTTTACCTGAGGGGTCTTCTCACATTATGGAGTCTGACTTTTGTGTTTGATGAGACCTTTCCACCTTGAGTTGATCTCTAGCTATGATCCTAGAGGAGAATTTGAGTTTTCTGAAGTCACTGGGTATACCCTGGAGCCTGTTGCCTGCTAAGGCCCGACTGCAAGGAAGGGAGGGCTAGTAGTTTTCTGTCTTCCTAGTTGAGATGGGCACCGCCCCCCCTCCCCAGGGTTCCTCTGACTGACTTTGATTCAAGGTACCCATGGGTACCCAAGGTTCCTTTCCATCTGGCCCTCTGAAAGGGCCGCTAGAGTCTGTGGCTTTGCTGCAGTGGGTGGCCGTGGAGGAGGACTCACACACAGACCAGGACCTGCTTTGTCAGTGGTGAGTGTCTCTGCAGCTGCAGTGGCTAGTACTCAGTGAGCTTGTCACTTCTCTGTTCTCCAGGCTGTTCCTGAAGGTTCGCAGGAGAGGGGTAGTGGTGGGGAGAACCCTCCTGGAAAGGAAAACAGAATTGTGATTCTCAGGCAGGCACCACCAGCTCAGGGCCTGGGCCTTTGCTCTTTCCTGAGCTGCCCTCTTGCTTCACAGGTTCCCTGCTTTCTGGAGTCAGACTCCTTCCTGTGCCCTTAGTCAGTGGAGAGTGCATGAATCCTTTCATGAGTGTGCAGGGTTCTGCAGCTCTGCCGCATTCTTTCAGTTAGTTACCCGCTGCCACTGAGGCTACCCAGGTCATTCAAATGATTGTCCTTGCTGTCCCCTCCTCTGGTCTTCCATGGGTTTAAACACTCCTCCCAAGGTGATCTTTGCTGACCACTGGAAGGCTGTGGTTTCTACAAAGCCGAGTGGCCGGAGCCTGCTCTCCGTCTGTGACGCAGGCCTTTCTAGAGCCCAGCCCAGAATAGCCTCAGCTTTGCAGTTTTTCCAGCTGCCCTATCACTTTGCAAACTGGGATCTAATTTGCTGTCCACCCTCCCCACCCCAGTGTCTCAACCAATACCACTTTCTTTGCTCATGAAATATTTATAATCACAGATTATGTTTCCCTATGAGTCTAGGCTGGCTTTTGTTTTTTTCCCTTCTTCACCCTTAAGAAGCTATCCCTGACAGGACAAAGAGCCTCATGTCTCTTGGTTTATAGGCTTCATTGCTGTGTCTCCTGAGGGGTCTGGTTCTCCCCACAGTTTTACTCCCTCTGCTATAGCACTGCGAAGAAATGTGGAAGGGGCTGTAGGCCTGTTGTTGTGGTTGGGAGATCTGGGCTCCTGTTGGGCTTGTGCTGCTACCTAGTTGTGTTGGGCAAGCCAAGCCTCAGGGCAGTTGCACAAGGGATGAGTGCTCAGGGGACCCAGCTGATGGGGGTGCTTCTGGAGTAGTCTGGACATGCTTCTGGCTGCCACCCCTGCCCCAGCCACTTTGAAGGGCGTGCCCTTGGCTGCAGGTGGGGACCCGGCCAAAGAATGTGCAGAGATCGTCTTGTCACCACCAGTGCTCCTGGGAAACAGAAGCCAAGCACTTGTGGCAGGGTGGCCTCTTCCTGGGTGATAGTTCCCTCCTGAGACTCGAGCCCAGCCTTGCTATAGCGCAAATGGGCAGTGGAAGAGAGTCCATCATGAGGCTGAATTCATCTGAGGCCTGCCTCCTGCGTCTGAGGGGAGGAGCTCCTCCCTCAGCAGGGGATCTAGCCCCAGGGTGCACCTCCTCTGGGGCCCAGAGGCTCTGTCCTCTCTTGGGTGCATCCTCTTTGGCTTCCCTCCTTCATTCCCTCCTTGCCTTCCTTGGCCTCTTCTCATGCTCTCTCATTTTCTTTCTCAGCTGCTGAGAATTCTTGTTTTTGATGAAAATTGCGTGATACTGATAACTGAAATTCATATCTGTCCGGGCAGCTGCATTTCTTTCTTCCCTCTGATTTTGTAATTCAATCTTTAACAAAAAGTTTTGGGACTCTATTTTATTCTCTTTCACCTGGAGGATGGGTACAGATCACAGTTCAGTTCCTCTCAGCATTTTGGACATTTGCTGAATTGTTTTCCCAAATGTTAGTCATGTGCCAAATTATTTGGACTTCCCAGGTTCACAGTGGTCATAAGTTTGCTTCTCAGTTTTTGGTATCAAGCCAATGTCTTTATGATTTTTTAAAGCCAGTAGTTTCCAGCCAGATTCAGGAACAGTGATGCCTGTTGTCATTTGTTTGGTATTGTGACAGGCTATCTCATAAGATACAGCACAAGATTTTTTTTTTTTTTAAGTGTAAGTCACCTTAAACATTTTGGGAATTTCACAAGAGTTCTTGAATAATTGAGATACCCTTGGATATTATGAAACCCTGATTGGCAATTGATCTTAGGGCAAATGTTTGCTTGCCAAATAGAGGCAACTCTTGGTCAGCCAGGACTGATGATCCAGCGTGGATCAGAGCCATCCTCCTTGCTCCTGGCTCCTGCTCTGGGATTCTAAAGGCAGGAGGGCCCAGCACTGAGTACAGGAAGAGGGCAACAGAGACCTCTCCTGCATGCCAGTCCTTTTCAGATGCTGCTCCGGGCCTGGGTCTGTGGGGGATTTCCCGGACTGGGAGTGGTCTCTGCCCACCCATACCCACGGGCTGACCCAGTACCCTTCCAGTTCCTCGTTGGCCCCATCCATAACTACAGTGACGCACTGGTTTGCTGCCAGCGCTGGTTAAAGGTTTGCTGGTAAAGGAGAATGAAACCCTTGCCTGAAATGAGGTTTTAGGGTTACCTGTGGATTTTGTGTCTCTAGGCTTGTCCCCCAAATATGTGAACGGTTGAGAATTAGTTACACAGTCATCAGACTTTGCCACAAATCTTCTGTCCTACAGTCTTCCCTTTGTACTTAACTAAGTTGCTTTTCGGTAGGCAACTTCTTGCAGAGATGGTGTATGTATGTGTGTTTTTTTCTCTTTTGTCCATATAAAAGTTAATTTTAGTCTGACTACTCTCTTTATAAGAGCATGTATTTATGTTTAAAAAGCCTGATGCCAAAGTACTTAGTGAAATGTCTTGATATCTGCAAAAAATGATCAGTTGATGAATCTAAATGAGGATATGGCAATTGTACTATTACTATTTTTTAAAAAAATTATCTATTTGAGAGAGAGCAAGAGAGCATAGATGGAAAGGGAGAGGGAGAAGTAGGCTCCTTGCTGAGCAGGGAGCCTGATGTGGGGCTTGATCCCAGTACCCTGGGATCATGACCTGAGCTGAAGGCAGATCCTTAACCGACTAAGCCACTTAGGGGCCCCTCTTTTCATTTATTTTCGGTTTGACATTTCCAAAATAATGATAGGGATAAAAGAAATAAAGGAATTGTTGCATATCTTTCTTTTTTTTTTTTTTAATTCGGAGGATAAAACCAAACCTGTATTCGAAATGTGTTCTCAGTGGTCGGTGCCTAGCCTGGGCCTCTGAGCCTATGGCATGGTACTGGCTGATGGGGACTGGACAGTTCAGATGGCAAGAGCTGGAGCTGTGCAGTCCACTTGCTGCTGCCCACGCTCCAGCTTCTGGGTGGGCCTTTCTCACTGCCCCTCCCCTGTCCTCATGGCCTGGGCTTGGTTTGTCTCCTTTTCTTCTTCCAGGAATGTGGCAGTAGTGTTTCTAACTCTGTTCTAACATCTGGCACAGAGTAGAAATGCAGTAAGTGTTGAATTAATAAATTACTTCTATTTAAGTTCATGTTGACTGTTTAAAGGAAAGAACTTTGTGCTTCCTAAATAATTGCTGTTCTTTGGTACGTACTTTGAGTTTTCCTTTTTGTGACACATGGCTGGGAATGTAGGGTGCTTTTCTCACAGGGCATGTCAGATGTAACCCACCTGTGGCTTGAGTTTATTTTAAAACAGAACTGGTACGGATTGCACCTTTCACTATGACCATGTAGACTTGGGGGCTGAGGAGCTCCCCAAATTTCACAGATGAAAGAAGCAGATTCAAGATGAGAACTTGGATTTTCTGGTTCCCAGTCCAGTTCTTTTCACTGCACCTCAGCATCACTGAGCATTTCCTTTCGCTACTGAGCTTAGAAATATCATGAATTTTCTGAAAACCACTTTTGGAAGGTGTCACACCTACTCAGCCTGTCGAGGCAGAAAGAAACATTAGTGTGAAGAGCTGAGTGAATCCTGTGTGCCTGGGCTGGGGCGGGTAGGGGTGCTGTGGGGCTGGTTGGGAAGGAGGAAGGAAGCTTGTGCTGTGGTGGGCTGAAGCCTCCTCTGGATCCTGCTTCTGCCACTGAGTCCCAGGGCTTCAGAGCCTACTTCGCTGCTGTCTCTCTTCCTTCGTCTGAGTAGCAGGGCGCTTCCTCCTGGGGGGTCTGCCTGAGTTGTGCACACCACCACTAGCAAACCTCTGCCTCTTCAGACTTTCACTTTGCAGAGTGTTCTCATGTTTGTGGTCTTACCTCATGCCTACTACTAAGGTGTCTTCCAGTCTTGAATTCTGTGACTGCAGCCCTGTTGACAACTCTGGGTGGTTAATGTCTTTATTTCATAGATAGTAAAAATGAGTGAGTATGCAGTGGAGTTGGGCCCAGTGTTCTTTTTATGCTCTTTGGCGCCTCTGCTGTGCTTTGTACCCATCCTTAGCATGGTACTTTTTATACCACATTGTAATTGGGCAGGGCCCATGCATTCAGGAGTGTCTGTCCTCTGCTGTCTCCCTGACTTGGTAGGTACACAAAACATATCGACAGCTCAAAGGTTAAAATTTGGATTTTTTTTTTTTTTTTCATTTTACAATTTTGTTTGTTCAGAGGGAAAGACAGCAAGTGGAGAGGAAGGGGCAAAGGTAGAGAGAATCTCCATCAGACTTAGTGCTGAATGTGGAGCCTGACATGGGGCTCGATCCCAGGGCCCTGAGATCATGACCCAAGCCACAATCACGACTCAGACGCTTAGCTGACTGAGCCACCCAGGTAGGTGCCCCCAAATTTGGATTGTTAATTTAGGAGCCTGTGTTTAGATGTTTAGTATAGGAGTGGGCAAAAATTAAGACGTTACAGAGTATTTCCAAGGACCAGTGCTGGACAGGGTTGCATATTTCTGTGCAAATCTTTACCTGTGGACTTCACCCATACAGGTCAAATGCCCAGTGTTCCCTGCTCATAGGATTCCTGCCCCTGCAGAGTCTAGACTGTTAATCTTGTGAAACCAGAGTTCATATTCATGTCCAAAGTGTCAATATGTGGTTTATGGGAGAGAACCCGTGATGAGTGAGGCTTTTGGCCATACCTTTGATATCTCTGCCAGGACTAGCCAGGATGAGAAAGGAGCCCTTTACTGGAACTTTTTTTTCCAAACAATAAAATACTATTCCCTTTCCTAAACATGGCTTCATTCATATGAAAATTTTAGTACCTTCAAATGTTTAGGCAACAATAAAAAAGAGTTACAAGGTGGCTTATGAGGCAGTTGTTTGTACAGGGATTCAGAGGACAGCAATCCCTTCAGGCTGGGGATAGATGGAAGGAGTGAGATGAAGATAAATGGCTCAAGCCTTGGTGCAACTTCAGTGGGTTTAAATGATGTCTTTGGAAGCAGTCAGCAGTCCTCAGGCTCTGGCTGGGGACAGAAAGAGTGGAAAAGAAAGAGGAAGAGATGCATGTGAAGAGTATCATCGCGCCACCATAAGTTGGCTTCAGCCCTGAGTGCCAGGCTGTCAGTCGCTTTTTGTTGACAAAGCTTTTCCACCTCTGCCATCTTGTTTCCTCTACCGACCCCACCCAGAAAGATACTGGAATAACAAGCATCTTACTAAAGTTGAATTTTTAAATCTTTACCATGATTAGGAGAAAATAAAACTGTGCAAGGGATAAGGCAGTCATGCTCAACTAGGGACATTTGTCAATATCTGGAGGCGTTGGTGGTTGTCACACCTGTGGGTGGCATCTAGCAGATAGGGACCAGGGTCAGTGCTAGACATGCCACGATGAACAGGACAGCATCCATAACAAAGAACTATCCGGCCCCAAATGTTGATAATGCCAAAGATAAGAGAGAAACCCTGGGGCAGCCCAGTGGCTCAGCGGTTTAGCGGTGCCTTCCGCCCAGGGCATGATCCCAGGGACCTGGGACCGAGTCCCACATCGGGCTCCCTGCATGGAGCCTGCCTCTCCCTCTGCCTATGTCTCTACCCGCCCCCCCCCCCCGCTCTGTCTCTCATGAATAAATTAAAAAAAGAAAAAAAGAAAAATACTGGAGTAAGATTAGTGTGTAAGGGGACATAGGACATCTGAGAGTCACAGTCCACCATTGGTCCCTAAATAATGGTGTTGAATTAGAGGAGCGAAACCCTCTAACACTGAAATCCATGAAACACTGTACTTGGCCACTGTTTAGCTGCCATTGCCCTGGCTTGAGCCATAAAGGTAGAGCAGCAGGTAATGGGGGAATTTAGAAGGGCTGCAGCTTCCCAAAGGGTTGAGAAATATACCAGCAGAGTCAAGGCCATCAGAGGACTAGGCACTGGGCTCACAGACTGTGGATGGAGGGTCTCAGACCACATAAGAGCTGTAGGTTGGGCACAGCCATTGCTCATGGCTTGGGTCACCGAGGCTAGTCACTTTTCTCAGAGCTTTGGCTTCTGCCCCTGCCCCCATTCTCCACAACTGTCTTAGTGGTGGCACTAGCAGCCTTCTTACCTTACAAATCTTACAACTTTGGAGTCTCTTTGGGTTTACCCTGCTTTTCCTGTCCCATTATTAGTTTTCATAGAGTGCTGCCCATTTTCTTACAGTAGAGTAGCACCCTTCCTCCAGCCTGGGGCCCAACATGGTGCCAGCTCATTGCTCTCTGCTACGGGGTCACTGTGACAATCCAGCTGCCCACCAGAGACAGCTCTCAGTGTAGACATCACATCTCTTTCAGCTTGGGATATGAAGGCTGGTTCTGGGCCAGTTTTGTGCCAGGCACTTTACACATTCTGTTCCAAGTAGTCCTTGTGATGACACTGTGTGACTGTTGGGCCTAATATGTGAGTGAGCAAACCAGGCTGGTGGCAGGCCAGGATTTGAAGTCATGTCTGTCTGACTTCATAGCTTCTGCTCCTTCTGCTACACTGATCTGTGGTGGAAATCTTTCTTGGTAATGTGCCCTCCCTCAGCTGTTAAAGTCTCCTGGAAGCATCAGTTGGATGGCCACTGCAGATACCCACAAGTTGCTTCCAGTTTTCTCTGAGGTCAGTTCCTTCCAGCCAGCCAAGGGCAGCGCTTCCCTCTGGAGACCTGCTCCCTGCCTTATTTATCAGTACTATTTCCTGTCCCTTGAAACTTGAGCTTTGACTTTGGCCAAGGAAGTGGGCCACCCTGTGCACTCTGCGCCCAGCTGACTGTGGGCTCCCTGCACCCAGCTCTCAGCACCCAGGACCAAGTGGGTGCTCAGTGTTTGTTGAGTGATTGATCAAAATGAAGAGTGCAGGGGCAGCCCGAGTGGCTCAGCGGTTTAGTGCCGCCTTTGGCTCAAGGCGTGATCTGGAGACCTGGGATCGAGTTCCATGTTGGGTTCCCTGCATGGAGCCTGCTTCTCCCTCTGCCTGTGTCTCTGCCTCTCTCTATATATGTCTCTCATGAATAAATAAATAAAATCTTTAAAAAAAAAACAAAATGAAGAGTGCAGATCTTTCCCTGCTCCCCAAAAAGGTTGTCTCTGCCTCTCCATCTGGAGAAGCCAGGCCAAGGAAGTCCCGTATAAGCTGGCTAAACAGCTCTGTTTCTCCAAGCGCTCCCACTTGCCTGCTGCCTTTATGGGCAGGGGAGCTTTGTGAACCCACAGCTATGCCTTTGCACCTGTTTGGCTTGGAGTGTCCTTTTCTCCTGGAGACACGGTCTGTCATCCTATGGACCCCTTCTCAAATGGCTCATCAATTGAATTCTCATCAGCTGACATTCATTAAGCCCAGGGCTGGACATCTTAATTTTTCTGTCAGTGTTCCTCTTGCCCTTTTCTGGACTGCAACCAGGGGCTCCCATGGCCTCTAACTGGGTTTGGCCAGCGGGAGGTCCCAGCAGGAGCTCATAGGGAGGGTGAAAGAGAGGGCATGGGGTACTTGTTGCTGTCCTCTGCCCCTGCAGGGGTGGCCTCAGTCCCCTCTTGTAGTATCTCTGCTACACTCTCTCTCAGAGCTGTGCCCATGGGGCACTGCGGAGCCCACTGTGCTGCCCACACCTTTGTTACACCCTCTTCAGTGATGCTGGTGGAGTGGCCCACCTGTGACATGCTGGGACCCTGCCGGATTCAAGCATGGGCCATGTGAGCCCAGATGGCAAACGATGATCCCTGCCCTGGAGAAGCTCCTGAGAGGTTATGGGTCCAGTTCATTCTACAGGAAGTGTCAGGAAGTGTCTCCCTCAGCAGCCATTAGCCTGGGAGACCTAGAAAGACTCCCTAAGGAGATTCCTGGAAGCCAGAAAATTAGCTGGCCAAGCGACATCCTAAAGTGGGAGTGCCTTTCATCCTAGCCAAAGCCAGAGATGACATTGAGTGGGATGGACTGAGACCCACTAACAGTTTGGGGGCCCTAGAGGCCAGTGAGGCTGCACCAGGCCTGAGACCCAGACCTCACAACCTGGCTTTAAATGCCCAGAGGCTCCTCATCCCAAATTGCATCTGTCAGGATTGACAGGGCTGCTGTGCGGAGGACCCCTCTACTTGGCGGCGTGAGGGCAGGCAGGCAGGTAAGAGCACTAGGGTAGGGCAGGCAGGGATGAAGGTTGAGAGTTATGACATATTTGGGGGAAAATTGGTATTTAGCAGTTTGAGACAGTTTGGCATAGAGGAGTCATGTTGGGAGATAGGGCAGGGGTCCAGAAATTCAAGATAGCACAACCAAGTTATATGGGGATAGGTTATTTGAGGGCAGAGCTTTGCCTTAAGAGGAACTGTGGGGTGGGAAACAGTGAAGGAGAGTGGGCAGGGAGGGGAGGAGCCTAGCGTGGGGCAAGCTGCAGGCTGTGCCTAAGGAGGGGGAGTGAAGGGGAGTGTGGCCTGTTCAGGGGGTGACTGGCAGGGCCAAGGCAGGGAGGGGAAGATGCCCACAGCATCCCTGATATGGCTGGGGGGCTGGGGCCTGCTGAAGACCAGGTCTGACAGCCTGTGACTGGGGGCATGGGGCTTGCTAGTTGCCCTCTGAGCCTCTTTCTTTCTTTCTCTCTCTCTCTTTTCTTTTCTCTTTTCTTTTCTTTTCTTTCTTTTCTTTTCTTATTCATGAAAGACAGAGAGAGGCAGAGACATAGGCAGAGGGAGATGCAGGCTCCCTGCAGGCTGCAGGGAGCCCGATGTGGGGCTCAATCCTAGATCCTAGGACCACTCCTTGAGCCTAAGGCTGAGCCACCCAGGTGTCTCTGAACCACTTTCTTGAAGTAAAGTACATCTATGTATCCTTGAGTCTTCAACCTGCTAGGTCACCCAACTGTTGAACTGCCCCCAAAGGTGGAATGGGCAGGATCTGGTGAATATTTGGAAGTAGAAGGAAGTAAGGGTGTCTTCTAGATCTGCAGCTTGGTGGGGAGCTGGTGGGACCTTGAGAGAGGAAAGGAGAGAAGGAGGAGGAGCTCTGTTCTGGTTGCTGAGTTGCAAGTGTTTGGGGGAGACAAAACACAAGGTTGGGGAGAGAACAGAGTGGAAGGTTTCAGAGGCATCAGGACACATGTGGCCACCCAGAGAGCGAGAAGGGGCAGAGAGGAGCACACAGTCAGGGCACAGCCCTGGAGAACTCTGGTGTTTAAGAGACAGCTGCCTGGAGGAGGAAGCTGGGCAGATCAAGAAGAAATAGGAGGAAGGGAGGGAGGAGAGCTGGAAAGTGGAGTCCCAGAGGCGCAGAGGTGAGGTGTGAGGAGGAAATGGTCACCCCAGTTCATGGAGCAGAGACCCTTAGAAGAGAGGTCCGCAGAAGGATGGGTCAAGTGTCCACATGACTGTCACTGGCGGAGAGGTAGGGCAGAGGCAGCCTGCAGTGGGGCGAGGAAGAATGGGGACAAGCGGACTATCATGGAGGACTTTCTTGAAGAAGCTTGTCTGACAAGAGAGGACCAGGAGAGGGCAGCGTGAGGAATGCTCTAGGCTGGGAGAGATTTGAGCGGTTTGTAGACTGGTGGGTCCTCCTTTCTTTGAGGGGGTCTTTCGTAAGAAGATGCTAGCATAGGTAAAAATCACAAGCAAACAGAGGCCAGACTTGAAAAGTCCCTGAGCGGACAAAACCAGGTTAGTTGTACGAGCCATGCTTACTTTAGCTTATTTTGCACAACTAACCTGACCTGGGTCATTTCTTGCTTATGCCTCTGGAAATTACAAGCAAAACTGGAACTGTTTCCTGAAGTTGATAGGAGGTAATACTGATTAATTCCCTGTCATTTAAGAAAACTCTAATATTATAACGAGTCACTTCTTTCTCATTACATAAATTCCTTTAAAACAACATACCTGAGCCTCATTCCATGTTTTGGTTTGAGTGCTAAGTGCGGGTTTGCAAACTGTCTTTTTGGTGTGTGCACAACAAACTTTTATTAATGACTCCTTGGGTGATGCACTGCTTTTGCTTCTGTTATTTTGGAACTTTGATAGCTTTTGAGGAGAAAGACCCATTAGCACAGTCTAGATTTCACTCTGAAGACCCCCCTGGTGATACCCGAACCCGAGGAAGGTGACCCCCTGGAGCAAAGCAGAGCAAAGTTGCCTGATGGAGAGCCAGAGTCCTCAACAGAGGTGGGTTGAGGCCCCAGGAGGGATGGATTTGGAGGTCCATCCCTCTGGCTTAGACCGGAAGACAGTGTAATGGGACGAGTGAACAGCTGTTGGTGCCATCCCATGCAGGGATGCTGCATTCCTGAGCACCTAATAATCTCTGGATGGTGCCTTTTCGGCCTTCCAGACATGTGGGTGTTACTTAGGGGTTAAGGCAATTGTGATCACATTTGGTGAACCCCTCCTGCCTGCCAGACCTCTTCCAAGCACCTGGTGTGCTGATACTGTCTTGTCTTCCCAAAGCCTTAGGAGGCAAAGGTTCTGTTCGGCTTCCCCATTCTGCAGAGGTGGGGACTGAAGCTCTGATTGGTAGAGTAATTGTCATGGGTCCCAGGGCTTGGGTTGCTGAGCCTCTGCAGTGGCTGCTGGAGATGGAGGCCCCAACAGAGGGGGAAACAGGGGAGCCGGAACACGCGAAGGAGTGTTCTGGGTCCTCAGGGATGAGGACCCAGTTTGCATATAGGTGTACTTGGTAAAGACTTTGAAGTGTTCACTCCTGAAGGCCTTGGGAGTGGGAGGCTGTCCCCTGAGAGTGGGGCCGGGGTGGGAAAGGTGGGGACCAGCTGCCCAGAAGGAGGGAGAGGGCTGAGGATGGAGAAAGGGTCGTCAGTGTACTAGGGCCCTAGGCCCCTGCCTGTGCAGTAGAGGAGGTTGCCCAGGAGGCCACATTGGGGAGGGAGGGAAGGGAGGAGAGAAGGTGGCGGGAGACATCCTGGGTCAGGGTCTGCAGGGCGCCCCCTCTCCCTGTGGGTCCGTGGCCCCAGGACACAGCTGACTCCACCCTCTTCTACTCTAGGTCTTGAGCATGCTTCTGTTCCTGGGTGCCACACATGGAGTTGTGCCTGTGGAATTACGAGTCTGACTCCAGGGGTTGGGGACAGTGCTGTCTTCTGGAAATACTGCCTGAGCCCAGCTGTTTTGCTTTTGTCCCCTCGGGAGCTCCTCAAAGACAGGAGCAGAGTTTGGCACACAGGGTGATTGCATATCATCAGCCGGGAAACTCCTCAAGGGCAGAGGCCAAGGCTTCTGCCTCTCAGGAAACCCTGGCCCCCTGCTGCTGTCTCTGCCTCTCCAACACATGTGGGCACACTAATACACACACACATCCACGTTCATATGCACGAACTCACTCTCCCATGAATCACACACATGTATTCACTACTTAGAGCTGCCCCCTGCCCCGTCTCTCGAGCAGAACCCCTTCAGGCCCAGGGCCTGTGCTATGGCATTGCTCCAGTGTGGCTCACAGAGGCAAGGCAGGGACTCTGCTCACGGTGTTCTCATTTGTCCACGGCAGATTTAGGCTTCAAGCCCAGGGGGTTTTGCAGGCTTTGGGTGAGCCTTGGTCTCTGCCCTTGAGAGGGTCCCAGTTGCCTAAGGATCTTGGCCGGAAGGAAGGAGGCCAAGGGCAGGGACACAGAGCAGCGCCTACCACTTGGCACCGGTGATTTCATTCTTTTCACAGCAATCTTTTGAGGCCGGGATGACTTCACTTTGTAAAGTGGAAACTGAGGCTCATGCTAATTAAGTGCTTGCAGAGAGGGGTAGAGCCAGGATTTGGCTAGGTCTGCCTCCAGAGGTCATCACAGCAGTAAAAACTGCTGGGAAGGAAGAGGCTTCATGGTACCCACCTTGTCTTTTTTGAGCATGTAGCATGGTATTTTGCAAAGGCACAAACGTTCACACAAGTCACTGCTTCTTAGCTTTTGAGGCCCTCTGAAAACCAGAAAACCTGTGAGGGTTATTGGCTCCTCTCCCCAGAATAGTCCATACACACAGAGGCATGCATGGATAAACTGGGGTATGATTTCAGGGGTTCAAGGCCCCCCAAGACCTCCAGTGGCTCCCAGGTTGAGACCTCCCCTTAGATGTGTTTGTAAGTGGTGTGAGAGACAAGAAGAGGTGGTGTCCCTGCCCTATACAGGGCACTGTGCTCAAGGGGGTCTGTACAAAGATGTTCATCTCAGCCCTGTTTTTAGTAATGAAAATTGGGAATAATTTGAACAGCTATTAGGAGGGGCTGATTTGATCAGTAAAGCCTATCCAGACACAATGATCCCAAGAAAGGATGGCATAAGTATAAATAGACGTGGCTCTCCAAGACATACTGTTGAGTAGGGGAAAGCATGTTGAAGAATGACATACACACACGCATCATTTATGTAAAATAAAAGCACTCAACAATATTATTTATTTCTGCACATGTGGAAAAATGTGTGTTGAATGCACAGAAAAAGGATTGAGATCATATCCAGGATATCCAGTATATTGTATTTTTTAAAAAAATATTTTATTTATTTATTCATGAGAGACACAGAGAGAGAGAGGCAGAGACACAGGCATGGGACTTGGTGGGTCCCCGGGATCACACCCTGAGCTGAAGGCAAACGCTCAACCCTTGAACTACTCAGGTGTCCCTCCAGTATAGTGTTAGTAGTGGGTAGTAGGGGTACTTTGGGGAAGGTAGGAAGTCCTGGTCAAATATGACACAGCCCTACCTATAGTGCTTTAATTTTTTTGAGAATATACCCCTGTATTATTTGTATACTTTAAACTAATTTTATTTAATTTATTTATATAGTTTAAAAAGATTTTATTCAGGGATCCCTGGGTGGCGCAGTGGTTTAGCGCCTGCCTTTGGCTCGGAGCGCGATCCTGGAGACCCGGGATCGAATCCCACATCAGGCTCCCGGTGCATGGAGCCTGCTTCTTCCTCTGCCTGTGTCTCTGCCTCTCTCTCTCTCTCTCTCTCTGTGACTATCATAAATAAATAAAAAAAAATTAAAAAAATTAAAAAGATTTTATTCATTTATTTATGAGAGACCAGAGAGAGAGGCAGAGACATAGGTATTGGGAGAAGCAGTCTTCATGCAGGGAGCCTGATGTAACACTCAATTCTGGGACCCTGGGATCATGACCTGAGCCAAAGGCAGACAGACGCTCAACCACTGAGCCACACAGGTGCCCCTTAAAACTAATTTTAAAATGCAGCACACGGGTAGCCCCAGTGACGTAGTGGTTCAGCGCCGCCTGCAGCCCGGGGTGTGATCCTGGAGACGCTGGATCGAGTCCCACGTTGGGCTCCCTGCATGGAGCCTGCTTCTCCCTGTCTGTGTCTCTGCCTCTCTCTCTCTCTCTATGAATAAATAAATTAAAAAAATAAAATAAAATGCAGCATACATACTGGGTATATGGGGGAAAACAGGAAGGAAGAGGGGTTCTGAAGGAGGTGGTATGGGGTCACAGAAAGCTTTCATGTCAGACAATCTTGTGTTCCAGTCCTGACCTGGACAGTTACTATCAGTGACCTTGGGCACTTTCTGAGCCTCAGCTTTCTCGTCTGTGAAATGTGGATGATAATACCTGCCTTCCAGGGCTCTTGTGAGAGAGAGTGAAGTGGAACACAGCACTCCCAGCACTAGTAAGTGCTCAATAAATCATAGTCATTATTATTATTTCAAATCCCAGCCCTCAAAATATTTGAGCTCTTACTCGGGGACAGGCGACATGGCTTTGGGACCATATCTGATTCAATCAGAGATGACTTCCTGAAGGAGGAGATCAAGCTACCCGACCAAGTGTGGGAAGGAAGACAGCAGTGAGTCAGAGAGGGCTGTGTGCAGAGGTGAGGAGAGATCATGCCTGTGTGCCCATTATTAGTAATGATATCCCTAATGTCCACGCTGCAGACCAGGATACTTGGAGAGCCTAAATAAGTTGCCTATAGACACAGCCATGTAGCGCAGAGCAGATCACACAGAAGGGATGAGCTGAGGAAGAGAAAGAGCTTGGGAAAATGCAGGAAACTGAGGCAGATCTCTGGGAGGGGAAGAGGGAGAAAATAGGCCTTGTTACCAGGAAGATTCTGGAAGGCAGGGATGTGGGGCACTTACTGAGCGCTCACCAGCATGGCCTTGGTGAGCGCTCAGTAAAGGTGGGCAGAGCAGGCCCAGGGGTGACAGTGGGACTAGCAACATGGTCGGGTTTTAAAAATATGGTGCTGAGAGAACAAAGTAAGACATATATGACGTACTAAGCACCAAATTTAAAAAATACATGCACGTGTTCTGCAAGAACACATACAAATGGTTGGCTGCGGGTGGGGGTGAGGAGTGGGAAGAAAAGCTAGATAAAGACAAAGGGTGTGCAGTGAAAATTCAGTCCCCTGGGCGGGTGAGGAGGGAGGCCGCTGGTCGAACCTACATTTCTGTGCGCATCACGACATCTAGTGGGCACCAGGCTCCCAGCTCCCTGGTCCCAGAGCCCATGCTGCGATCCAGGAAGCCAGGGGTTGCCTGGTGGGCCCCTCAGCAGACAGGCTGGCTGAGGTTTGCTGTGGGCAGGTCGGAGGTGGGGGGCTCTGCACTGATGTAGGGGTGGGGGCAGCTTCAGACAGGCTGAGCTCCTCACCACCCACTGTGGCAGGCAGGGGCAGAGGCTGAGGCTCAGATGCCAAATCTTGGCATGCATACCTCAATCCTGGCAGAATCATCAGGTGGAGTCATCATGAAAGCAGAGGGAAGATGTGCCCATTGGCCTAGGGTCTGTGAGTGTGAGTACAGAGTTCTGGGTTGATGGCACCCCTGGCAGCAGGGCCTGGGGCCATTGGCTCGGAATGGACCATGGACTCTGGCCAGGCCTGGGGTGGGTGGAGTGAAGCAGGGTGCATCCTAATGTGAGGGCCCGCAAAAATCCCTCCTTATCCACCGCCTGAGCTCCTCTGCTCTCCCAAACACCCACCAGCCAGGCTGTGGAGGTCATGTGTGATCAGGATAATTATGCCCCTGGCTGGGAAGCAGCGGGGAGGGGTGGTTACCAGCAATGGCAGTGCTCTCAGGGGTTTGAGAGGCCCTACCCTGCTCCACCTCCCCCTGCAGTTCACGACTCACCCTCCCTTCCTTGTGCTTCCTCTCTTCTCCATCAGTCTCTGTCCCCTCATTTATGTTAGCTGTCCCTTCCCCCAATCTCAGCCTCTCCTGCCTCTGTACCAGAGTTATCTTCCTAATGCACAGAACAGCTTAACCTATTCAAGAGCCTTCCGTGGCTTTTCATTGCTTGTGAGTCAATTCAGACATCCTTTTTTTTTTAAAAGATTGAGTGATTGATTGATTTGTGAGAGACACACACACAGAGGCAGAGACATAGGCAGAGGAAGAAGCAGGCGCTCCATGGGCAGCCTGATGCAGGATTCGATCCCAAGATCCTGGGATCATGACCTGAACCAAAGGCAGATGGTCAACCACTGAACTACCCAGTTGCCCCCAGTTCAGACATCCTTGATAGGCACACCAGTCCCTTATAATCTGGCCCAACCTGCCTCCTCCATTGCTTCTCATCCCCCAAATAGACCATGTGTTCCCAGTCCCCAGCCTCTGCTCAAGCTCAGGCTGTTTTGAATACTCTTCCTCCCCACTCCTCTGCCTGGTAAAGTCCTCCTCATCCTTCAAGGCCCCTTAAAGGTGGTTGTTACCACCTCCACAAAGACTTCCTGGTGAAGTGGCCACCCTCATGTTCTTGTCATTCAATCAGCTATCATTAATCCCTTTCTAGTTACTGCATTTTTAAAAAATATTTTATTTATTTATTCATGAGACACACAGAGAGAAAGAGAGACAGAGACACAGGCAGAGGGAGAAGCAGGCTCCATGTGGGGATCCCCATGTGGGACTCGACCCCGGGGCTCCAGGATGACTCCCTGGGCTGAAGGCAGCTCTGAACCGCTGAGCCACCCAGGCATCCCCCTAGCTGCTGCATTTAGGAATAGCCAGCCCAGTGTCTGTTCAGTAGGTAGAGAAAAGAAATATGGGTTCTGACAACAGACCGTGTGACATCTCGTTTGGCCACTCACTAGCTGTGTGACGGTGGGCAAGGTAGCTTACCTCTCTGAGACTTAGTTTTCTTATCTGCTAAATGCGGGTGAAGCTCTTATTACACAACCCAAGTTCCTCATCCCGGTGTGCAAGGCCCTGCCTGACCCATCTCTGGCCCCCATCCCGGTAGCTCACCACGCTCCAGCCACAGCAGCCCCACACACTCTTCATTCTTGAACACCTTAAGTCCTTTCTTACCTCCAGGCCTCCGTACCTGCTGTTCTCTGCCTGGAATGCTTTTCCTTCTCCTCCGCCTCATTTCCAATGTCGCCTCCTCAGAGAGGCCCTCTGCAACCACCCCCTGAGTCGCCGGCTCCACTCTGCTTTGTCCCACCTTCTGTTTATTTTCTTCCAGGGCTTACCCCAGTTTAGAATTTTCCTACTTTTTTGGCTTGGTTATCAGCTCTCGAGCTTCTGAGGATGAAGCTTTTGTCTCTGGGATTGTGGGATTGTGGGAGATGACCAGACTCGATAAGTGTTAGCCCTGGCTTTGCCTCTTCATCTGCTCGTCGTTGGGGAGCCATGCAGGGCAGGGAGTCTGGCTCTTTGATGATTGCATTCTTAGCACAGAGCACCAGGCCTGGCCCAGAGTAGGCCCTTAGTCCATGTTTGCTATCTGTCCGCCTATACTTGTTCTTTCTTCCTTCCTTCCTGTTTTTTTTTTTTTTTTTAAGATTTTATTTATTTATTCATGAGAGACACAGGGAGAGAGAGAGAGGCAGAGACACAGGCAGAGGGAGAAGCAGGCTCCCAGCAGGGAGGCTGATGTGGGACTCGATCCCAGGACCCCGAGATCACACACTGAGCCAAAGGCAGACACTCTCACTGAGCCACCCAGCTACCCCCGGCTTGTCCCTTCTTAAGCCAAACTAGAGTTCTGGTAAATGGGGGAGTGCCATGGCTCCATGTCACCCTCTTCACTGCTGGAAGACAGGCCCCTGGTGCCAGGATGCAGGAAGCGGTCTCAGAGCCCTGGCCTCTGTGACAGTCTGGAATCAGTCTGCTGCTGTGGGGACAAGGTGCTGGAGAGAGCCACCCGGGTAGAGATGGACCCCAGGGGCCCCAGTGTCCTCCCACCCGCTGAGCAAGTGAGGCAGGATTCACCTTCTTCCAAAAGAGAGGGACTTGAGGGGGCAGGTGAGGCAGGACTATGCTCCTCAGATTTGAGGATGTACCAATAAATTTTAAAAAGTCATTTTGGGAGCTGACATAAGAGTTGCTGGCATCTCATTTTGTCAAATAAGGAGATAAGATAATTTTAAAAATTAATTTCTTCTTATTATTTTTTAATTTCTTATTATTGTATCCTAAAAAATGAACATTGGGGCATGTAGGTAGCTTAGTCCATTAAGTGTCTGACTCTTGGCTTCTGCCCAGGTCGTGACCTCAGAGTTGGGGGATTGAGCCCTGTGTCAGGCTCTGAACTGGGCATGGAATTTGCTTGTCTTTCTCCCTTTGCTCCTACCACTCCTTCAGACTTTTTAAAAAAGATTTTATTCATTTATTCATGACAGAGAGAGAGAGAGATAGAGAGAGAGAGAGTCTGAGACACAGGTAGGGGGAGAAGCAGGCCCCACGCAAAAAGCCCGATGTGGGACTCGATCCCGGGACCCTGGGATCATGCCCTGAGCCAAAGGCAGACACTCAACTGCTGAGCCACCCAGGCGCCCCCCGACACAAATAAAAAAAAATCTTTAAAAAATTAGTATTTTAATACGAAAAAAAAGAGAGAAAGTATACTCTTTCCCTAGAAAGGTTTGTAGGAAAAAAATAAATAAATAAAATAAAAATAAAAAGGTTTGTAGGCATTCTTACACTGACATTTTGGGCTGTGGACAGGTAAAATTTATTATTATTATTTTTAAAAGACTTATTTATTTTAGAGAAAGGTGGGGGAGGAACAGAGGGAGAGGGAATCCCCAGCAGGCTCCACACCCCAGCACAGAGCCTGATGCAGGATTCAATCCCACAACCCTGAGATCATGAACTGAGCTGAAACCAAGAGTTGGATGCTCAACCGACTGAGCCACCCAGGCACCCTGAGAGCTGCTCCTTCTTATCCCCATTTTCCAGATGAGAAAACTGAGGCCCAGAAAGGCATAGTGGATATCCAAGGTCACATAGCCAATGGTGGAGTCAGCATTTATATCCAGGTCTCTCTGAACTCAAGGCCCAAGCTTTTATCTCTCCAGTGGACTGAGGCACAGAAATGTTTAAAAACAATTCGGGTCCCAAATTTGTCAGCATAGTATCTGACAGATATGTGTTTTAGGGACGCTTGAGTGGCTCAGTGGTTGAATGTCTGCCTTCGGCTCAGGGTGTGATCCTGGGATCCTGGGATCAAGCCCCACCTCAGGCTCCCTGCATGGAGTCTGCTTCTCCCTCTGCCTGTGTCCCTGCCTCTCTCTGTGTCTCTCATGAATAAATAAATAAAATAAAATAAAAATACACGTGTTTTATCTGTTCTTTCTGTCTCAAAACACTGGAACTAACCCGGTGTGGGCCAGCCCCAGGCCTGTGGATGGAAGGGTCAACTAGTAATCTGGCCAGGCCCTACCCTTAAGTAACATTTTTTAAAGATTTTTTTTTTTAATTTCCGTACACCGAAGTGTGCGGAATTCAGTTGCATTTGGTATGTTATCAAGGTTCTGCAACACCACTGCTATGTAGTTTCTGTACCCATTGGATGGCCCCTCCCCATTCCTCCTCCCCCAACCCCTGGCAACTGCCCATTTACGCTTCGTCTCTATGAATTTGCCCATTGTGGACATTTCATACAAATGGCATCTTGCAACACGTGGCCTCCTGAGACTGACTTCTTGGACTCAGCATAATGTTTGCAGGGTTCGTCCACATTGTAGCACGCAGCATCACAATGTTCCTGATTATGGCTGAATAGTACTCCATCGTATGGATATACCATATTTTGTTTCCTCCTCTGTCACTCGATGGACATTTAGGGTGTTTGTACCTTTTAGCTATTGTGAATTGTGCTGCTACGACATTCCTGTGCAAGTTTCTTTTGGACACCTGTTCTTGATTCTTTTGGTACATACGAGGAGTGGAATTGTTGGGATCATATGGCGATTCTATGTTTAACTTACTGAGGGACCGCCAGACTGTTTCCACAGCAGCTGCATCGTTCTCTGCTCTCGGCAGCAGGGTGTGAGGATTCCAATTTCCCCACCTCCTTGCCAACATTGCTTTATTTTCCTTTTTATAGCCATCCTAGTGGGTGTGAAATGGTATCTCATTGTGGTTTTGGATCGTGTTTTCCTAATGACTAATGACATTAATCATCTTTGCCTTTACCTCTTTGGGGGCCCCCTCCTGCAGGTTCCGTGCCCCCTGCATGCCTCAGTTTCCATGTGTCCATGTTGGGATATCATCAAGGGTTGGTGTGAGGGTGAAATGAATGACTTCTGCAAAGAACTTAGAACCTGTGCCAGATCCAGATCATGTCAGGCAGCTCCAGACCCAGCTGTGCTCAGCTAGGGGAGAGGCTGCTGCTTGAGGGACCCTCCTGGCTCTGACCAGCTGTGACTCTGCAGGGTAGGTTAGAGCTGTTGCCCTCTGCTCAGCAGTCTGCACCTCTCTGCCTCCACCATCCTGTTCTCCACAGGGATGTGTGACCCTTCAGAGGCTGGGCTGGGACTGGTTTCCCGTCAACCAAGAAGATATTTCTGGAATGTAGCAGATTCCCTGAGGCCCCTTTTCCATTTTTGTGTATGCTCCCTGCCCTCTGTGTGCTTTCTCTTCTGTGGGCTCTCTCTTTCCAGACTACACTCAGCTACTGCAGTGTAGTGGAAATGCCTGGAAGTTTGCACTCTCCCCCCAAAAGTGGCCCTTAATACAGACCAAAAAGCATAGATAATAAATTTATTTTTTATTTTTAATTAAAAAAAATTTTTTTTTTACGATAGTCACAGAGAGAGAGAGAGAGGCAGAGACACAGGCAGAGGGAGAAGCAGGCTCCATGCACTGGGAGCCCGACGTGGGATTCGATCCCGGGTCTCCAGGATCGCGCCCCGGGCCAAAGGCAGGCGCCAAACCGCTGCGCCACCCAGGGATCCCGATAATAAATTTTAAATGAAAAAAAAAAAAAAAAAAAAAAGGAAGTGGCCCTTAGCCAATGACTGGGGTACAGGTGAGAGAGGGGTCAACTCCCTTGCCTGGCATGGGGAGAACCCTGAGGTGTAGGGTGCACTCCAGAGTCCCCCATGGGACAGGCTGAAGCCAGACTCTGCACCCTCGGCCCTCCTGCGCCCCCCAGTCAGTCCCTCTTCAGTGTCCCCCAGGAGCATTGCCTTAAGAAATCACTGAGCTAGGACTTCCCATCTTGACCTATCTTGACCCAAAACCTGGAGCACCTGTGTACCAAGCCCCTGCAAAATGCTGAGATAGATGGTGATAAAGTGTGGTTCCTTCCCCCAAAGAGCTCACAGGGCTAGTGCTGATAGCAGTAGTAAGGTTAATGGCCCATGTTGCACACCTACTGTGTGCCAGGCATCAAGCTGACTGTTTTATGTACTTTTTTTTTGTTTCGTTTTTAAGATTTTATTTATTTATTTGAGAGAGAGCGAGAGAGAGCCTGAGCAGGGGGAAGGGCAAAGGGAGAAGCAGACACCCCACTGAGCAGAGAACCCAATGCTGGACTCAATCCCAGGACCCCAGAATCAAAACCTGAACCAAAGGCAGATGCTTAACCGACTGAGCCACCCAGGCAGCCCCTGCTTTATGTACCTTACTTCATTAAAACCCTGTTGGGACAGCTGTGTGGCTCTGTCCATTAAGTGTCCCACTCTTGGTTTCAGCTCAGGTCTTGATCTCAGAGTTGTGAGTTCAAGCCCTGCATCAGGCTCTGCATTTAGCAGAGAGTCTGCTTGGGATTCTCTCTCTTCTCTCTCTTCCCCTCCTCTTCCTTGCACACACACATTGTCTCTCTTTAAATAAATAAAATCTTTAAAAAAAACCCAAAGAACCAAACCCTGTAACCCTCTGTCAGGGGATGGTATTGTCAGCACGACCTTACAGATGAGAAAACCCAGGCCCAGAGTTTCTCATGTAACTAATATGGTCTGGCATCGCACAGCTTAGAAGTGGCAGTGCTCACCCAGAGCCCCAGCGTGTTGGCCCCTAAAAGCCCATGCTCCTGACTGACCACTGCACTGTGTGTCCTTTCTTTGTAGAGGGCCAAGCTTCAGGGGGAGGGGATGCGCCAGCTGCTCCCATTCAGCAGAGGACAGAGCTTCTGCAGGGCTGCGCTGTGACTGGTCATCAGGATCCTTCACAAGTAATTTGTTACTGATCTTGGTTAACTTTCTGTGACTTATTTTATTTTATTTTACTTTTTAAAAGATTTTATCTATTTATTCATGAAAGACACAGACACAGGCAGAGGGAGAACCAGGATCCCTGTGAAGAGCTCGACGTGGGACTTGATCCCTGGACCCTGGGATCACGCCCTTAGCCAAAGGGCGTGCTCAACCACTGAGCCGCCCAGGTGTCCCTTGTGACTGATTTTAATTAAGAAGAAAAAAGAAAGGGTAGCCCGGTGGCTCCACCTTCAGCCCAAGGTGTGATCCTGGAGACCCAGGATTGAATCCCACATCGGACTCCCTGCATGGAGCCTGCTTCTCCCTCTGCCTGTGTCTCTGCCTCTATGTGTGTGTGTGTGTCTCTCACGAATAAATAAATTTTAAAAATCTTTAAAAAAAAAAAAAAGAAAAGAAGAAAAAAAGTAAATTCAAGCCCACCTCTCTGATACAGTCGCTCCCTGCTCATTTACCTTCCACTCTGCTTTCCAGAGCAAGAGAAGAGTGGAGGCCCCACCCTGTGGCAGCGCAGGTTGCCCTAGGTGAAGACCCCATCCCATGGGTGGTGGTATAAACAGGGTGCCAGCTGCTGCTGTGCCTGTCTCTGCACCATCTGAGCCCCCAGGAGCAGTGCCTCAGGCTTTCATGGAGGAAGGAGGTATGGCTCTTGGCCCAGGCCCCTTTGTGATAGAGGGCTCCCCTCTCCACTGCTGTCAATAACCACCAGACCCTTGGGAAATCAGAAGTACTGTCTCAGGAGAAGCCAGGCTGCTGCTCTTGGAGAGTGTCCTGGGGTGAGCACAGGCTCAAGGCAGATTGTGTGGGATCAAATCCTAGCTCTGCTGTTTACAAGCTGAGTGACTTTGGGAGAGTTACTTAATCACTTGATAGCTCAGTTTTCCCATCTGTAAAGTGGGGACAATGATCGCACTGGCCCCTTAGGATTGTTGTGAGAATTAATTGAGATAATATATCATAAGGCAGGTAGAACTCTGCCTGTACGCAGCAGGAACTATACAAGTGTTGACTGCTATTGCTACTGTCACAAGAGTGTCCAGGCCTGGCTAAGATTCCTGATCACCCGGCAGCCCCTGATAAAGCCCCTGAATCTGGACATGCTCTCCTAGGCAGCCTTCCCTCGTCCCCTCTGTGTTCCTGGGGGTGGGGGACGGGAGGAGAAAGCCTCCTACCTCCTTCTTTCCCCAGCCCTCTCCTCTCTGGCTTGCATCTTACCCATGCGGGTTCCTGGTGATTCTCTGAGTCAGAGGCCCTAGCAGTGGGGCTGGGGGCCGAAGGAGATGGTCCCAGGGACACCACCCTAACTCTGGACAAGGGCACTCTTATTAGCCTACAGGCCTCATAGTGAGTGAGTGCGCAGCCGGCCAGCTCCTTCCCCTGGTCCTGGTGACAGTATGACTGTTTTTTTTTAAGATTTTATTTATTTATTCATGAGAGAGAGAGAGAGAGAGGCAGAGACACAGGCAGAGGGAGAAGCAGGCTCCATGCAGGGAGCCCGACATGGGACTCGATCCCCGGTCTCCAGGATCACGCCCTGGGCCAAAGGTGGCGCTAAACCACTGAGCCACCAGGGCTGCCCATTATGGCTGTTTAAGAAACATTGCCTCATTTAATCCTCAAACTCACTGGTGATTCTGATCCTCATCATACAGGTGTGGAGGCAGAGGCAGCAAGAGGTGAGTAACCACAATATGAACAAAGGGACTTGATCAGGGAGGCACTGGGCTAGCAGAGGCTTCTCCCCCCCGCCCCCAATGATAACTGGACTCACGGGGCATTTCCTCTGTTCCAGGCAGACGCTGTTAAGGTGAGGCACCTAGGCCACAAGCAGTTACAGCCAGAACCAGAGCCAAGTCTGCTTAGATGTGGTACCAGTCCCTGACCACTGGGCCTCAGTGATGAGGTCTAGGTTCCAGGGCTCAGCCCTTGGTGCCAGGACCGTGCCTCTGTCCACATGTGGCCCCTGGCTAGATAGACAGGCTGAGAAGATATAGGAAGGCCTTGACCACTCAGAGGGTAGGGAGGGGGCTGTGTCTCCCCTATCAGACTGGGGGGACTCCCTGAGGTCAGGGGCTGGTCTCTTCAAATGATAAACTCTCTTACTGGGAATGTTATCTTTTTTAAAGTTGCTGTTAGAGAAGCTCGCAAACCTACAAAAAAGTAGAGAATAGAGCATGATCAACTCCCATAACACCCATCCCCAGACTCAGCAGCTATCGGTTCATAGCCTGTCTGGTTTCATCAACTCCCCATCCACTCTCTCCTGCCCCTCTCTTAGGTGCTTTGGAAGCACACCTCAGGCTGCATGCATACCATTTCACAGATTTTTTCTGCATGTTCATCCAAAGAGAAAGACTCTTTTTCAAGAAAAGGACAAAACCCCCTTAATTATGGAGACTTTTGTGAAGGAAAGGACTCGCTTCTCATTTCCTCCTTGTATCCAGCTTGGGGGGTGGAGGGGCATTGCTCTAGATTTGAGGTTCCTTCTGCTTCCATTTCCAGGGAACAGAAGATGCAGGTGGGCTCTGAGTGTGCAGTGGGTTGATTTTCTGCCAGCAGAGGGCAGGGGCCACCTCTGTGGGCAGCCAGGCTCTGACGCACCTGCATGAGGTCCTGGCTCCACCTGCGGCCTGAGTTGAGGACTTTGGGACCGCCCTCTTTGTGGCCCCCAAGGGCACTGAGTGGGCATCACTGGCTTGTCTTGTTTTGTGTGTTTATACCTTACAACCCCTCATAGTGTTGGATGTGGGTCTTTCCATTTGTAAGTTTCCTGCAAGTGGGCACTGCTACTTTGAAAAAAGAATTTAAAAAAAAAAGGAAAGAAAAATCAATTATTTTTAACTTTGGTGACTGTCATTGTGTTCATTGTGTTATAACCTTCATTCAGCACTATATTTCTTTTAAAGATTTTATTTATTTATTTATTTATTTATTTATTTATTTATTTATTTATTTATTTATTTGAGAGAGTGCGTGCACATGAGTGGTGGGGAGGGGCCTCCCCACTGAGCAGGGAACCCAATGCGAGGCTCCATCCCAGGACTCCGAGATCATGACCTAAGCTGAAGACAGATGCTTAACCGGCTGAGCGGCCCAGGCGCCCCAACCTAGCACCGTTTTAAAGATCTAACCTTGTGGCTCCAAACTGCTGTTTTATGTCTCATGATGTGCAGCCCGGCAATTTTCTGCCCACCCCCCTCATGGGGACGAGCTGTGGGGCTCTCCCTGCCTGGCTTGTGGGGACCTGGCTGAGATGCCTTGGATGAAGTCATGAGTGGCATGGCCGGGTCACAGGGCACCTTGTATTTCATTTGATTAAGTACGGCCAACCAGAGTCCACCGGGTGCCGCCTAGCCTGCACCCACCGTGCAAAGGGCTCCCGTGTCCCCACATCCCCACCAGTGCTGGGCTTTATCCAGCTTTCTCATTTTTGCCTATCCATTGGAGGTAAACGATGTCTGGTGATTTTCAGTACCTCTTTTCATGTATGTTTGCTTTTGGGGTCTTGTCTCCTTTCACTGCCCGTTCATGTCTCTTGCCCATTTTGGGGGTAGGGTTGCTGTCCTCTTGTTGCTCTGCAGATGCTCCCGTGTCGTCTTGTCTAGATACTAATCCTTTGCGGGTTCTGACATGGCCAGCATCCGCCATCACTCTGTCATCTTCGGGCACTTTGAAACCTAACTCCTCTCCCTCCTGCCGGCCACCCGGCTCCTTTCTGAGTGGATGGCACAGGTGAGGCCCTTCTCACTGTCTCTGCCCTTTTGGTAAATGCCAGGCATCCGGGACAGGGTACATCCTGCACCAGGAGCTTGCTCTTAGCACAGGGCTCAGGCCCGGGGGAGGGAGGAACTGGCCAGGACGGGACAGCAGCTGCCTCAGCTCCCTGTCCCTGCTTCTCGGATGCCCTTGCCCCTGGTAAGTCTGGGTCCAACCAGTTCCTTCATTCACACACATCAGCACTAGGCTAGGCTGGAGCATGATATGGGTTCTGGGTCCTCCAACTTGATTAAGACCCTGCTCCCTCCCTGGCCTCAAAAGCTTCAGTTTAGTAGAGGGAAAAAAACACACCCATTGGCCATGGAGGTGGCTCGTGGAAGCCTGAGAGAGAGCACTCCAGAACCCAACTTGGACTGCTGCCATAGCTGGTCAGGGAGGGCTTCCTAGAGGAGGTACCTTTGGTCTGGGCTTCAGGGGAGCATGGGCATTCTCCAGGGCTCATCAAGGTCTTAGTTAAAGCCCTTAGTGGGAATGGGAGTGGAGCTTTTCACCTTTATTTCCAGGGAATATGATTTCTAGGTCTTTCCCTTTCATAGAGTTGAGGGGATCTTTGCCCCTAGCTTCTTCTGAACAGCGGCCAGGATGACTCACAAGGGAAAGGAGACTGCCTTGGGGATTAGCAGATCTGTCTTCTTGGACTGACCTTGGGTAAGTTCCTTTTCCTCTCTGGACCTAGGCCTCCTCATGTGGATGATGAGGACCTGGGGTAGAGAGAAACTCTCCCAGGACCCTTCAGAATCCCTGGAATGATGCCAGCATGGCAGCAGTGTCTGTCTTACCCTCTTCTTCACCCCCTATAGCCTTCAGGGGAGGCTGCCCTGGGTCCATGGCCATGGGTCCTTCTCTCTTTTGGAAGCTCCCTTTCTACCAGACCCAGGGCAGGCTTGACTTCTTTTTCAGGGTTTGCTCTCAGACCCTCTTGGATTTTCCTTGCAACAGCTCCCATGAGTTGAGCAAGTCCCATGTGTTAGGCTGTAGGCTTGCTGTTTTACTTCATTTACTTTTCACAAGTCTGTGTGGGGCGTACTGTTATAGCAAGGGGCTCAGAGAGAGTAACCCATCTTCTCAAGGTCACCTAGCTTATAAGTGGCAGGACAAGGATTCCAACCCAGCTCTGCTTGTTCCAGGGTCCATTTCCTCTGCCTATGCCCCTACGGTTCCTCCCTTTCCTAAATTCCAGCTGCCCTGTTAACATTCCCTGACCTAGCCTTCTCTATACTTCTTCTTGATTCCAAAACTTGACCTCACACAGACACTTCCACCTTTCCCAGATCCACTCCTCCTTTCCCCTCTGCTATCCACCCCCCCCTTTGCCCCCTTTCCTGCTAGAGCCTTGTTAGCACTTCCAGGCCTCTCGTTGTTACTCTATATCTCCCTGGAGTGCACCCAGGAGTGGGTGCCTGCACTGGAGCCAGAGGGATCCCTGAGGCTCCTCATTAGGCCCCAGCCCTGCAGCATATGCTAGCCCTGAGGAGGGGCTAAGGTGGGGCCTCTAGGCCTCACGTCACTTAGGGTCACTCACTTTCCTGAGGTTGAACAGGGTGAGCCACGGAGGAGGTCACGCTCTAGGGCCCAGCAGGGGTGGAGATCTGGATCCTGGCAGCTGGCCTGGCATGTGCCCGAGGTGGCCAGCCTGAAGGTACGTGCTTGTCCTGCTGGAAGCTGCTGGGTTATCAGAGGGGAGTGAATGAGCTGGGACACCCCGTCTCCTAGGACGTGCAGGGACTCATGCCACCTGGGAGTGTGTGTGAGTGTGCACATGCATGTACTGGCTGTGGTAGTCCCCATTGCCAGGCCTGGCCCCTGAGGAGGGGTGGTGGGAGTTCTGGGTTCAACACTTGACTCCTCTGCATCTAACAAATTCAGCATAGTGTCTGGAACCCAGCAGGCCTCTGACTCATCTGCACTATTATTTTTATAGCTAGGAGCCTAAATCACATTTTCTTCTCCCCTGGGCAAAGCCTGTCTCCCACATTTGAACCCCAGCTGGTGGAAAGCTGGGAGTGGGTGCGTGAAGTGGGTGCTGTGCTGGAAGCACCGCTACCCAGGCTGTGTCCCAAAGCCACCTCTCTCCTAGATGGAAAGGCATTCCCCCTCTGAGCCTCAGCCACCACCAATGAGCAGGGCCAACACCACCTGGGATGGTTGCTCGGCGTCTGAGATGAATACTGGGGTGTGTAAACTCTAAGTGCCGCAGCACAACATAAATGTGGGGTGGTGTTGCTGGTGGGGATCTTTCACTTCCACTTAGCACTGTGGTAGGCCCGGGAAGGGTAATTGACAGACAACCCCCTCTTTGCCCCCACACAATTCTATTTTTCAAGGATTTAGCCCATTTCCTTGAAAATAGTTTGGGTTGCCTCTTAGCCCCTGAGCTGTGGAAGATAGTTGGGTGAGGAACAGTGGGTGAATGAATGAGTGAATGAATACATGAAAGCACATCCTTCTCTACAGGTGTTGAGACAAGACTACCCCACAACTGCAAGGTCATGGGGGACTGGACCAGATGAATTTTTGTTTTTGAAAGATTTTATTTATTTATTCATGAGAGACAGGGAGAGAGAGAGAAAGGCAGAGACAGAGGCAGAGAGAGAAGCAGCTTCCACGCAGGGAGCCTGACATGGGACTCAATCCTGGAACTCCAGGATCACGCCCTGGGCTGAAGGCAGTGCTAAACCACTGAGCCACCTGGGCTGCCCGGACCAGATGACTTTTGAAGTGACTTTCCAGGTACTGTGACACGGAACTGAGTTTGTACCCTTTCTAAAAGATTTGCCCCCAAGCCTCCCGGTGGCTGGTACTGGGCTGGGCACAGTACCTTGTGTCCACGTACTCCTGCTCTCAGGAGCTCTTGGGAGAGCCTACAGCTAGCAGAACAGAGCCTACAGCTAGCCTACAGCTAGCAGAGAGACAGGAGAGAGGAGAATATCCTTTTGGAGGTCATGGCTGGGTGTGTGTTGGCACTATAAGCCCTTTGTGGAGCAGCCTGGAAGGCTTCTTGGAAGAGTCAGTTTCAAATCTCAATGTGGGAGCCAATAGGCTGGCCCCTGGTCCCAGCCATCACTGGCTTGTAGACTGGTATGCACCTGCCCCCTGCTTGCCCAGCCATGCCCAGCCCATGACCCTGGAGGGCAGGAGGGAGGAGTGCCCAGCTGTGGGGGCAGAGGGACTCTGGCCCAGGTGAGCGTGGGAGCAGGTTTCAGTTCTGGCTGGCTCACTTGGGTAGTCTCTTGGGAAGCTGGAGCTTCTAGGTGTGGTTCTGACGCTACGTGACTTGGCCCGTTCTAATCTCTTAGACCCCATTTCCTCCCCTGCAAATGCGTGGTTAGCAAAGGTGATCACCCAGGCCCCCTGGGACTCGGTGGGGGTCTGTGGGGAGCTACCTGGAGGTAGCACACAAGACCGTGTGCCCTGGAGTGAGCTGGGGTGGGGGAGACTTCTCTTTGTAACTGCCACCTCCTGGAGGGCCCTTTGGGGGCTGGGAAGTACCCCCAGCAGAGTTCATTCCCTGGTATCTGCCCCCTCCACCCCCCTATCATTCTGCCTCATTCTGTCCCCTCAGTGTTACATTCCAGAGAGAAAAGTGATCCTTCACTCAAGGCCTGAGGATTATGGGCCAGAGAGAAGCCTGTGTTGCCCTGGGAACACTCACGTAGCCTTTTCCCACAGGTACCCTCCTCCCCCCACCAAAGGCTGGGGTTGGGGGTTGATCCTGGCACATGGCGGCCTGAGGAGTAGTGGGCCATCTGGGGTTAGAGGGCTGGTCAGTCTTTTCCTCCCTCCCTGGGGGTCAGCAACCCAGGTTGGGAGTGAACCAGGTTGAGTTTCTAGTGGGCCTTCCCAGAGGTGGCTAGGGGCTAGATCCTGGGGTCTCCACGTGCCTGGGCTCCCCTGCCCCCTCACTTCTGCCCTGACCCACCCCTCCCAGCCTGAAGCCCCCCTATCCCTACTAAGCTGGGGATTTCCGCAGGCTGAGCCAACCGCCTGACCCTAATTATGGCGCCTTCATCCTGTTGGGGTTAAGCTCCCAGTGGCCTTCACTGCCCCCACCGAAGAGGCCAGGCCTGGGGTCAGAGATTCAGGAGGCTCAAGCCTGCTGGGCCCCCTCTGGGAAGAGCCAATGGCCAGGATGCTCCCTGGGGGCCACAGAGGGTGAGTGTGGGGCTGGTCCTGGGGGTCTGGGTGGGTAAGTTAAGATGTTCAGAGAATGCTAGGGAATGAAGGCGTGGCTTCTCTGGAGAGCCCTCAGGACAGGGAGGGGGGTAGGGCTAACCTCTGGAGGGCAGGGAAGTCTGAAGATGGGAAACTCTCAGAGGCCCCATTCTGAACCCTGGCTTTGTTTAGAGTCACTGAGAAAGATTTTTTTTAAATACCCATACCTCAGCCCCACTCCAGTGATATTTGTTTCATCAGCTAGGGCTGGAGCAAGCATTGATATTTAAAAAATTCTCACCAGGTGATTCTCTTGTAGAGCCAGTTTGAGAATCACTGCTCTATCCAACATGGCACTGCCCTGGAGTGAGCAGAAGGCCCTTGAGGGAGGTCACTCCACTAGTTGGGCAAGGCTGGGCTGGAACTTGGCATTTCTAACCTTCTGGGAGGCCACTTCCTCTTGGCCTCCTCTGTCACCTGGAGGCTTACGGATGTGCCATTCATTTATTTCATCATTTAGGTCCTTAGGAGCTGTGTGACCCTGAGCAAGTTGCTTAACTTTGCTGTGCCTGCTTTCTCTGCTGTGATAATAGGCCCTAGCGATAAGAATTGAGATGCTGCCTATAAGGCCCCAGCAGCACTTGAGGGAAGAGTAACCGTCAGCCTCCTGCCTTCTGCCCGCAGCCAGGGCAGGGCCTGGGCAGAGGCCTCCTTGATCATCCTGCCCCTCAGGCAGGTACAGGTGTCAGAGCTCTCTCAGGTGGAGGGGGGAGTGGCTGTCTAGAGGTTCCCTGGGCCCTGAAAAGGAGGTGTGGGGTGGAGGGAAAGTGCTGGAAAGAGGGCTCCCTCAGCCACCAGACCTCTGCTTTTCCTATTGGAGGGGTCACTGGTTAGGGGCCTGCAGCTATAGGAATGGCCGCCAGGTGTCACCCTCCGCTCATGCTTGAAGTGAAGGCAGCACAGAAAGGAAAAGGAACAGGGTGGAGAATGGAAGGAGGACACCCCTCCACACACACCTCAGGGAGTGGGTGAGCTTGGAGAGGGCCTGGGATGGTGGGATGGCTGTTAATTTCTGCAGAAGGGTGTTGTGTAAAGGCTTATTTGTCTGCCCTCAGAATTCTCCTTCCCATGCTGACAGCAAATCTTAATTCAACAGGTTCTTAATGGGCGACTCGCTGCACACACAGAATCAGAATTTTACTGAGCACCTACTATGTGCTACCTCTGTACATGCAGTTGGCCATTCAGTATTCACAACAACCCTTATAGTTAGTATGATCATTAGTCCTATGTTACAGATGAGGAAACTGAGGCACATACCAGTTATGTGTTGGGCCCAAGATCACACAGTTGGACAAGGATTGAGGTCTATCTGGAGCTGAAATTCTTTCTCTTATACCAGGTTAACTTCCAGAGAGTTCTAGGATAGGAAACTTGCAGCAGGCCTCCTTAGGGTTGGGAGAGGATGTGGCAGGTGGCCCTACTGTCTGGCTCTTCTAATCAGGAGCTGGTGAGGAGCTCAGACAGGCCATGCTGCCAGCAGGCAGAGGGAAGGAGCCATGCTGGCTGAAAGTGGGGTCCGGATTTGTTCTGGGTGTTGGGCATGGGCAGGCTGCAGACATAACAGCAATGATACTTACTCTATCTGCCCAAGAGCTTCTCTGAGCAAACCCCCACCCCAGAGTTATTTCAGTTTTCTTTTAAAAAGATTTTATTTATTTATTTATTTATTTATTTATTTATTTATTTATTTATTTATTTATGGGAGAGAGAGGGAGAGGGTCGGAGAGAGACTGTGCAAGCGCTAGCTGGGGTGAGGGGCAGAGAGGGAGAAGGAGAAAGAATCTGAAGCTGACCCCCTACTGAGCTTGGAACCCCACACGGGGCTCCAGCCCACAAACGCAAAATCATGACCTGAGTGGAAACCAAGAGTTGGACACTTAACTGACTGAGCCACCCAGGTGCCCCTATTTCAGTTTTCTTACCTGTAAATTCTAGGAGCACACTTCGTTCATTCAACACCCTGTCCCTTCCTCCTGCCCCCTGCTGGGCTCCGTACTGATCACTTTTCAGGATAGATACTAAGAGGGACAAGATTAGCTATCCTTTTTTTTTTTTTTTAATTTGTACTGATTTATTAATAACGTTAAAAGTAAAAAATATTTAAGGGCACAAACTTACAATAAGTAGTAAATAAGCCAGAGAGATCTTTTTTTTTTAAATTTTTATTTATTTATGATAGTCACAGAGAGAGGCAGAGACATAGGCAGAGGGAGAGGCAGGCTAGGCTCCATGCACAGGGAGCCCGATGTGGGACTCGATCCCGGGTCTCCAGGATCGCGCCCTGGGCCAAAGGCAGGCGCCAAACCGCTGCGCCACCCAGGGATCCCATTAAGAAGTTTTTAATTGAATAAATCTGACGTGTAACATTGTGTAGGTTTAAGATATGCAGCGTGTTACTCCAGTACACATAAGTTCTGTGAGCTGCTGGGGCCACCACACCTTACAGCAAGCCATAGGATTAGTGCATTATTACACTCTGTGTGTTGTGCCGCGCATTAGATCTCTCTGGCGTGGGGATCCCTGGGTGGCGCAGCGGTTTGGCGCCTGCCTTTGGCCCAGGGCGCGATCCTGGAGACCCGGGATTGAATCCCATGTCCGGCTCCCGGTGCATGGAGCCTGCTTCTCCCTCTGCCTGTGTCTCTGCCTCTCTCTCTCTCTCTCTCTCTGTGACTATCATAAAAAAAAAAAAAAATTAAAAGCTTCTTAATAAAAATAAAGTTTAAAAAATTAGCCTAAGCTTAGACCAGTGGTCTCTAAAGAGTTTTTGATCATGCCCCCTCACAAAAAAAAAAAAAAAAAAAAAAAAAAAAAATTGAGTATGCACTGGTAATATAAGCACATTTTTATATTGTTTACCTAATAAATCACCCTCACACTAAATGAAAAGATGAGATTTTAAGAAATAGATGTCCTATTATTTTCCTCCAGTACCTCTGTACACACACAGCACTTTAGAAAACCCAAGTGTTCAGGAGATGGGAGGGTAGAGTTAGCCCAAGCCCGCTCAATATGAATGTGTGGTCAGTGTTCCAGAACATCCTTGCCCACCCCTTCATGCCCTAGCAATGGCTGGGAGAAACTTTAGGGATGGCAGGTGGGAGTGTGGGCAGACAGGAAGCCACACCTGGGGAGGGATCCAGGCAAGGGGCAGGTTTTTATTTTAAATCCTGATGCTGAAAATTTCGTATTGCTTTTTACACTGTCCCAGGACATACGGAGCCAGGACACAGTGTCCCAGGTAGTGTCTGATTTCATGTACTTTAGGTAGTTCTGTTCCATTTCCAACAGCCCGAACCATACCACCCCCGCTTCCCGGAGGTTGGGGAGCATTTCACCTACTGCACTCACTTGGGACGGGGGAGGAGAGAGCCCATCTAGGGAGGCACTTAGGGGCTGCTTTCTCTGGGCTTCATCCTCCATTGCCCCTCCTGGGGTGGGAGGCCCATGTGTCCCCCTTGCCTGGAGAGATAGATCCTCATGCAGGAGGCCAACACTTGGGGACCTCCATGAATATGTGTTGCAGAAGAGAGACAAGAGGCTGCATTTGGGGGTACAGAAGGGAACCTGTGGATGAGGCCCCCTTACTCAGAGAAGTCTTTTTTTTCTTTAATTTTTATTTATTTATGATAGTCACAGAGAGAGAGAGAGAGAGAGAGAGAGAGAGAGAGAGAATGAGGCAGAGACACAGGCAGAGGGAGAAGCAGGCTCCATGCACCGGGAGCCCGACGTGGGATTCGATCCCGGGTCCCCAGGATTGCGCCCTGGGCCAAAGGCAGGCGCCAAACCGCTGCGCCACCCAGGGGGCCTTACCCAGAGAAGTCTTAAGAGAAGCCCCTTCCCCCCAACCCTGGTGCAGGAGAAGGACCAAATGACCTGTGAAGGCATCCGTCTGCCCCGTCAGCCATTAGGGCTGGCCCGGTGTGGGTGCCTTTGTGAGCAGTGGCTGGGTGTCTGCTTCTGCAGTCACTGGGCGCTTGTTCTGTGGGGTGAGGGGTGTGGGGGTGGGGGCACGTACGTGAGGCTGGGCACGAACAGCCTCACCTACCAACCGTACTCCTGCCAGGTACAACCAGCTACTGCGGCTGCCCGCCGTCCGCCTCCTCCCTTCCCTGGGCACGGCCAAGCCGGGGGGCAAATGACTTGGCGGGTACCTCCCCTCGCTTGGACCCACTGGTGCAGGGCGGGCTCACCTAGGGCACAGGCAGGACTCCCGGCTAGGTGGGTGCTCTGCCAACACCCCTCCCCGGCTCCTCGCCAGGAGGACGGAGGACGGGGTGGGGAGGGAGGGAGGGAGGGAGGCAAGGGAGGGGGCTGGGGGCAGAGACGGGCCCCGCTCCTCTTACTGGATGGGTAGAGCAGGGCAGAGGGGGCTGAAAGAAGGGGGAGTTTCTCTGTTTGGGGCCAGGAAATTATTTCCATGCAAATGAGATGCAAACGCCTTAATGAGTTTGCAATTAGGAGAGGAGGCTGCCAGGCCCGGGCAGCGCCTGCGGGTTTTATGAATGGGCCTGCGTGGGGTGGGGGTGGCGGCGCGCCGGCCCGCCCCCACGTTTCCCTGCCGCTGGGCCGCGACATGCCGCGCCGCACGTTGCTGCCTCCGGCCCCGCCGCGACCTGGCCCGCCACCAGCGGGTCAGCTGCTTCAGGCCGGCGCGGGAGGCTGTCGGCCAGAGTCCCCGCCACGCCGGCCGCCCGGCGACGCGTCGGGCCGGCGACACGCCCCCTGGGGCCCGGCAGGGGCTCTCTCCTCTGGCGCCCCTTTCCCCGCTCTTGCAATGGTTTCCTGAAGCAGGAGCCGGTGAAGTTAGCTTGCAGGCCCTGCTTCCCTTAAGATGGGCAGCCCCGGGAGGCCACTGACCCCGCGAGGGGGGTACGCCCCTCACTTGGGAGGGCTAGAAGTGTGGGTGGGAGAAGAGGCACCCGTTCCAGTTGCAGAAGCCCCGTACCTCCGCAGTCCTCCTGTCAGTTCCCACCTGCCTAGCCTCAAAAGGCCTGTTGCCACCACTCCAGGGCACCTGCTTTTTTTTGGTTTTTTTCCTGCAATGCCGCCTCAAGTCTGCTCTGGGCCCTGCTCTGACCCGGGGCAGGAGAGCGGGTCTCCTGGGTGGGTGGTCAGCTCTATTCAGAGATTCAGCAGAGTTTGAGAGTTTGAGCCCTATTAGGCCACAGACCCATCCTCTCCCCCACTGCTTTCAGAGTAAATTAACTAATTACCTCCAATTAAAGCACCATGCTCTCTGTTCCCTCCTGGGCCTCAATCCCCGCCCCTGGGAGTCCTCTTCACCCTGGCTGGGTCTGGAAGGGGGCCTGGCCATTAAGGTGGAAGCAGTGAATCAGTGAGTGGAGCAGGGGAAGGGAGGGGAGGAGAGGAAGCCCACAGAGCCATTTACTCTTTGGGAGTGGTCCAGGCAGCCAGGTCCTCTGCCTTCCTTGGGGTCAGGGGATGGAGGCCCGTGTGGGGCCTGGGAAGATGGGGAGCAGGGGCCATCTTTGGAGGGAAGACCTGAGCGAAGGGCCTGTGCAGATGCTTAGGCCCTGAGGGTAACACTCCTCAGAGAAAAGCAACCTCAGGGGCAGGTTCTAGGGGCTGCCAGTTCTTGGTGGCACCTGTTGCCTTCCTCACCCAACACACCTGGAGAGACTCCAAATGCTCAGGGGTCCATCTAGTCTCTTCTCTTTCCAGCCCCATCTTCTCTGGCTTACAGCTGTGACTACAACTTCATTCTTTTCCTCAGGCCCATCTGTGGCCCAGAAGCACAGGCCCCAGCACTAACATGGCTTGCACCACCCTGCCACTGCCCTGACAACCCCCTTGCCCCACGTGTGAGACGTGATGGGGAGGATGCCTGGCAGCCAGAGGAGAGAGATGGGTTGTTGACCTGGGTCTCACCTCTCATGGAGCTGGCCTTCCCTGAGACAGGCAGTACCACACCAGGCTGTGACTCAGGCCCCTACCCCACCTTGAGCCCCACCATGCCACGGATCTGGGCTTGGGCCATCCTTGTGTAGGGGTGGGGTGGGGGGGATGGAGGCAGAGATTAGTCAATAGCAGACTTCTTTCTGGAGTCACCTCTGCCAGCCCTGGCAAGGCCCTGCAGCCATCAGAGTCGGTGGATGTGCGAGCCATTCAGGGCAGAGGCAGGGCTCCATACACAGAAAAGGCTGCCTCTGGTGTGTCCTGAGCTCCCATCTGCCAGTTTGACTTCCTTTCCTCTGTCTCCTGAAAGCTGGCTCAAAACTCCCCAAATCCATAAAGGCTTCATCATGCCTCCCTTATTTGTGGCCAGTATGCCACTCTCAACTGGCTCCTGGTTTTCACTGGTTTCTGTGACTCTTGCCCTTCTCCAGAGCCTCCAGGAGTGCATCTGGACTCTGTTCTTTCCTGCACTTCCCAGTGGCCAGCAGAGGGCGCCCCCAAAAGAGGGAGGCACCAGCGAAGGAACAATCAGCTTTCCTGGATCCAGACCCTGTGCAAAGTCCAGGCTCATGGGTAGGTTTGTGTAAAATGAAACTGACCTAGGATGCCTTCCTTCCTGGGACCTAGACTTCACCTGTCAGCACAGTGCTAGAGGTTAGACTACAGGTAGAACCCAGTGGCCGCCTTGGAGATGAACCCAGGTGGCCTCAGGCAGGAAGGAGAGGATGAGGGAGCTGCCCCTTCCCAGCAGCCCTAATGGGGAAGGGGCATTGGGGATGGTCAGCTTTCCTCTTCTCACCATGGGAGAAGGGTTGGGAGGAGCTGCAGAAAATAGCTGTTGTCCCACCCTGTGGGAAGGGCTGCTGTGGATATCTGGGCCACATTTGGATTCCAGGCAGGATGGGGAGCTGGTCATTTTGGGATCCTCCGGGGACATGGGATCCACCCCTTGCTGTCCTCTCACCATTCCATCCCTGGGGAGTTCTTTACAAACAGGTGTACAGGGCACAAACTGGTAATACGGGTGAATTCATGCCAGTCTCGGAGGGGCCCTCCTGGCACTCATTTCTGTGGATGTGGCCCGAGGGTCCTGGGCAGCCGCCTGCTCTCCCAGGCCGGCAGACCTTTCGGCCATCCCGTCGGGGAGTGCATGGGGAGATGCTGGCCTTCCCTTTTGCGAATGCTGGGAAATAGGCTCTGTGTCCATCCTGACCATTCCGCTTCCTTCAGGGACATAATAGGAGAAGGGGAGTGGGGCTACAGTGTCTTTTAGGGACCTCACACCACGAAAGGTGGAGCGGGGAAAGGCTTGCTGTCGAGTCACTACACACAAAAGCCTGGGAATGAGGCTGGAAAGGGAGAAAGGGAAACAGGACACCAGGAGTGGTTCTTGGGTTTGGGGTGCAGGGAGGAGGACAACGGACCGGCTAGGTTCCAGCCCGGGCAGGGAACGGGGGATGGCCATAATGGTCTGGCAGGAACGAGCGACGGCGAAGTGGGGAGGCGGAGGGGGGAGCGCGGCGCCCACCCGGGATCCCCCCAAGCCCCTCTCCCCAGGCTCTCCCCAGCCCGGCCCGCCGCGGCCCCTCCTCCAGACCTGGGCGCCGCCTCCCCCTCCCCTCCTCCTCCTCCCCCTCCCACCCGGCGCTGCAGCTGCTGCTGACGATCCTTTCTGCACGTACCGAATGGTGGAGCAGCATAAGGGAGGCCTCAAGTGCGCGCGCGCGGGCGCCGGAGCCGCGCGGGCGGGGGAGCGGCTGCGAGCGCGCGTGCGCGTGCGGCGCCGTCCTGAGCGCGCGCGCGGAGCCCCGGAGCGCGCGGTTCCTCCGCCGCCGAGGTTAGAGATGCTCGAGGGTGGGGCCCCCGCGGCTCCCGGCCCTCCCGGGGCACTGTGTCCCCCGTGCAGCGAACCCCACCTCTACCCAGGCCCCTTTTTATCTTCCACCCCAATAGCACGGTCCTTTGCGCGTAGTAGGCGCTTCATGATGACCGGGTGCTGCAATGAATTGAATTGTTCCCCCTCCTCATCCTCTGGGTCATTGCTCTACAGTCAGCTGGGTCCTGGGCCGGGGGTGGAGGTGGGGGGTGGGGTGGGGGGCGGGGGCGCATCTTAGAGGGCTGAGAACTCTGGTTCCTTGGGGGACTAGATTCAGGAGCCTACAGCCCCACCTTTGCCCCTGTAGCTTTCGGCCTGGAGGCCCTCACCCTCCCACTTCTCCGTACCTGAATCCAGGGCAGGTCCGGAAGGCCTCTAGAGGGCCTTCAAAAACGGCTGTCAAGGAAAAACAAGTGAATGCTTTGACCTCTATTTTTCTGAGATGGGGAACTCCCAAGGGTGTGCCTTTCTCTGTCACCTCCTCCCACTGTATGTCACCTGCACAACTCCCACTCTCTGGGGTGTCCAGGATGGGACTGTGCGCAGCCCACACTGCTTGGCAAAGGTGTGGTATGGTGAACACAGTCTGTGTCCTGACAGTACCTGTGAGTGCAGGGAGGCCATGCCAGGCTGTGGCAGGCAGTACTCATCTTGGAAGTATCTGCTGAGTCCCAGGGGCACCTGATCTTAAGGGGCTGGTAAGTGGGTGGCCTGGAGGCTGCCCTTCCCTTGCTTAGTATCCTCACCCCACCCTCCCTGCCACTGTGAGGCATAGGGTGAGGCCTCTCTAGGCTGTGCAGGCTTTGGGCAAGGCAGGTGCAAGATCTTTTGAAGGGGTGTCTGAATAGGATTGGTTCCCTTTTGGACCTCCTATAGAGGTAGTGGGAATGAGTAGAAGGGGACTGGTTAGTGGCATGTAGGGGTGAAGGTGGCTGAGGGTTCTTTGTTACACATGTTAACTTGAACTTGCCCAGTTTGATCTCTCTGGGCCACACCATTTCCTGTCTAATGGGAATACAGCATTCATCTAATGGGGCTGTTGAGGATTAAAATGTAGTCTGCATCTAACATTCCTCACGTCTTGGAGACAGATGTTCAGTAAGAGCTAAATCTTTCTTTCTTTCTTTTAATTGTGTGTAAATTGGCTAAAAGGCTGGGGACATTTCCCTCAGCTGCATTTCCATGGATGGAGTGAATTCAAATCCCAGAGCTGGCAGCTCCTTGGAATTTAGAGGTAGATTTTCAGAAAACTGTAATGGAGCCAGTAATATGTCATGCTTCTGTCATCATCCAAGAATGAACCATTTCACATTAGTTTTCCAAACATTAGTATCTGAGACCTTAAAAAGATATTTTGGATGGAAATCACTAGTGGGTATTACACACTTTCCTGCCTTCTTAATCAGAGGTTACAGAACATGTGAGTCTTTATGACTCAGAGTTGTGGTTATAAGTGTCCATCACTATGCTGGTTGTAATACAGTGAAAATCCAAGGCCTCACACGAAAGGCCCTTTCCATAATGGCTACTTTTCATAGTTCTTGTGTCTACTTTTTAGAATTATTTGTCACTTCATCAGCTCTCTTCCTATTAGCTGTCCACTACTTCTACTACCATTACTTTGCCTGCAGACCATCACCCCACCTCATTCTTAACTTGTTTCTGTTCTGCTCTGGGCTGAGAAATCAGAAAGCACATCTGTTAGGAGATGAGAAAAACAACACAATCTTTTGAACTTGACAAATTATATTAAAATTCATCTGGAAAAGTAAACATGCAAAAGGAGCTTGGAAAATTCTGAAAAAGAGACATTATAAGGGGCGAGTAGTATTACTAAAGTGTTGTATAAAGCTCCAGTAATAAAACAGTTGGGTACTGGCATGAGAACAGACAGGCTGATCAAAGGAACAGAATAGAGTCCAGACACACACCCGTGAACAAGTGGAAATTGAATATATGATAAAGGAACATTTTAGATCAGAGGAAAAAAAGATGAATTATAATCAAATTGGACAACTGGCTAGCTGTTTAGGAAAAAAATCCAGTTCTCTACTTTTTTCATTATTCTGAAATAAGTCCCAGATGGATCAAATATTTAAATGCAAAAAAGCAAATCATAAAATTACTAGAAGAAAATATTTGACACAATTTAAAAATATTTTTGGATTGAGGAAAGTATAACACAAAATATAGGAGTCACAAAGGGGAAGACTTTAAAAAAATGGCTCCATAAAAATGTAATATCTTCAAGTCTAAAGGCAAGTAAACCAGAAAAAAATATTTTCAATATATATGACGGATGAGTTCATACAGTCATTAAGGAAAAGAAAAGCAAATAGAAAAATTGACAAAGGACTTGGAAAGAAAAGGGAAGACTAATGGCCAATCAATAGATGAAAATGCCCACCCTCGGTACAAAAATACAAGAGATCACTAAGAAGCAGTAAGATTCTCTTTTTCCCAATGTTACTGTTGACACAAACATTCTCCGAGTCAGTGGAAAGGCAATAATAGCATCTGTGAAGGGAGTTGCAATACATAGGAGAAGGATTAATTAAAAACCACTTGGCTCAAGGGTTCCATAGCTAAGAATTTATCAGATACACTGTCACAAAAGTCACTAGTGTTCAAAGTATACGTATAACTGTATACAGTGCAATATTCATTGCAATATTATTTCCAGATCTAAAAAACTGGAGGCAATGCCAAGCCCATCAGAAAGGCACTAATTAGCTATGTTATGGGGCATTCAAACATAAGAGTAATACACAGTGGTTAAAATGAGGTGCAGGGGTGCCTGACAGGCTCAGTTGGTAGAGCATGTGACTTTTGATCTCAGGCTCATAAATGCAAGCTCATATGTTGGGTGTAAAGATAACTTAAAAATAAAGTCTCTTTAAAAAACTTTCTATTTATTCATGAGAGACATACAGAGAGAGGCAGACACATGGGCAGAGGGAGAAGCAGGCTCCCCCTCAGGGGACCCTGATGTGGGATTCGATCCCAGGACCCTGGGATCATGACCTGAGCTGAAGGCAGACGCTCAACCACTGAGCCACCCAGCCACTCCCCAAAATAAAATCTTTAAAAAAAATAAAGAATGAGGTCAAGCTTTAAGTGTTGATATTCACTAGATGTAAAAGCAAGTGGCAGGACATCGCTTAGATGGTAGTCAGCAAAGGGTACCCCTTTAGGCCTGTCAGCATCCCGCAAAGCCCATTAGAGACCCCAAATGTTGGGTGACCTCAGAACAACTGGGTCAGGAACCCTAAGGCTGAGACCCAGGAGTCTTTTAGCGTGCCCTCCAGGTGATTCTGATGCGTGCTCATGTTTGAGAAGTATTAGAGAGGAGTATGTCATTATTTGTGTAAAAAATGGATATAAATCTATCTACCCTCTGCTTCAAAAATTTCAGGGATTCACTCTGAGCAGTTTGAGGTGAACTCTCACTTTTCATTTTTTCTGCTCTTAAAACTCTCAGACATTTTCTCCTGAGAATATATTGCCTTGATTTTCTTTAAAAAAGTAGTTAAGAAGCAAGCTATTGCTCCCAAATGGAGGCACAAAATGTAGTCTATACACACAACAGAATATTATTCAGCCTTTAAAAGGAAGGAAATTCTGACCCCTGCTTCATTGTGAACAAACCTTGAGGACGTTATGCTAAGTGAAATCAGCCAACCACAAGAGGACAAATACTGTATGACTCCACTTTAATGAGGTACTAAAATCACAGAAACAGAAAGTAGAATGGTGGTTGCAGGGGCTATGGGGAGAGAATGCGAAGTTTTAATGGGTAGAGTTTTGGTTGGGGAAGATAAAAAGACCTCTAGGGAGGAATGGCGGTAATGGTTGCACAACATTGTGAATCACTTAATGCCACTGAGCTGTGCACTTAAAAACGGTTAAGGTGGTGAATTTTAAATTCTGTGTATTTTACCACAATTTAAAAAATGTAAAAAAAAAAAAAAAAAAAAAAAGGCCACCCAATCCAAAAAAGATGTATAAAGTAGGGATAGTGATTGAAGCCAGAAGGTTCAGTGAGAGCCTCCCTCTTGATTACAGTGTGAATTTGAGGATTGGGCTTGATGACAAATCTTTCTGCTGCAAAGCCTGGGTTGCAGCAAGTCTTGGCATTCGATAAGAGAGAGACCATATCCTCGCCCACACAATAGGAAGTAGACCTAACGAACTTGCTGCCTCGCGAGAAGGCATGGGCTGCCGATAAGTACAGATAGGAGAGTGGGTTGGGTGGAAGACAGAGTGGCATGCTAGGTAGTGGGCATCACTCCTTTCCTTCTGTCTCTGCTGAGACCCTTCTGTTGTCTCCAGGGTGGGGCCCATGGCTGGCTCTCCACATGGGTCAGTGCTCTGCAAAGAGTGTGGTGAGCCCAGTGGTCCAGAAGGAGATGGCTTGTAGCAGGAGAGGAGGGAAGGAGGGCAGGATGTGCAGCAACTGGCAGAGCAGGGCATGGGTTTCTTGGGGACAAGTCTGTGCTCAGACATCTGGCTGGAGCAAGGCCTGGACTTGAAAGAGGGATATTGCTAGGGGAGAGGGTGGGAGAGGAGGGGGCATTGGCCAAGCTGGGTCTAGCACAGCCAACTGGCTGGGGCCCAGAGGCAGAGGATGGCATGTAGGCTTATTCTGGCCCTCTTGCCAGCTTGAGGGACAGGGCTCCTGCATCAGGCTCTGGAACTTCAGAGATGGCCCATTCTGGCAGTCTGCCTATATACCCTCGACCCTCCCTCCCCAAGCACCAGGAATCTGGGGCTGCCAGAGACTGAGAATGGGAGCTTGTGGACAGAGAGGGGCCCAGAGATAAGGAGGCCTTCTGCCCAGCCTGGTCAGATTGAGGGGGGCAAGTGCAAAGTGAAAGGAAAGGGGAGAGGATTTGGAGAATCTTATGAGCTTCTGTGCATTCTCTAGGATTAGGGCAAGAGATACCAATGTGTCAGGAGACTTCCTGCCTGAGTCCCCCACCCCTATCCCAGGGCCAGCCCACATTTAGCCAGCTCCTTACAGGGAGCTGGAGAGTAGACCCTGACCTCAAGGAGCTTACAGTCTGACATCACTCAGGCAGAGTGGGTACCGACCATAAGCCTGTCCAACTCACTCCAGGGCTGGATCTACCTGGGTCTGTGAAGGTCACAGGGGGTCTGTACAGTGGGGTTGGTACCTCAGGGCACTCTCCGTCATGGCCATGCCCAGTCCTCAATGCTAGGAGACTCTCTGATCCCACCAGCCTGGAGGGAGGTTGTCAGTGCAAGAAGGAAGGCCAGAAGTCATTGCTTGCTCTGGACCATGCCAGTCCTACCACTGCATGGCCTTGTGGTTCATTTCCCTGAAAGAGGTGCAGAAGGTGAGGAGGAGACAGGAAGGAGTGGGGTCAAAGACTGGGGAGAGCCTTGCTACTTGTATGGGAGACTAAGGATATGGGGAGGGATTCCATGCCTGTCCATCCTGTTTCCGGCTTCCTTCACTACCAGGTGTATCCAGTCTAAGATGGGGCTGCCCTCTTGCAGTGACCCACTGGGGTAGGAGGCCTCTCCTCTTGTCTCATCCAGGGGCAGCATGCTGGAAAAGGACTAACCAAGAGAGTTGGGACCCACTTCCTGTGCTGATTTGGACTCATAGAAGTTGGAGCCTGCCTAGCCTGGCCTTCCAGGTCGCAGATGCCCAGGCTTGTCTGCGCCTCCTCACGCTTAGCTTTGGATCTAGGGGGAACTGGACTGCACCGCTGCAGCTGAGGACAGCCAGATCTGAGATGATGATGCCAGGAATGCCAGCTCTTTCAGCTAGACTCCCACTTTCCACTGGGCCCTGCACCACGTCCTGTGGGGCCGTCCTACCCAGCAGACGATTTAGCATGAGATACTAGGGCTAGACTGCCGGAGGGACCACTCAGGGGGGTGAGTGGCTAAACTGGGAGCAGGTTGCTCACTGAGGGAATCCTTGTCAGTGAGTATAATTGTACTTCCAGAGTTGATCCCCTCTACCCCCAACCAGTCTGAAAAGCCCAAATGATTTAGATGGTGGATGAGTCACCTGCCCTAAAGCTAAAGGAGATCCAGTTCAGGTCTAGTTTGATGGGAAAGACAAGCCTCTGCCTTCATGGAAACCACAGCTGAGGGTAGATACAGCCCTGCCTTAGGAGCCCCAGTCTGAGGGAAGACACAGCCCTGCCCCCAGGGAGCCCCAGTGTGAGGGGAGACACAGCCCTGCCCCCAGGGAGCCCCAGTCTGAGGGGAGACACAGCCCTGCCCTCAAGGACCCCCAGTCTGAGGGGAGACACAGTCCTGCCCCCAGGGAGCCCCAGTCTGAGGGGAGACACAGCCCTGCCCTCGGGGAGCCCCAGTCTGAGGGGAGACACAGTCCTGCCCCCAGGGAGTCCCAGTCTGACGGGAGACACAGCCCTGTCCTCAGGGAGCCCCAGTCTGAGGGAGACACAGCCCTGCCCCCAGGGAGCCAGTCTGAGGGGAGACACAGCCCTGCCCTCAGGGAGCCCCAGTCTGAGGGGAGACACAGTCCTGCCCCCAGGGAGCCCCAGTCTGAGGGGAGACACAGCCTGTTCCCAGGGAGCCAGTCTGAGGGGAGACACAGCCCTGCCCTCAGGGAGCCGCAGTCTGAGGGGAGACACAGCCTTGTCCTCAGGGAGCCCCAGTCTGAGGGGGACACAGCCCTGTCCTCAGGGAGCCCTTGCTTGATGGGGAAATGCAGTGTTCTCCTTACTTCTTCCCTCCTTGACATTATTTTCTCTCCCTAGCCCCATCCTCTACTCTCACGGAGGTTTCCTTCCCTAGGAAAGATTGGGTGGGGGGCATCAGAAGCTCCTGTCTGGCTCGGCCCCCTCCTTCCTGCTGACTCCAAGCCTGCTCACCACCCCTGTGAAACCTGAGTGTGAGGGTTCCAGGCGGGAGACTGAGTCATGGTGACTCAAGGGTGAATTGAACCCCCATCCCCATGACAGCAGCAGTCGTATGAGAGGTGGCATGAGAGCCCGGGGTAGGAAAAGAAAGGGCGCCTGCTGACTCCTAGCCCCTTCTCTCTCCTGTCAGTGCTGGGGCCGCGCATGCGTGCCGGAGAGCATGTGCAGCTTGCAGCCCCGTGTCCTTTGCATCTCGGCAGACATGTGAGGCTGGAGTGAATCACGGAGTAAGAAGTGGATGTCTGGGAGCCAGATGTGGCCCAGCTGTTTGGGGCAGCGAGCCTAGCCACCCCCAGACCAGATGTGGCAGCACTTCTGTCTCTCTCCACCCTCTATCTTCCAGGCTCTCAGGGTGTTTCTGGGGAAGATCCCCAACCCTGGGCCCAAGCAAAGATTCTCTCCCTACTGTGAGGAGTTGTTCTTCCCGCTCAGGAAGGCATCCCCAAGTGGGTAAGAACAGGGCCTCCACACAGTCACAGGTACCCCATCCCCCTTCACGTAAGCTTGAGTGCTCACTGGCACAAATGCCCTCAGACGGAGAGCTCTTCCAAGGGCAGAGGCCATGTCTTCTCTGTCGGATTAGAGGGGCTGAAGGAAGACAGGGAATGTACTAGCACACAAATGCAAAGCACTCCCTCTAGCAGGCGTTCCTGCAGATGTGGATACCCAAGCTGGGGCTGCCTGAGAGCAGAGGTTGGCTCCCCATCATACTGTAATTTCCCTTAGGCAGATGTCAATACAACTTCTTCATCAGACTGAAATTCTCTGAAGGTACACCTCCTTTCTTTGCCTGTCAGGCTGGGGCTCCCTGGGTACAGGGCTGTGTCTCCCCTCAGATTGGGGCTCCCTGAGGGCAGGACTGTGTCTCCCCTCAGACTGGGGCTCCCTGAGGACAGGGCTATGTCTCCCCTCAGACTGGGGCTCCCTGAGGACAGGGCTATGTCTCCCCTCAGACTGGGGCTCCCTGAGGACAGGGCTATGTCTCCCCTCAGACTGGGGCTCCCTGAGGACAGGGCTGTGTCTCCCCATTAGTCTGAGATCCCTGTGAGGGCAGGGCTAAGTCTTGCCCCAAAGCAACTTTCTCCAGAGTCCCTGGAACTATGGTTTGTCACAATTCCCTTCTTTGTGCTCTTCAGTCATCTCCTCATTTCCTGAGGCTTCCCTATGTCTCCTGTGGTCCCTCCTGTGGTCACTTCACTCCCAGTGGCTAGGAATCTCCCAGCAGATTCCCAGCATCTTCAACATGGCTGGTGACTCAGCCCCCTCAGACCTTCTTCCTCTGCCTGACCAGCCTTAGGCCTCACATCACGGTGGGGAAACCCCTCCATTTCCCTCCTTCTCTGACGTCTATGCCTGTCTCCCTCCTCTCAGTCAGGACAGCTCCCTCCCTACCACCCCCATCGTCCCAGTCCACTAGCAGAGATCATGAGGAGGGAGTGTGTCACACATGAAGCTTCATTTTGTCTTCACAAGCCTGGGTTGTCAGTAGGGAATGCGATCTCTATTTGACAAATGAGGAAATGGGCTCAGAAACGCTGAGGGACCCACTCAAGGGCACACAGCTCCTGGGTGGCTGACCGGAAATGGGAGGAAAGCCTGACTCTGCGTGTGTGCGCAGCCAGGTAGCTTGGATAACGTGGCTTACTTAGCCTCTGCTCTCAGGGAGCCGCAGCTTGGAGAGTCTGTGTCTAAGGGAGCACCTTTCCTGTCTTCCTTTAGACCTGCTAATCTGATGGGGGAGACACATAGCCTGTCCTCAGCCCGGCCCCCTCAGCTCTACTGCAGGTGCTCACGGTCTCCCTAGGGAGAGACCCTGGTGCCCATGGTTAAATGGCAGTGCTTGGGCTGTGACAGAGGCTATGTGGCTGAGCATGCTGGTGGCTTGCAGCAGAGCCTGAGTGCCGGGGAATGGAGCTGCTCTGTGGGTTTGCCTGAGGGAGTGCAGGCTGGTATGGTGGCCTTCAACCAGCCAGGAGATGTTCTAATCACTCTATGGAAGGACACTGAACTCTGCTAGGTGAAGGGGAGGGGAGTGGCACCTGCCATGTGTGAGGCGCACGCTGTAACAGTGCACCCTAACTCCATCACTGTGAGCATTATATAGCTGAAGAAACATGGGCCCGGAGAGGAGCTTCTCTTGGCCTAGAGCACATAGTTCCCAGCTTTGAGTCCATGTCTGTCAGTCCCCAAAGCCATCACTCCCATGGGGGTAGGAGGCTGAACATTGCTCAGTCCCATCTCTCCTCCTGCTGCATTCTGTTGAAGGATGGTTTGGCTTTTGACTCAACCTACCTGGGTTGGAACTGACTCTGTCTCTACTTGCTGTGTGGTTGTGGTAGGTTACTCAACTTCTCTGTGCCTCTGTTTCCCCATGTATGAAATGGGTATAATGTAATGGTATGTATGTATGTATTTTTTTTTAAGATTTTACTTATTTATTCATGAGAGACACAGAGAGAGGCAGAGACACAGGCAGAGGGAGAAGCAGGCTCCATGCAGGGAGCCCAACGTGGGACTTGATCCGGGGACTCCAGCATCATGCTCTGAGCCAAAGGCAGATGCTCAACTGCTGAGCCACCTGGGTGTCCTTTGGTATTTATTATATTCAGGTATACTTGGTATTTGTGAGCTGGTGACCCAGAGTACCCATCTGAAGCTTTTGGCCCATTTTTTGTTCCCTACCCCAACCCTCGCAGTCCAAGAGGAGAAGAGCAGGTAAGAGTCAGGACTTGGCAAGATGGGGCTAAGTCTCTCTCAGGTTGGCATAAACCCCAAGGGGTACTCAGGGCCTGCTCAGGCCCTTCCTGGGGATAGCAGGGGGTGTTGGGGCTCAGGAAGCCTTACTTCCCACTGGTGCCCTCCATCCCTGGCCTCTGGTCCCCTCCCCACTGCAGAGTGTAGGCATGTGGGCTTCTGGCACGTACCCGGTGATAAGGGCCACCCAGCAGGCAGGACGTGGGCTACGTGAGGGCCCAGTGGAGGCGGCAGCTGCCTGCCCAGCTCAAGGGGCCAAGGCCGGGAAGCTGGGCTGTGGGGTCCATTGTCTGGCCTCCCCCCCTCTGGCGAGCACAGCCTCAGCAGCAGCCGGCAGCGGGCTCTTGGCAGAAGCTCCGTCCTGCTCCCCCCACGCAGGCACGCCCTGGCCTGCACGTCCTCGCCTGGGCCTCCAGCCACCATGGTACTGTCCGCTGTGCTGGCTCCTGCCCCTGCTGGCCTCCAGGGGGCACTGCTTGGGCACCTGGGAAGACCTTGCAGGGTGAGGCAGGGTTAGGAGACCTGGTCTTGGGGTTGTTGGGGGCTGGGTCCACCAGGATGGGACAGACTAGGAAGAGGGCAGAGGAAAGGTGGTTTACTGGGCAGGTGGTAGGGCAAGGTGACTCCCTGGATGCAGCCTTGGAGAGTCATTGAAGTGTCAGTTTTGTGCATGGACAAGGGAGAAGGGTGCTGGTGCTAACTGACGGCATGACTGGGCCTCTTCTCTCACATCTCAGTTTCCTAAGCTGTACAATGAAGGGTTCGATGTTCTGTGATTCATGGCATCCTTGTTTCTTCTTGGTTGAGCTCAACCCCAGTTGAGACTAGTGGAGACAATATGGGGCATGTCCTGATCTGTCTTCCTCTTCCCTTCTCTGTCAAAGTGGGGTGAGGCTGAGGGTACCTGCCTGCAGCCCAGTGCCCTTGGGAATCAGAGGTGAGGCCTGACGATCCACTTTCCTCTCAGAGCCTCCAGCCCAGGGCCTCCTGGAGATATGCCCTCTGATCAACAGGTTAAAAATAACCCCCATGGGCTCTTCTCTCTCTGCAGGAATGATGTTTGTGTTGGCATTCTGTGGCCCCTCTGGGCCTGCCAACTTCCACAGCATGTGACATTGTCAGGGGACTGTAGGTGTGAGGAAGTCAGCCAGAGGGGCTTGTGCTGCCCTGACTGTAGGTGAAGGTGTGCTGCAGGGGTCAGAGCTAGCTGGCAGGGCCACCTGTGGCCATGGGGCTGCCAGGGGGCTGGGGGGCACATGATGGGCAGGGTGAAACCCACTCACAGAAGCAAAATGATGTGGGCTGCAGGCTGGACCGCCGGGTGCTGGGCCAGGGCTGCGCACTGCAGAGCCATCTAGTCATATCATACCCAATCCTCAGATCCGAGAATCAGAATCAGAAGACCACAGGATTATGGAATCAAGGAATTCTAGACTTGAAAAGAACTCGAAGAGATCTTTTCAGTCCGATTCCTGCCCAGACAGGAGAAAAATAGCAACCTACTAGAGAATATTTACGGAGCTTGTCCTGGGTGCCAGGCTCTCAGCTGGCATCCACTGAATTAATCCTGGTGGCTCTCTGAGCCCAGCTCAGTTTTGTTTTTGGCTTGGTTTTGTTTTAAACAAGAACAAACAGAGGTGCGCAATTTAGTAACGTCCTCCAATGCAGCCTCAAACTCATGGCTGTATGATTCCTAAACACACGTCCCAAATCATGACCTTGTCTGGCTCTGTGGAGGTGGGAGCCCAGGCTCCAAGGTTCAGCTGCTGGTTGGAGGTTGCTCTTAGAATTGCAAAACGCTTTCATTCCTGACTCTTTCTGCAGCTCCCTGCACTTCAGAGTTCATCTTGTGGGCAGTCAGAATTCTCCTTAGGCCACCCAGAATCACAGTGACTTTCATGTAAGGTTCTTTTTTTTTTTTTTCTCGATTGCTGCTCCAAGGAGACATGACAGCACTTAGTTCCCCCTGTAAAGTCCCTTCTTTTCCTTAACAGTGGTTGTGCTCCTAGAGTAACCCCCGTTTTTTTATTGGGAAGTTTGGGGAAGGGCATCCCTTGCACATTATCTTGTCTAACCACCAAAGCATTGAAGGCAGCCTTGTGCTTTTCTAGGCAGGACAAGGAAGGATCCTACTGGGGGTGGGTGGGGGTGGGGGTGGGTGGGTAAGATATGGCTTTCCCACGGCATTCACGTTCCCTGATATTTAGAGTCCCTCAGGGCTGGCTGTTGTTCTGGAGTGAGGAGCCTCGGTCTCTTTCCCTAGGCTCACTTCACGGCAATTCTTTGTTCCTTCCACCTGGGCAGGATTTCAACAGCAGCAAGAATGAGAACTGTCAGTTTCCTGTGCCTTGTCCGGGAGCAGATGCAGCGGGAAGCACACTGCAGGAATTGCCTGCCCCTCCAAATCCTCACGGCAATCAGCTGCAGGGAATTCTACTGTCATCCCCACTATACAGGTGAGGAATCCCAGGAGCACCAGAGTGAGGGGCCCGGCTGGGGGCTGTATTGACACGATGCCACACTGATTTGGTGGGGGTTTAAAAAAAAAATTGCTTCACCCTTGCCTTGAATAGTGAGATAGTAAGTAAGGCCTGTTCCCAAAGTACAGATGGGAAAACAATTGGACATGGGCAGTGGGTCAGGTTGACCATGCTGCTCTTCCCATACCATGAAACCTGACTGGCTGTCACCTGAAGCATTTGCCTTGGGGATATTTCCTTCCTTCTGGATATCTTTCCTCATTTCACCCGCTTGCCTGACTCCTCCCTCCTTCTCTTCCTCCCTTCCTTTCTTTTCTACCTCCACCATTCATCCATCCCTAGTTCCTCCTGGAGCTCAGGTCCTCCCAACCAAACTGCTCCTGACCTTGCAGGGCATGCAGGAGGGAACGCTCCTTGTGGGGATGTCCCATCCTGGACAACTCTTCTTTACACCACCTACCCTCACATGGGGCTGGAGGTGATTCTACCAGAGGAGGGGCCTGTATCAGAGTTAAGTTCCATCTATATAAGATAGAGATGAATTTTTTGCTCCTGTACTTGAAGTCTGTAGGTAAACATCCCCGGGCTGATTGGAATATTACAGACTGTCAGGGACTCAGCTCCTTCTCTCTTATTGATCTGCTGGGTATAGTTTTCATTTCCAAGGTCACTTCATTGCTCAAGATGGTTGCTGGACCTCTAGCCAGTAGAAGGGAGGAAGAAAGGCTTGAAACAGCACATACCCCTTCCCTGGACACTTCCTGGACATCGTACACACGCTGCTTGCATCCCACTGGCCAGACGTGGTCACCCAGCCACATCTAGCTGCAAGGGAGGCTGAGCAGTAGAGCCTCTCTGTCATGGGGTTCTGGCTGAAAACTAGGGGAGAGCAGGGAACAATGGATGTTGGGGGAGTGTCTGTCACAGGCCCTTGTTCTCTTTAGTCTGCAGTTGGCAGAGAGGAGGTAGGGCCTTCCCAAATCCCTTCTTCAAGCAACTCTGAAGCCTCAGTTCTTCTTGATACTTAGTATAGCAGTCCCATGCCTTATCCACTGTTTTTTTTTTTTTTTTTTTTTTGACAGAGAGAGGGAGCACAAGCAGGGGGAGCAGCAGAGGGAGAGGGAGAAGCAGGCTCCCTGTTGAGCAAAGATGAGGCTCTATCCCAGGCTGGGATCATGACCTGAGCTCAAGGCAGATGCTTAACTGACTGAGCCACCCAGGCGCCCCTCTGCGATTTCACTTTTTGAGGTTTGAGTTATGTGCGGTCAACTGCAATTTGGAAACAGATGATTTTCCTTCTGATATAGGGTCAGAAGGTCAATGGTAGCCTTACTCTGCATTCTGATGCCTTCATTATTTTCCTCACTGCATGTCATCACGTGGGCATGTTATCATCTCTCATCATCACAGAAGGAAGAGTGCGGTACAGTAAGATATTTTGAGAGAGAGAGACCACACTCACATAACTTTTATTGCATTGTATTGTTATAATTGTTTTATTTTATTATTAGTTATTATTGTCAATCTCTTACTGTGCTTAACTGACAAACTCTCATGGTATGTGTGTCTAGGAACAACATGGTATACATACATAGAGTTTGGTTCTGTCTGTGGTTGCAGGCATCTACTGAGGGTCTTTGAAGTATACCCCACCTAAGGGGGGACTGCTGTATTAACCACCCCAAACTGTTAATGGCAGCATGCAGTGCCAAGACAGGTTGCCACTGGCTGTTGTTCACACACAGTCTGTCTCCATGGCAGATCCAGGCCAGTGTGCTCATTTATTTTCATGACAGGAGCAGGCCTTAAGTACCATTTTACAGTTGAAGAAATTGAGGCCCAGAGAAGTTGGGTAACTTCTAAGAGTGCCCAGGCCAGTTCCTGTGTATTCCTTTCTTTCCCGTTGAGTGTCCCCTGTAGGAGTGAATGCCATGTGCCTTTTCATGGTCTGACAGGAGGAACTGGAATGGTCTGGGCCCCAGGAGGGGCCTGTCTGGGAGGAGAGGACAGGCAGGGGTGTGACCTCCATCCGCAGGTGTCTCCTCAACACTTACTCAATGGCATGGTCAGGGAACGTGTCTGAACAGGGTCTGTTGACAGGCGTGGGGATTTCTGCTGATGCCAGGAGTTGGCCACTACGGCCACATCCCTGGGTGCAGCTTTCCCCAGCCTGTGAGCATCCTAGACCCAGTGGCGAGGAAGGGCAGAGATAGGGAAGCCCCCACCATTTTCCCTTTCTTCCTCCTGCCCATCCTGGAAGAGAATGCAGCAGAGGTCTAACTCCTACCCCAGGAGGCTGCTTTGGGGTGATGGGAGAGGGTGTGCCAGCAGCTCGGAGGGAAAGGTCCAGATTCTGGGCTTCTCAGGCAGACCAGAGCCATCAAGCCCATCCCCCTCCCTCTAGAGGGTAGTCTTGTCCTTGCTTGCTGACCCCAAGGGTGAGACAATTGCTCTGGCCCGGGGTTGGGGGAGGAGCACTGAGCGTAAGCATGGCCACAGCCACGACATGTGGTTAGTAATGTTACTGTAATAACTGCTCCCTGATCTCTAGTCAAGAGGAAAGGCTCATGAGCCATGAGTCACAGCTGGCAGTTGACAGTGAGGCAGGCATGCGCAGTGGGGTTATGCTGGGGATGGCCCTGAGACCCAGACATGACCTCTGCCCTCTGGGAGTTCCCGCCGGAAACAGGTGCCGACCAGGAAAAACAGATGTGAGACTAGCCGCCTCCACTCCCTACCCATCTCCACCAGGAAGTCTTCCTTGATTAACTGCTTTGCCATTGCTCTGGGGTTGACCTTGAGTTACCAGCTCTGCCAAGATGGGCTTCTTTAAACTTGACCATCCTGCTGAATCTGAACCCTGAACACCTGTAAGTTCTGTGCTAAGGGCAGGGGTGTGGACTGGGATGTGGCACTTTCATTCAAGTCATCCATCATTCCACAAATGTGCCAGGTGCTCAGGATGTGCTGGTGACCCCCATAGACTCAGCCCTGCTCTCACAGAGCCTGGAGAAGGAGAAACTGAAAGCAAATAGTCACACAAATAAACAGGAATCACCAAGTGGACCCAGAGAAGACAGGGCCTGGGGGCAGGGGTGGCAGTCAGGGGGGCTTCTTGAGTCTGGGCCGTTCCTAGTGGGGGCCGATTCCCCTGGCAGCCCCTCCTCCGCCGACAAAGGTTCTGCAGGGAGATGGCTGGCTGACACAATGGCACACTGCCCGCCAATGGGGGCCGTGCCAAGCGTGATGTGATGTGTGCTGATCCTTTTCCACTCCTTACTGAAGACCAGCGTCTGCTGCCCCGCAGCACAAGGAGCCTGGGGCGGCTCTCCCATCGTGTCCGGGGGTGTTTGGGGGAGATGTCAGAGTGGGAAGAGGGATCCCCTTGTGCCATGAGAAGGGGGGCCAGTCTAAAAGGAGCTCCCCACGGCAGAGCTGGGCTTCCACCCCAGCTGATGGGGTCCTGGCGCTGTCGGGCGTGTGAGTCCTTTCTGCGTTCTACTTGAACCCTCGCAATGGATGGAGGAGGTGGCCCCACTGACCCTGTTGCTCCTCTCATCCCTGTGCTCTGGAACTCCCACCTCTAAAACACGTTGGAGGGACGCCTGGGTGGCTCAGCAGTTGAGCATCTGCCTTCAGCTTAGGACGTGACCCTGGGGTCCCGGCATTGAGTCCCACATTGGGCTCCCTGCATGGAGCCTGCTTCTCCCTCTGCCTGTGTCTCTGCCTCTCCCTCTCTGTGTCTCTCATGAATAAATAAATAAAAAGATTTATTTATTTATTCATGAGAGATGGGGGTGAACAGAGACACAGGCAGAGGGAGAAGCAGGTTCCATGCAGGGACCCCGATGTGGGACTCCATCTCGGGACTCCAGGACCACGCCCCAGGCCGAAGGCAGGTGCCAAACCGCTGAGCCACCCAGAGATCCCCAAATAAATAAAATCTTAAAAAAAAAAAGAATTTAAAACATTTTGGAGACATGTTTCTTGCCCTTTTTTCTTGCCTCTTTTCTGCCTGTTTAGACCCTGGTTCTAGGAGAGAGAGTGAGGAATCCTGGGGATGAAAGGGGGCACAGAGGCAGGGATGCTTCCATCCCCCAGAAATAACCAGTGCAGGTCAATTGGGCTCTGTCTCCCTTTTCCTTCTGCAGCCTGTGGGCCTGTCATCTGAGATGGGGGCTGCACTGGGTGGGTGGGAGTCCAAACCTGGGGACAGGTATTATATTTAAATATAGGCTCTTGGTCCTATTTACAGATACTGGAAGTTTTTGGGTCTAGAAGAATCTTAGTTCTCCAATGGGTGCCTTAGTCAATCAAGCCTCTGATTCTTGATTTCAGCTCAGGTCATGATCTCAGGGTCATGGAATTGGGCTCTGTGTTGGGTGTGGAACCTGGTTAAGATTCTCTTTCTCCCTCTCCCTCTGCCCCCTCACACAAGCACTCTCCCTTTCTCTCTCTCTCTCTCTCTCTCAAAAAAAAAAAAAAAAAAAAGTCCCTCAGTGCTTGTGACCGATGGCTGGGGATCACACTCTGCTTTTGAGGAAAGAGATTCTGGAGGCAGGAAGTCTTGAGTTCTGACCGTAGCTCCTCCTCTTGCTCTCTGAGTGATTTCAGACATTTATTATTTTTTTTCTTTTTTTAAGATTTTATTTATTTATTCATGAGAGACACACACAGATAGCCAGAGACAGAAGGAGAGGGAGAAGCAGGCTCCCTGTGGGAAGCCCAATGTGGGACTCAATCCCCGGACCAGGGATCACACCCTGAGCCAAAGGCAGACACTCAACCACTGAGCCACCCAGGTGTCCCTCAGACATTTATTCTCAAGGACGTGGCTTCATGTCTGTGGAATGGGACAGCAATACCTACCTTGAACTAAGTGGCAGAGTGCAGATAAGCACCAGCTTCAAGTCTGACGCATAGCAGGTGCCCTGTAAACAGTGTTCACTCTCTGTGTTCAGCCAGGCTGTCTTTGGGATTTGGCTGGTTCATTCACTTTCTGGTTAGAGTTGGGGCCCCTTGTCCCTTTCACCATTTGGGGTGAGAGGGGAGACTCAGAGGTTGGGAATGATGGATGTGCAAGGAGAAGCCTCTCAGAGGCTGCTGTTGCTGCTGGCAATAGGGAAGGGTGAAAATCCCCCCCCCCCCCTCAGTTTACCAACAGAGGGACTCTAACCTTAAAAATGATCACCTAAACCAAACACATAGCACTATGTGCCAGGGACTGTTCGGAGTCCACTAAGGAGGCAATTCTCATGAGGAAATGTTCCATTTTACAGATGGGGAAGTCAAGGCACAGAGGGGTTACACAGGCCAGTGATGGGCAGGTCTGGAGCTTGAACCCATGCAGCTTGGCTCTTAACTACTTCTTCTCTCTGGCACAGGGCTCCTTGGGGAGAGGGATGAATTTGCCTTTCCTTCATGTGCCTCTGTGGAAGGTTCTGGGGCTGGGCTGTCTGCACAGAGCTCTGTGCTGTGGTGCAAAGATGCAGGCCCCAGTTATACCTCTGCAGTCTCCCAGGCTCCAGCAACTCCTGCCCATCCTACCCTGGGTGTCCCTGCTGCTCTGTGGTTGCTGCCTCCACCCCGCTCTTCCTCTCCCCTACTCCTAGGTCAGTATTCACTTTTTCCAGCTGTTAGCATCTGGACCCCCCAGGAGCTGTCGCTGGACTCTGGCTGCTCCAGACTGCCTTGGCTCAGATCCAGTGATTGGGAGAGGTGAGGAGACTCCCATCTGAACTCCAACCTGACCCCATGGCCTAAGACCGGTGGCCACTGTCCACTGCTCCGTCAGTCCTCAGGGGCTGTGCGCGAGAGGGCACTGGCCCCCCTTGAGCTGCTGTTTACAACCCAGTAAATCACTCATTGTCCCCACCATTGGCCTTAATGAGGGCCAGAGCCCACTAGGACACCCCAGTTGACCACACCATCTGTTTCCCTTTAAGTGGAAACAGTGTGGCTGGTGAGCAAGAGCCCAGAGTGAGGATGCTGTGGGGTGGGCTCAGGGATTGTTTTCATCCCGGGAAAATGACTTACAACTCCTCCTGCCCCCAACTCTACTATTCCCAGAGGTTGGCCCTTCTCCCTCAAAAGAAATCCTAGGGGCCCCCAAAAGACCCCATCTCTGTCCCACCACAGCTGGCTTCGCAGCAGGCTAGATTTGGGTTCAACGGTGACTCAGATGGGATGCAGAGGGCCCCACTGTGTGCAAGCTTCCTGGAGATTTGGGAGGTCAGACACCAGTGTCAACAAAGGTATTTGAGTGCAGGAATGGGCAGGAGGCAAGAATGGGAAAAGGAAACCAGAGGTTGGTGAAATCATTCCCCAGCAATCTGTGTATCCTTTCATTGATCCATGGGTTTATCGAGCACTTCCCAAGTGATCAGTGCTGACTGGGCACAGAGACGTGTGAAGAAGGGCCTTTGGGGAGCCTAGAGGTCAATGCTCTTCCTGGAGGAGGTGTGGACTTAGGGATTAGTCCATTTCAGCTCCAGGTCAGCACCCTGGTGAACATGAGCTAGTGGGAATATTGGAGCAATGGGTTGGGGATGTAAGTTGGAGACAGGAATCAGGAAGCATCGAGAATAGTTGGTACACTGGGTCAATGAACAAATGTTTAGGTGGGAAAATGGGCAGGTAGTGTCAGAAAGCTGCGGGGTGGCATTCGAGCTGGGTAGCTGCCTGGGGAGCATATGGCTGAATGTCCTAAGCAGGAAGGACCTTCAATCCACTTCTTCAAACATGGTAGCAGTCACACAGCCTGTATACTGTCGGTTTCCACTTCACCATGGCAGGCATACTAGCCGGTCAGAGCTCTCTCTCCTTCCAAGTCCAGAAGCAGCCTCACACTTTACCACTTACCGGTTCAGATCATCACTACACCAACCGCTCAGAACTGATATGAAATGAACATCTACCTACCATTCTAGACTGGGATTCAGACATGCACAAGGGTTCTACGGAAACTCCTAGAAGAAAACCCTCCAAAGAGAAGAGACAGCTGGGAGACAATCTTGGCTGAGTGACTGTGCTTCATGGTCAAAAGACAAGTAAGGGCAGCTCTAAGCAGGGCAGGCAGTTGTCACAGGATTTGCCCTGGTCTGGCTCTCTAGTAGACCTGAATCTGAGTCTGAGAAACAGCAGGAGAGGGAGCTGGGAGTAGAATACAAAGCCCGGTGCACCAGGACTCTGCAGGGAACAGAGACCACTCTGATGGGTTTAAATGGAAGGGATTTATTACAGAGTATGAAACTCTGCAGAACTACTAGAAGGCCAAAGACAGGGACTCAAGATTGAGTTTTCAAGAACAGTTCTTAATGCCACACTGCAGAACTGGGCCACCAAAGGGGCTGCTCTGTCTTTAGTGATCGTGAGGTCACCAACTCCAGAACCACATGGAATGTCATGATCAGGAAGCTGCTCCCATTGCCAATTCCACGCTGTACCTGCTAGGATCCTTCTTCTCCTCTTCCTCCTCCTTTTTCTTTTTTAAAATTTTATTTTAATCCCGGTGTAGTTAACATACAATGTCATATTAGTTTCAGGTGTATAATATAGTGATTCAGCATTTCCATATTCTACTCAGTATTCAATCAAGATAAGTGTACTCTTTTTTTAAAAAAAAATATTTTATTTATTCATGAGACACACAGAAAGAGAGAGAGAGAGAGAGAGGCAGAGACATAGGCAGAGAGAGAAGCAGGCTCCATTCAGGTAGTCCAATGCGGGACTCAATCCTGGCACTCCAGGATCCCACCCTGGGCCAAAGGCAGGCACTCAACCGCTGAGCCACCCAGGCATCCCAAGATAGTGTACTCTTATATCCTTCACCTATTTCACCCATTCCGCCACCTATCTCCCCACTGACAACCATCTGTTTGTTCTCTATAGTTGTCTGTTTTTTTTTTTTTTCAGTTTGTCTCTCTTTCTTTTCCCTTTGTCTGTTTGCTTTATTTCTTAAGTTCCACATATTAGTGAAATAATATGGCATTTATCTTTCTCTGACTGGCTTGTTTCGCTTAGCATTATATCCTCTAGCTCCATCCAGGTCATTGCAAATGGCAGGATTTCATTCTTTTTTAATGGCTCAATAGTATTCCATTGTGTATATACACCACATCTTATTTATCCATTCATCAGTTGATGGACACTTGGGTTACTTCCATAATTTGGCTATTGTAAATAATGCTGCAATAAACATAGGGGTGCATCTATCTCTTCAAATTAGTGTTTTTTGTATTCTTTGGGTAAATACTCTGTTGTGTGATTTCTAGATCATACGGTGATTCTATTTTTAATGTTTTGAGAGACCTCCATATTGTTTTCCACAGTGGCTGCACAAGTTTGTATTCCCACCAGCAGTACAAGAGGGTTCCCCTTCCTCCACATCCTCACCAACACCTGTTGTTTCCAGTGTTGTTGGTTTTAGCAATTCTGACAGGTGTGAGGTGATATGTCATTCATTGTAGTTTTGATTTGTATTTTCCTGATGATGAATGATGTTGTGCATCTTTCATTTTTTGGCCATATGGATGTCTTCTTTGGAGAAGTGTCTCTTCATCTCTTCTACCCATTTTTAGTTTTTAGTTGGATTATTTGATTTTTTTGGTGTTGAGTTGTAGAAGTTCTTTAAATATTTTGGATACTAACTCTTTGTTGGATATGTCATTGGCAAATTTCTTCACTTATTCTGTATGTTGTCTTTTAGTTTGTTGTTTGTTTCCTTTGTTGTGCAGAAGTTTTTTGTTTTGATATAGTCCCAATAGTTTATTTTTTGCTTTTGCTTCCCTTGCCTCAGGAGACACAAATAAAAAGATGTTGTTATAGCCAACGTCAGAGAAATTATTGCCTGTGCTCTCTTCTAGGATTTTTATGGTTTCAGGTCTCATATTTATGTCCTTAATCCATTTTGAGTTTATTATTGTGTATGGTGCAAGAAAGTGGTCCAGTTTCATTCTTTTGCGTGTCCAGTTTTCCCAGAACCATTTGTTGAAGAGACGTTTTCCCATTGAATATTCTTTTCTGTTTTGTTGAATATTAACTCACTATAGAATTGTGGGTTTATTTCTAGCTTTCTATTCTGTTGCACTGATCTATGTGCCTATTTTTGTGCCAGTACCACACAGCTTTGATCACTATAGCTTTGTAATATAACTTGAAATTTTGAATTGTGAATCCTTCAGCTTTGTTTTTCTTTTTCAAGATTGCTTTGGCTAGGGACACTTAGGTGGCTCAGTTGGTTAGATCTCTACCTTTGGCTCAGGTCAATATCCTGGGGTCCTGGGATTGAGCCTCCCCTTGGACTCCCTGCTCAGTGGGGAGTATGCTTATCCCTCTCCCTCTGCCCCTCCTCCTACTCATGCATGAGAGCTCTATCTCTCTCTCTCAAATAAATAAAATCTTTTAAAAAATATTTTATTTTTTTACTCATGAGAGACACAGAGAGAGAGACAGAGACACAGACAGAGGGAGAAGCAGGCTCCCTGTGAGGAGCCCGGTACGGGATTCGATCCCAGGACCCCGGGATCACGCCCTGAGCTGAAGGCAGATGCTCAACACTGAACCACTCAGGTGTCCCAATAAATAAAATGTTAAAAAAAAAAAAAAAGATTGCTTTGGCTATTTGGGGTCTTCCGTGGTTCCATACAAATTTTAGGATTGTTTATGCTAGTTCTGTGAACAATGAAGCTGGTATTTTGATAGGGATTGCGTTAAACCTTTAGATTGCTTTGGGTGGTATGGGCATTTTATTTTATTTATTTATTTTTTAAAGACTTTATTTATTTATTCATGAGAGACACAGAGAGAGGTAGAGACACAGGTAGTGGGAGAAGCAGGCTCCCTCCAGGGAGACTGATGTGGGACTTGATCCCAGGACCGTGGGATCATGACCTGAGTCAAAGGCAGATGTTCAACCACTGAGCCATCCAGGCGCCCTAGTATGGACATTTTAACAATATTTGTTCTTCTACTCCATAAGCATGGAATGTCTTTCCATTTGTTTGTGTTGTCTTCAATTTCTCTTTCTTTCTTTCTTTCTTTCTTTCTTTCTTTCTTTCTTTCTTTCTCTTTCTTTCTTTCTCTTTCCTTTCCTTTCCTTTCCTTTCCTTTCCTTTCCTTTCCTTTCCTTTCCTTTCCTTTCCTTTCCTTTCCTTTCCTTTCCTTTCCTTTCTTTCGAGAGTTGGGGGTGTGTGCAGAGGGAGAGAAAGAGAATCTCAGGCAGGCTCTGTACTTAGCTCAAGGCTCAGTCTCACAACCCTGAGATTATTACCTGAGCCATAATCAAAAAGAGTCAGATGCTTAACTGGCTAAGCTACCCAAGTGCTCATCTTCAATTTCTTTCATCAATGTTTTATAGGTACCCAAGTATAGGACTTTCACGCCTTGTTTAAATTTGTTCCTAGGTATTTTATTATTTTTGGTGCAATTGTAAATGGGATTGTTTTCTTAATTTCTCTTTCTGCTGCTTCATTATTAGTATATAGAAATGCAGTGGATTTTTGTATATTGATTTTGTATCCTGTGACCTTACTGAATTCCTTTATCAGTTCTAGGAGTTTTTTTGCAGAGTTGTTAGGGTTTTCTTTTTTGAAAGATTTTGTTTGTTTATTTGAGAGACAGAACAAGTGAGTGAGAGAGAGCATGAGTGGGGTGAGGGGCAGAGAGAGAAGCAGACTCCCTGACTAGCAGGGAGCCCAATCTGGGGCTTCATCCCAGGATTCTGGGATCATCTTCAGTGAGCTGAAGGCCACTCAGGGGCCTCTAGGGTTTTCTATATATATTATTATGTCATCTGCAAATAGTGAAAGTTTTATTTCTTCCTTACCAATTTGGATGCCTTTTTTTTTTTTCTTTTTCTTGTCTGATTGCTGTGGCTAGGACTTCCAGTACTGTGTTGGATAAAAGTGACAAGATTTAACATTCTTGTCTTGTTCCTGACCTAAGGAGAAAAGTTCTCACTTTTTCCCCATTAAGGATGATGTTAGCTGTGGGATTTTTGTAGATGGCCCTCAGTATGTTTAGGTATGTTCCCTCTATACCTACTTTGTTAATATATGTTATTGTGTCATCTGAAAATAGTGAAAGTTTTATTTCTTCCTTCCTTACTAATTTGGATGCTTTTTTTTTCTTCTTCTTGTCTGATTGCTGTGGCTAGGACTTCCAATACTATGTTGAGTAAAAGCGATGAGAGTTGGCATCCTTGTCTCGTTCCTGACCTACTTTGTTGAGGGTTTTTATCATGAATGGATGTTTTACTTTAATCATGAATGGATGTTGTCAAATGCTTTTCTTTTCATCTATTGAAATTATTTTTTATCCTTTCTCTTATTGATGTGATGTATCACATTGATTGATTTGCAAACATCAAACCACTCTTGCATCCCTGGAATAAATCCCACAATAAATCATGTTGAATGTTTTTTTTTAATGTATTGTTGGATTTGGTTTGCTAATATTTTGTTGAGTATTTTTGCATCCATGTTCATCAGAGATATTGACATGTAATTCTCTTTTTTTTTTTATTTTTTTTATTTTTTTTTTATTGGTGTTCAATTTTCTAACATACAGAATAACACCCAGTGCCCGTCACCCGTTCACTCCCACCCCCCGCCCTCCTCCCCTTCTACCACCCCTAGTTCGTTTCCCAGAGTTAGCAGTCTTTATGTTCTGTCTCCCTTTCTGATATTTCCCACACATTTCTTCTCCCTTCCCTTATTTTCCCTTTCACTATTATTTATATTCCCCAAATGAATGAGAACATATAATGTTTGTCCTTCTCCGACTGACTTACTTCACTCAGCATAATACCCTCCAGTTCCATCCACGTTGAAGCAAATGGTGGGTATTTGTCATTTCTAATAGCTGAGTAATATTCCATTGTATACATAAACCACATCTTCTTTATCCATTCATCTTTCGTTGGACACCGAGGCTCCTTCCACAGTTTGGCTATCGTGGCCATTGCTGCTAGAAACATCGGGGTGCAGGTGTCCCAGCGTTTCATTGCATTTGTATCTTTGGGGTAAATCCCCAACAGTGCAATTGCTGGGTCGTAGGGCAGGTATATTTTTAACTGTTTGAGGAACCTCCACACAGTTTTCCACAGTGGCTGCACCAGTTCACATTCCCACCAACAGTGTAAGAGGGTTCCCTTTTCTCCACATCCTCTCCAACATTTGTGGTTTCCTGCCTTGTTAATTTTTCCCATTCTCACTGGTGTGAGGTGGTATCTCATTGTGGTTTTGATTTGTATTTCCCTGATGGTAAGTGATGCAGAGCATTTTCTCATGTGCATGTTGGCCATGTCTATGTCTTCCTCTGTGAGGTTTCTGTTCATGTCTTTTGCCCATTTCATGATTGGATTGTTTGTTTCTATGGTGTTGAGTTTAATAAGTTCTTTATAGATCTTGGAAACTAGCCCTTTATCTGATATGTCATTTGCAAATATCTTCTCCCATTCTGTAGGTTGTCTTTGAGTTTTGTTGACTGTATCCTTTGCTGTGCAAAAGCTTCTTATCTTGATGAAGTCCCAATAGTTCATTTTTGCTTTTGTTTCTTTTGCCTTCGTGGATGTATCTTGCAAGAAGTTACTATGGCCGAGTTCAAAAAGGGTGTTGCCTGTGTTCTTCTCTAGGATTTTGATGGAATCTTGTCTCACATTTAGATCTTTCATCCATTTTGAGTTTATCTTTGTGTATGGTGAAATAGAGTGGTCTAGTTTCATTCTTCTGCATGTGGATGTCCAATTTTCCCAGCACCATTTATTGAAGAGATTCTAGTGTTTTTGCTGTTGTTTCTATCTCATTTATTTCTACTCTAATCTTTATTAGTTCCTCCTTTCTTCTGATTTTGGATTTTGTTTGTTCTTCTTTCTTAGCTCCTTTAGATGCAAAGTTAGGTTGTTTATTTGAGATTTTTCTGCCTTCTTAAGGTATAGACCTCCCCTTCTTGACCCTTTCTGCCAGCACTGCAGCAAAACAACAAGAACAAGAAGAAAAAAAAAACACCCCTGCACCTTTCCCAGAAAGCAGCAGGAGCTGTAGAAGCTCAGCCTTTTAAATCTTATGCAAGTACATCTGATTAGCTAACTCTGAATTACATCCTGAATCCTGACAGCAAGAGATACTGACAAATGTAGTGTTTTATTTTATTTTGTCTTGTTTTGTTTTGTTTTTACTTTTCTTGTTTCTGCAGTCTAGGAGGGCACCTAGCAGAGGATGGAATGGATTGAGATCTAGTCCGTCATATCCACTGTACACTGTCTCCTAAACTTCTGAAGCCAAGCACAGGAAGCTCTGCTTTTGGATTCTTTCGCAGGAGAATGGAGAGGGTGATGCATTCCCCCCCTCTTACCACAGACCACTAGCAGCTTTGGCACCTCGAGGGCTCAGGCACATCCACCATGCCCTTTGTGGGTGGTCCTGGGGGAGTTTTGGCACAATGTCATTACATCAGATGAGAAAACTCCTAGGCCTGTCCAGGAATAGTTGGTAGGATTTTGGAAGCAGCTGGGACCAGTAAATATTGGTTATTAGGGTCTGAGTGATTTTATTTAACTTCTGGTTGGATCTGTGTTTGGAAATGCTACCATGAGCTCCTAGTATATGCTAGGCACTGTGCCGGGTGTTGGGAATACAGAGAGGAATGGAATACAGTCCCTGCTGCCCTTTTCTAGTCAGAGAACAGACATGGAGAGCAGATAAAAGGATGCCCGTGGCACTGAGGGTGTGCAAAGGGGGAGAGATCCAGGAGAGCAGGGGAGCTTCCCAGGAGAGGTGACATTTGAGATGAGTCCTGAACGGCCGGAGGATGCTAAGAGGAGGCGTGGGTAAGGGACAAGGGCGTAAGTGAGAAAGACACTAGAATGTTAGAGAGCTGGGCATGAAGGGATGTAGGGCAGGGGACCATGTTTGGGAAACCAAACCGGAGATTTCTTAGGGGGCAAGTCTGAGCCTCCGCATCCAGACCAGGTCAGTGTTCCTGTGTTGGGCACCTATGTCTGGCCAGTACTATAGTTTGTCCCTGCTCTCCTCAGACAGTGGGATGGCATTTGCTGCTTCTGCTCTCAAAGGCTGCTGGGAATGACTCACGGTCAAGGAGGAGCTGGGGGAGCCATGGGCCTCTGCCCAGGCTGGAGGCTATGTGAGGGCCTCTCCCCCAGAGGTGGTGGCAGTGGAAGAAACTATCCCTTGTAGGCAGGGTGGCTCCTGTCACTCCACTCTGGGCCTCCGAGAGAGTTAATAGAACCCCAAGCCCCCAGAACACTTGTACTCTGCTCTCCCCCTCTCCGAAGGCAGGGCTGCCCCTCCCTCCCTGCATCCCACTGCATCTTGATACCAGCCCTCCCTGGCTTGGGTGACGAAGGGTACCGGTGGTGGGGTCATTACAGGACACCGCCGCCCGAGGGTCAGAATGAAGGAGGCCCAGCTGTCAGCTGGAACCCATCAGAGGCCCAACCGAGCCCTGGCAGCAGACAGCAGGGGGAGGGCAGCTAATGAGAAAGGTGTCCCTGTAGCTGCAACTTTTTAACCCTTCCCATTCCCCTCACCAGGTCCTGAGATTTTCCTGCAGTGACAGGTGGCTCTAGGTCCCTGGTTCCTCAACTCAGTTTGGTTGGAGTAAAGTGGGCTTGATTTAGTGGAGAGACCCTGCCCCTGCCTCAGGGAAGGGAATGAAACAACATAGCTCCTGTTTTCAGGGAGTCCTTAGTCTTTTAGGGAAAATGCAGTTCAGACCTAGTTTGAGGGGGAGATACAGCCCTGCCTTCAGGGACCCCCAGTCTGAGGGGAGGCACAGCCCTGCCCCCAGGGAGCCCCAGTGTGAGGGGAGGCACAGTCTTGCCCTCAGGGAGCCCCAGTCTGAGGGGAGACACAGTCTTGCCCTCAGGGAGCCCCAGTCTGAGGGGAGACACAGCCCTGCCCCCAGGGAGCCCCAGTCTGAGGGGAGACACAGTCTTGCCCTCAGGGAGCCCCAGTCTGAGGGGAGACACAGTCTTGCCCTCAGGGAGCCCCAGTCTGAGGGAGACACAGCCCCCAGGGAGCCCCAGTCTGAGGGGAGACACAGCCCTGCCCTCGGGGAGCCCCAGTCTGAGGGGAGGCAAAGCCCTGCCCTCGGGGAGCCCCAGTCTGAGGGGAGCCCCAGTCCTATCTTCAGAGACCCCAGTCTGACAGGGAGACAACACAGCCTTGTCCTCAATTAGTTCAGGGTCAGAGATGAGAGAGGTTTTGTCTCCTTATTAAACGAAGAAATCGGGATCCCTGGGTGGTGCAGCGGTTTATCGCCTGCCTTTGGCCCAGGGCGCGATCCTGGAGACCCGGGATCGAGTCCCACGTCGGGCTCCCGGTGCATGGAGCCTGCTTCTCCCTCTGCCTGTGTCTCTGCCTCTCTCTCTCTCTCTCTGTGTGACTATCATAAATAAATAAAAATTAAAAAAAAAAAAAAACGAAGAAATCAATATGGTGGCACAACTCTTGACTTTCTTTGAGATTTTGTGAAGAATCAGCAACTTGAATACATGTCCTTGTGCTCTAAAAATCTGAGCGATGTATCTGCAGATCCAGACTGCTGTCACTAGGGGACAGTTTTGTCTTGGTTGCCCTCTTAGGGTCAGTTGCCTTCCTCAACCACCTACTTTTCTAAGACCTCTCCTCATCCTGAAAACCACTCAGTTTATTCTCAAGAGCTCATTCAACTCCTTCTTTGGTATCCACATAACTTATATAACTCATGGCTTTCAATTAACAATTAAACTGGGTGAGCAAGGGCACAAAAGGAAACATGTCTACGTGCAACTGGCCTTTCTTCAACTGCATGGTTTAGATGTCCTTGATTTATTTTCCACAATTAGCGGCTGGCCTTCTCCCAACTTCTCTCCTGGTTCTGGTTGTAGGGCCTGCTGCTGGCTGGGCATGGCAGCCTGGTGGAGCTGTCTGAGGGCACCCCTTCCTCTGCTGGGATCACGGAAGAGTTTGGGCCTCTTGGTTACTGGGCTGCGCAGGGCTAATTATAAACCTCTTCAGGGGGAGAGATGGGGCCCAGGCCCGGAGGCAGGCTGAGGAGAAAAGGCTCAGAAGTGCTGGTGCTTTTTTGCAAGGCTTTGCTGTGCTCTTCAGCTTCAGGCAAGTCGTTCCAGCTCTGGGGCCTCAATTTTCTCATCTGTTAAATGGAACTGAACAATTGGGTTACATGGTCCCTAGAGTCCCTTGTGCCTGGACTTTGATGCTCCTGCCTGCTTCCTTTCATACTCCACCCTGGGCTCTCCCCACACTCTGTCATACCAACAATGGATGCATTAATCACAACCTCGGCCAGCAGCCAATGCAATCAGCAAGCATACCACCAGGCAGGCTTGTGCTGTGGCCAAAGGGCTGCTGCCCCATTTTTTTCCCAGCCCTCGTTTGGCACTCTGTTGCCCGAGGATGGTGTGTGTGGATCCAGCCCCGTGAGGCTGTTGGGCCACGTTTCCTGGGACCTTGAGCCAGCCTGTGGGGTTCACTCTAGAGGAACTCCCAGCACAGTGAGCTGAGTGTGTTCAGGAGGCTGGAGGTGTGTGAGTGTCATGACTATCAAATATTTCCTAAACCAGGTCCTGGGCTGGGCAGGGAGCAGGGTAGGGGTGATATAGGTGAATAGGTGGATGTGGCTCCATTCCTCATGGTGTTTAGAGGCATGGATGTGGGCTCTGACATCAGGTTGCTGGTTCAGACCCTGGTCTGATGCTGACTTGGGCAAGATACTTGGCATATGCCTTGGTTTATCCATCTGGAAGATGGGAATAGTAAAGTAGCACAACAACAAGTCAGTATTCAATGAGTCAGGGAATACAGAACGCTTAGAGCTCAGGGTGTGGTTATTACAACTTTTATTTCATGAACTCCAACTCCGTGCCAGGAATTGTCATGGCATTTGGTGTAAACCAAATCCCTTACAGGGAAGGAGAGAGATCAGTTCTGGCTTGGCCGAGGAGGGAGGCCTCACGTGGGAGTTAGTACCATGGTTTGGTCTGGAAGGATAGAACTAACTACAAAGGTAGCACTAGGGGGAGGGCACTCCATAGGGAGAGAAGAGCAGAAGCCAAGGAGCATGGAGGCGGGTAGACAAACACTGTGTTGGGGGGAACTCTGAGAAGACCAGCATAAGAGAGATAAAATTGGAAAGTGGAGAATGTGGATCTTTATCCTATAGGCAAAGGGGGCCTCAGAGAGTTGTTGGGCAAGGGGATCTTGCAGGGGAGATGAAGCTACTATATTTAATTGAGACAGCAGGCTTCATTTCCCTAGATGAATAGTATCCGCAAAAAGAATGGTAAGAAGAGGAGCACCTGGCTGGCTCAGTGGTTGAGCATCTGCCTTTGGCTCAGGTCGTGATCCCGGGGTCCTGGGATCGGGCTCCCCACGGGGAGCCTGCTTCTCCCTTGTCTATGTCTCTGTCTCTCTCTGTGTCTCTCATGAATAAATAAATAAAATAAAACCAACCCTGCAGCTAGGTACTGAGAACATTGGTGACTGAGTGTAGGGCAACCAAGCCACTGCCAGGAGATGTGGGATGAGGGCAGGCAGGGATCCAGGGGGTAGGATGGATGCACACATAGCTCTGCCCTTACAATAAGCCCCTCACTGCCCTAGAAGCCCCAGCTAAGCAGCAGCGGAAGAAGATGGGTAGAAGCCTCCATTGCTTTCTTCTCCTGCCGGGCTCTTCCCCGTCTTCCCTGGGTTCCTGCCACAGGGCTGTGAGTCTGGCTTCTGATGTCTGATCTTAGATCTTTCCTCTCTTAAGATCCCACCTGCTTGGCTGACACCTCCTCTCCTTCCACACTGAGGCCTTTCTCCTCTGAAGTCATTTTCCAGGTCCTGGAGTTCCCCAGCAGAGTCTAGGGACTGAGGGGGGAAATGATAGAGCCCTGGCTTTCTGAACCCTGCCTCCCCGTACTCCCCCCACTCCCAAGTCTAGACCAGGCTTATCCACCCTTCCAGGGGATCCAGCCCAGGGTGAACCTCTTGGCACAGCCTAGGTAGCGTCTGTTTGGAGCAGGTGAGGTCTTGGAGCAAGAGTGAAGGTAGTTGGGTGGCTCCCTGAAGTGGGATCCCTGATTGGAGCTGAGCCTTAAAAGGTGTGGAGCTTGGAGAGGGAAGGGACTATCTAGATGATTCCTCCCAGAGGGCGGGGAACCGACTTTCCTGAGTTATGCAGCAGTGGGTTGAGGGGGAAGAGCGGAGGGGTGTGGGCATGCTTGCCCCCGCCAGCCCTGGAAGACCTGTGCATCTTGGCCCTAAAGGCTGGGCAGTTAGGGGCTGTTTACTCTCTCACTCATTTATTGTTCATTTGCGTTTACCTAGTACCTCTTCTGTGCCAGGAGCTATGCTTGGGGCTGAGGGCTTAATGCTGAGCAGGACAGATGTATCTCTTCCCTCCTGGAGCTCCTGGTTTATATGGGAAGGCTGATGAGCAAACAGGCCACCCCAACACACTGATTAGTGTCAGGAGGGAAGAGATGGGGGCCCCATGAAAACAGAGAGGAGGGCTTCTGCTTTAGACCCCAGTGGGATGGGGGTGGGGGGCAGAGACCTCCATGCTGATGAGTGAGCTGGGAGGAAAAGCCTGGAAGGAGAGGAGGTGTCCTGGAATGGCGGGGGGTGTCATCTCAGTGGGGGAAGATCGTGGCATCTGGTAGGCAGTGGAGGTGAGGTATAGTGGCAGCAGGGACCAGGTCCCATGTGTTGTGCTACATTAAGGACTTGTGTGGAGGGCACTGGGAAATTTTTGACAGGCTGGACAGGATGGATGGAATTTGGTTTGTGTTTTGGAAAAATTGCTTTGGCTCAGGTGGTGATCACATTGGAGGGTGTCAGAGGGAATTCCTGTACCAGGTTCAGCTCCAGGGCAGGGAGGAGTGCCTCCTGGACACAAGCTAAGGCAGGATGGTGGCCTTCTTGTTATTCTATAGGGCCCACTGGGGAGTGTTGCCTGAGGCCCATAAGGGAGGCCGTGTGGGCTGGTCTTCTTGTTCACGGGGTCCCTTCCTCTGGCTGAGGTGCACCCACTTGTGATGGCGGCTGAACTGCCTGGCACCATCAGGGAGAGATGAGGAGCCCCATTCTAGGCAAAGGCTGCCAGAAGCAGGCGGGAAACCTCTTGGATGAGGCAGGGAAGAGCCAGGTGTCAGAGAAGGAGCTGCTTTGCATTAATCCATTAGTACTTGCATCCCCCTCCCCCTAGGTGATTAATTTGGTCTTTAAGAGTAAAACCATGTGATTCCCGTGGATCAGAGCTAAGATCCCATTGCTTGGGAGAGGGGATGTGGGGAAGGAGAACAGCTTACCCCAGACTAAGCCCAGCTTGTGAAAACAGCCAATGGAACCCCAGGGATGAGGGCAAGAGTGAATGTCATGGTCGAGGGGATGGGTGGAGGTGAGCTGGACTTCTAAGGCTTTCTGGCCTGGGAAGGATGGGGGTTTGAGGAATCTGGGCCTCTGGGGCTATCCTCCCCCGTTGAGCTCCTTTGCAGGCCACCTATGTGGGCTGGGGGATGGGATACAGTGATTCAGGAACCTTCCTTCTTCTCCACTTCCCCATACAACCCTCCCTTGCAAGGGGAGAGGGGAATTAGAGGGCACAGGACGGCTGTTTGGCCAATCCCTCAGTGCAGCCAGGCCTGGGAACCCTGCCCAAGGCACCCGAGACAATGCCGGGAATGGAGGCTGGCCTGGCCAGAGGCAGGCCCTGGAAGGGGGCAGGAGCAATGTCCACTCCATTCACGTCCCTGCCCCTGTCACAGCATGGTGGCTCTCAGCACCACCCCCAGACTCTTGGGCTCCCTGCCCAGTCCCAGGCTTCTGCCCACCCTCCCCTTGGCAGCTACTAGCCATGCCATTCTCCCAGAAGGCCCCTCTCCTACCCAGCCTGGTCCTAACCCCCAGGGGCGAGTGTGTGTGTAGGTGTCTCAGTGTGTGTGTATGTGTGGGCGTACGTATATGAGCATGTGAGTGCGTGTGATGGCAGATGAGTGAGTATATTATGTGTGTGTTGGCGTGCATGTGTGTCCATGGGCGTGTGAATGTGTATATGAATGTGTGTGAGTGCATGGGTAAGTGGTGGGGAAGCCTTCAGTCAGGGCAGCCTTTCTTTAAACCGTTCACCCCCCGCCCCACCAGTCAGGGGGTGGAAAATGCAGCCCCCATCTCTGGGAGCCCCCGTCTTCTCTAGGACTGGGGAGGGACCCTGCATTTTCCCCACCTGGCCAGAATTCCAGGGCAGAGGGATCTCACTTCTGGGGCTGTAGGCTGTTTGGGGGCGGGCCTTGAGAGGCTAGGCTTTCCAGTTCCCAGCCCCAAGCCTGACCTGAATTTCCCGGGAGGGGACGGAGAGGGGGAGCTCTGGCCCACAGAGAACTGGGATTTGGTTATTAAACCAAGTTGCAAGTTCAGTTTGCTTTTCAGCCAAATTTTCTTCCCGCCTCCCTTTCTCCTCAAGATAATAGAAATATCCGGGAGAGGTTCCTTTCCTCCCTGGCCCTGCCATTGGCCAGGCCCCTGTCATGGCAGGCACACCCCCTGGGCCCCGGCCAGCTCCACCCCCTGCCCCACAAGAGGGAGCAATTACATCAGCAGCTCTCTCCAGCTCTAGGCCTCTAGGCAAGAGGCCTGGGACCCATTCCCTGAGAGAACCTTCTCATCCTGAAGGGAAAATGTCCTCCCTGAGCTGGCCTTGTGACTTCTGACTGTCCCTGACCCCGCTAGGTTTTGAAACCATGGGAGCAGCGGGGATTGGTTGGGGCTTCCTGCCACAGCATTTACTCAAGCCCTGGCAATTAACTATTACCCTGCATGGACGTGTGGGGGTCTCTCTGACTTCTGTCTCCTTCTTCAGGGTTGTATCCCACCCCACCATTGAGCCCTGACCCTGGCACTTCATCTTCTTGGGCAAGAATGTCACAGTCGAACACGGAGTTCAATGGGGGCTCAGAAGAAAGTCTCTCTCACCCTAACCTGCCTCACCACTGCTCTTCGGCCACAGCAACCAGCCCCTGAAGGCTGACTGAAGGAGAAAAGGATGTCATGTGGTGGGTCTGTCCACAGTGCCTTTTAGGTTTTTGCTGTTCTGGAGGGAGAAAGTGGTAGCTTTGCTTGCTGGGCTCGAGATACAAGTTTTGGTTTGACGCTAGAAAAGATTTACTCATGGAAACTCACCTGCCTTCCTGAGACAGGGATCCTCATCCATTCCCAGCTGCTCCTGCTGGGCTGGGGCAATATTGGGTGGCTGTGCACCACCTTGCAGGGGTGGTGGGGAGCCTCTCTGTCCTCTGGGCCTCCCTTCCCTGAGCTTCTCCTTCCTCCCCAGGCTTTGATCCCACTGGAGGGACAGACCTCAGCCTTGCCTGGTCTGCCCTGCACCTCTCTCCCTCAAGGGGCACATGGAGCCTCGGCCAGCCATGAGCCCCGGGCTGGTGTCCCACACTGCCCTTGGCCTCCACCTGTCCCCATGGCAGCCTTTGACCCCACCCCACTCTTGGTACACTCACTGTGGGTCTGGAGTCTGAGGCCACTTTTTCCCTGAGCCTGGGATCTGGCTTCTTGGTACTCAGGGTCCTCAGGTTCAATTCAGACTTCTCAACTTTGTCAGGAGGAACTACTCTGTACTTTCCTGTGCCTGGTACTGGGGTGCAAAGGATGGACAAGGCCCAGGTAGTCCTAGTCACCAGGAAGCTCCTCAACCAGAGAGCATCCCTCAAAGAGAAGCCAAGGGCCTAGAGATTCCTTCCTTCCCCCTTTCTCCCATCTTCCCTCCCTCCTACAAATATTTACTGAGTCCCTCCATCATAGCAAGCGTGTACTAGGCCCTGCTCTGAGGCTCAGAGGGAACCTGACCGCAGGACCCACACAGAGCTTCCTTTTTCGAAGTTCCACAGCTCTGCTTACCGGGGGCCCCTGAGAGTAGCTCGCAAGGTCTCTCCCTTACAGGATCTTCTGCATTCATTGATGCTCAGTCGCTCAGGGGGAGCCTGCTATGTGTAGAGGAGAAGAAGCTGCTTTGGGGAAGGAGCTTCTGGGCAGAAGGGGCAGTTCCTGAAAGCCAGGAGCCCCTGTGCGACTAGGGGTGAGCCCTGGGCCAGGGCAGGGAGGGCCATTGCAGTTGCTGTGACTCACGGGGAAAGCAGGGTCTGCCCCAGAGCCATGGAGAAAGGGGGCCCTGGAAATGGTTGATTTCACTTCTGTGGCAGGAGAGACAGCCCAGGAGAGTGTCAAGTATCTTGCCCAAAGGAAGACAGGAATTTAAAATTTGTGGAATCCCTGACTCATCGCTGGGGGTGGAGAGAGGTGGGAAAAGGCTGGGCTGCAGGGCCTTCGAGGAGGAGGACCACAAGCTCCCTCTTCATGGACTCCTCCCATCCCTTGCCTCCTGGCCTGCCCTGAGTTCTCCCTGTTGTCTAATCATGGTCTTTCCTGCTGCATCCTGGTGTGTGTGTGTGGTGGAGATGGGCCATGCTGGGCCCTGGCAGGGGCCTTCCCTAGGTCCCTGACCTGCCCTAGGTGTGGTCCTAGACCCCCCAGGGGGCTCCTGTTGGTTGCTGGGAGGTAGCTTCTTCCTTGGCCCCAGGCTACACGTCTATCTTCAGCTCTAAGATGGCCTGAGTTTCAGATACACACCCAGAGGGTGGGAGTGGGGGGTGTTTTCTGCAAATGGGTGGCAATGCGTTTAGGGCCTGCTGCTTGGTGCTGCTGGGGTCTGATGCACCCAGGCCTCACAGGAGGCCTGTTCAGAATGAGCGGTGGACAGATGTGGGGGGGCCTTGCGCTCTGCACCTAGCAGGAGGAGCGTTAGGAATGTTCCTGGTGATGGGCCAGCATGGGTGACTGAAGGCACTGGGGTAGAGAAGGTGGGACCCCTCCTGTGCAGTGGGTGATGGAAGACACCTCCTGTCCGCCACTGGAGCTCCACAGGGCAGTGTCCTGCTCCATGTCTGAGGGTCATGCCTCACTGTCTCTGTCTCCCCACCCACCCTCTCTGTCTCTGTCCCTTTCTTCTCCTCCTCCTCCTCCTCCTTCTCCTCCTCCTCCTCCTCCTCCTCCTCCTCCTTCTTCTTCTTCTTCTTCTTCTTCTTCTTCTTCTTCTTCTTCTTCTTCAGACTTTATTTATTTATTCATGAGAGACACACATAGAGAGGCAGAGACATAGGCAGCCCCTTGTGGGGAGCCCAATGTGGGACTTGATCCCGGGATCATGCCCTGAGTGGAAGGCAGACACTCAACCACTGAGCAATCCAGGAGTCCCTCTTTCTCCTTTCTCTTATCCTCTTGTCTTTGAGTCACTGACTCTTCTTTAAGGTTCTCCTGTCTTTCTATGTATCTCTCCAGCCCCCTATCCTTTGGCTTCTTTGTGTTATCTGGTACAAGGAGAACCCCCCTTTCTCTAGAAGCAGTTCCTCCCACAGGGCACTGGGGGACCCCTGTCTGCCTGTGTGTGTGTGTGTGTGTGTGAGAGAGAGAGAGAGAGAGAGAGAGAGAGAAAGAGAGAGAAAGGGGGCTGCTGGGTGAGTCAAGGTGGGTCAGGCTCTAGAGGGTCTGGCTAAAGGTAGAGTGGCTGGGGGCTGGGACTGGGCTGCTGTCCCCCTGGGAAGAGTCAGGCTTTTTAGGCATCTGGGTCCCTACTCATTCTAGAGAAATGACAAGAGCTGAGAGCCCACCCTCAGGGCCTTTGCCCCTGTGCCTGCTGGCTTGCTGCCAGTTCCTGGTGGCTAGCTGGCAGCCTCACTCTCTGAGGCCAGGACTGCCCATCTGGTTTGGTGGGGGTTCCTTCCTTGATGATCTCTTGTCACCAGTGGGAGGCAGGGACAAGGGCCACTCTGGGAAAGGGGCATGCATGCTGGGTTTGCTGACCCTCGGGAATGGCGACCATACCTTTCCTTTACCCTGCACACCTTTGTGCATTCTGGATGCTGGCTAGGCTGGTCAGACCTGTATCCCCTTCTCCTGGTTGTTCTTTTCCACAAGTCTTTGCAGAGGTTGGGTCTCCTGTATGGGCAGCTCACTCTTCCTTCAGCTCCTGACTGCAACTCACCTCCTCTGGGAGGCCTTCTTTGATTGTCCCCTTTGCATCTCAGCCCATTCCTCCCAGGCCCTGCTAGATTAGTGGACCCACAGCATGATTGAGATCCAAGTTTCCAGGCTGAGTGCTGGTCCAGGGAACAGCCTGGGAAAAGGGGGCATGGGAGGAAGGTGCTGACCACCACTCAGCATCTGCCAGGCACTTCCTGTGCATTGGTTCCCTTCCCTCACACAGCAGCTCTTTCAGGTAGAGTTCAGTATTCCCATTTGACAGACGAGAAAACAGGCTCTGAGAGATTAACCAATTTACCCGAGGTCACACAGCAACACCCCCCAAAATAAGATACTCTCAAAATGACAGGAATGGCAGGGGCTTCCAGTGTAGAGGGAAGCAGCTCCTCTCCACCCCAGGAGTCAGTGCATCTCAGCTACTGGAAAGTTTAGGTGTTGCTACCAGAGTTTGGGATGGAGGCAGGAGGATGGATGAAATGATCCCTTGAGTGCTTACCTGGGTATAGTCTGCTCGCTTTGCTCTTCCTGTGAAACCTCCCAGCACCACCCCCAGAGGGCTCAGCTCTCTCGCCCTGCCCTCCCGTGAGGGCAAACACTTGGCAGCTTCCAGGCCCTTCCCAGTTCACCCTGGATCCCACCTCTGGCTCCCTCCCTCAGGGCTGGCCCTGAGGTTCCTGGCTCGCAGCAGCCTGCTTGCTCTCTGCTCCAGCGGGTCCCCTCGCCTGCTCCTCTAGTCCCCTGCTCCCATCCCACACTACCTTGGCTACGATTCACTTGGGGTCTCCATCTAGGTCCCTTCTCTGGCTCTGAGAAGGGCCTGGATTCAAATTCTTCATCACTGTAACTATACCCGAAGCCCAGCCCTCCCTTTCCTACCGTGTCTCTGTTTCTCTTTCTCTCTTCACACTCTCTTACCTCCGGGGCACACACTGTATGCAAAGCACTGTGCTCCCGTTGGACCCAGGGCCTGATTCCGTGGTAAGTGGGTCCATCAACAGCCAACTCGACAAAACCACGAACCAATGAAACAGGAGCCTGGGCAAAACATTGTGGGAGCTTGAGAAGAAACAGTGAATGCCGGTGGGTGCCATCTTGGTATTGGTCCTGCAGGGATGCGTGGGACTGAGCCTCCAAGGGCTGTGGCGGGCAGAGAAGGGGGCATGTGTGTACTGCTCCGGTGGAGGGGAGGGCTTCGAGACCACTCTGCAGTGTGGAGGGTCGGAGGAACTTTCTGTCCTGGACTGTGGGCCTCTGGGGAGGACCTGTATCCTCTGAAGCAGTGCTTCTCAAGACAGCCTGGGGGAAGGACCAAGGGTTTTTTTTTTTTTTTGGTGGTGGTGGTTATTTATTTAAAGATCTATCTATCTATATCTATCTATTTATTTATTTATTTGAGACACACACACACACACACACACACACACACACACACAGGCAGAGACACAGACAGAGGGAGAAGCAGGCTCCCTGCAGGAAGCCTAATGTGGGACTCAATCCCGGGATTCCTGGATCATGCCCTGAGCCAAAGGCAGATGCTCAACCGCTGAGCCACCTAGGCATCCTGGTGGTTATTTTTTAAATTCTGATTTCTCATAGATCAGTAATATTATAAGATAAAATACAAAGAAATTATTAGAAAAATAAAATAAGACATTCAAAATACAAGTCCTAATATTTTATTGTTGGACTCAATAGACATAAAATTGCTGTCCTAGGGCAGCCCTGGTGGCCCAGCGGTTTAGCGCTGTCTTCAGCCCAGGGCGTGATCCTGGAGGCCCAGGATCGAGTCCCGCGTCGGGCTCCCTCCATGGAGCCTGCTTCTCCCTCTGCCTGTGTCTCTGCCTCTGTGTGTGTGTGTGTGTCTGTCATGAATAAATAAATAAAATCTTAAAAAAAATTGCTGTCCTGTTGCTGTTAAGGAATCTAAATGCTTGCCCTAGGCCTCCCTACCAATCCTGCCCCAGGCTGGTGGTAAGCCACGGGCTGTGGAGGGGCCTGGTGGGTGGATCCCTCCTTGAGTGTCACCTGCTCTAGAGCAGAATTTTCAAGCTGCAGGTCATGACCTGTTAGTTGGGTTGGAAATTAATTCAGTAGGTTGGGACCGGTGTTTTAAAAACACGAACTAGAACAGAATGGAGAATAGAGTGTGGTAGAGGAAGCATGATTCTGTGAACATTTATTTCAGGTGTATGTGCTCGTATGTGTGCTGGCACCGGTTTGGGAAGTGGGAGGTGTGACTGGGCTGTGGCCACTGCCCCTCCCCACAGTGCTGAATGGACAAAATCTGCTCTCTGCTGCTACTACTACCTTGTTTCCTCCCTCTGGACTCTATTTCTTTGTCTCCCCCACTGGCCTCTCCTGTTTTCAGGGCAGTGATACTGCTCAAGAGACATTGACCCTTCTACTTCCCTGTTTCTTTTTTCCTGGACATCCCTCCTCCCCCCTCACCTTCCCCAAATGCTCCCTTCCTCCTGGGCCCCAGGTAGTCAGTCCCCAAATGCTGTGCTGGGCCCGGGGCAGCCCCTAGACACAGAACAGTAGGGTTCTGCCCTCAAGAAGGGAGAGTGATGCTGGGGGTCAGGGGGTGGAATGCATAATATAAAGGAATATGTCATAGGAGCTGACCAGGAACCAATGTCAGGCTCCTCCTCTCAGGTCGGGCTGGGGGAGGACCTGGTTTCCCTCAGTGACCCACGATGGGGGAATCGCATGGCCCCATCCAGGGGCCCCTTTTGGGGCTCTGTTGAAACACTGCTCCCCCCTCTAGGGATAGCTATGATTTACTTAACCAATTCTCCATAAATGAACCCTTGGGTTGTTTCCACTTTTTTTTAGAATTAGCAATAATGTGGCAAGGAGCATCTCCATACCTCTCTTTCACCACATCCGAGCTGCTGATTCCCGGAGGCCCCTCACTCCACCTCCCATTTCTCATGTCTTTATCCACACATGGTCTGCATTCCTCCTGCTTCTCAGCCCCCAGCTGGCTGGGTCCCATGTCATGGGGCTAAACATGAGCCAGAAGTTTGGAAAATGTGATCTCCTTCCTCCTCAGGCCACACACCCATCTTTCTCACAACGACTCATTTGGTTTCTTTAAGCAGGCTTCCCAAACACCCGGCTGTATCATAGGGACCCTTTGACTTGCAAGTAACAGAACACCCCACCAAAAGGGTTTAGACAATACGGGAAGTTTTTATTTCATAAGAAAAAGAAATTCCCGAGGGAGGGTGGCCCCAGGGTGGTTAAGTGAGGGGCTTTACCACATTATCAAGCACTCAGATTCTTTCTGCTTTGCCCTCCTCCAGTGTTGGCTTGCTTCCCTCGTGATTGCAAGATGGCTGTTGAAGTTCCAGACATCACATCCAGACATGATATGTCTGGAGGTTGAAGAGAAGCTATCTCTTTCTGTAGGTCTCCTTTTAAGATCCAGAACACTTTTCCCTGAAGTGACCCTAGCAAACTTACCCTCAGCTCTCATGGGCCAAGGTTAGAGCACATGCTGATTCTTTTGTTAACTTCCGGTGGGAGAATGAGGCTTTGCTAGGTGGCAAGGCATAGGACCCTGTGGCGGGGTGGGTTGGGTTTTAAAGGAGCAAAGGGGTCTGGGGACAGAAGTTGAGTGCACAACCCACAGTGTCTATCATGCAGGCTGGTGGAGAAAGTTCCTCCACTGACTTCACAGTTCCTCTGTGTTTCTCAACCAGATGGGCCTGTGGCTCCTGTCCGGGAGACTTAGCTTGATTCTGATTAAATTAGAAAACATTTGTTGAGGGAATGAGATACAGTTTCACCCTTGAGGGGATCTGTTGTAATTCAGGAGAGGAGAGAGAGGGCCTAGCCAGGCTGAGAAAAGAAGGCTGAGTATGCTGAAACTGGAGATCAGAGCTACTCTAACCCTTCTTTCTGAGAGATGGGGTTTATGAGGACCCTGTTCATGCTGGGTTGCACGCAGGGGACTGACTGAGGTGCCTTTGAACTGGGCTTCCTGTGGTGCTGGGGTCAACTCTGCAGGATGGGGAGGCCAGGGTGCAAGAGGTATGGAGGTCAGAGGGGCATTTATACGGACCCCTGGTCCTCTTTCTCCTGGCTTTCGGGTGAGTCTTGTCCTTGCCCTCATGTCACACAGGGACAGGAAGGAAAGGGGGTGCTGTGAGTCAGGAGCCTACCTGGGGCAAAGGGAAAACACAGGAAGTGACTCAAGGCCTATAGGGCAGACAGGTGGCTTGCGGTGCCCCAGGACAAACCCTGGGGGAGTTGACTGAGGGCGAGGGTCCCCTCCCCGAGGCTGCTGGTGCACACCATCCTGGCTATTTCTGCCAACCACGTTTCCCACAAACCCTTCCCCTCCTTACCACAGCAGGCCGCCTGCCCACTCACCCACAGCCCCAGCCACCAGCTGTCGCAATTCCTGGCCCTGGTCCACCCCCTGCATCCGGGAGGGCTCATCACCTCTGACCCCAGAAGGTGGGTCAACCCCTTTCCCTGTCTCTCCTCTGATCATCTCCCTCTGCCCTCATCCCCACAGGGGAGAGATGCCAGGGCCACTAGAGGGTGAAGTCTTCGGAGCAAAGTGGATGCTTCTATGCGTGCAGGTACAACTGAGAGGTACCTGTTGCCTCAGGTCAAGTGACGGGTGCAAAAGTAGAGAAACACAGCCTTGTGAACCTCTGGGTCCTTTGCTATGTGCAAGGAACGGGGGGCCTCTGTCCCACTTACTGGAGTTCAGGCTTGATGCCAGGGCCCCAGCTGGTAATAAAATATTTTCTTTCCTTTACCACTGTTCTTAGGCATTTAGCTTCCTTAGGGACCTCTGAAGGAGGAGGAGTGACTGGGCCAAGGCATGATTAAAGCAGATTATTTTAAATGTCATTTTACAAATGTAGGTTATATGGTATGTAAGTTTAGCAACTAGTTTTTTCACTTATCATTTTAGATATCTTTGTGTAATAGTATATATAGAAAGCTTCCATATATTTTTTTTTTTAGTAAAAACTATGTTTTTTTTTTTTTTTTTTTTTTTTAGTAAAAAAGCATAGAGCTTGAAGTCACAACCCTGAGATCAAGAGTCACATGCTCTACCAGCTGAGCCAGCCAGGAGCCCCTGAAAGTTTCCTTATTCTTATTTTTAAAAAGTATATATATATTTTTTAAATAAGATTTTATTTACTTATTTATTTGAGAGAGAGTGAGAGCATGAGCAGGGGAGGGGCAGAGGGAGAAGCAGATTCCCTGATGAGCTCGATCCTAGGACCCCGGAGACTGACCTGAGCTGAATGCAGATGCTTAACCAACTAAACCACCCAGGTGCCCCTTCCTTATTCTTTTTAATAGCTGCATAGTATTTCGCTCTATGGACATACTATAATTTATTTAAGCAGCCCCCTGTAAATGAACCGCTGGGTTATTGCCCCCAACTTAAAAAAATACATATAAATAGTGTTGCAAGGAACATCTTTGTCCATTTTCCTTTGGGATCTTGCATAAATACTTTTGCAGGATAAAATCCTGGAAGTTAAACTGCCAGATCAAGGAGTATGAACATTTAAAATTCGGTAGATATGCCTAATTGCTCTCCAGAATGTACTAATTTTCCTTCCATTGGCATTGTATGAGGCGGCCTGTGTAATCGTACCTTCCACAACACTGTGTTATGACTCTTCTTAGCACTGCCAATCTGATAAGTAAAAAATTATATCTTGTTTTCATTTGCACTTGAAATTGTGAGATGGAACATTTATATTTTATTAGCCAGTTGCATTTTTTGTGAATAGCCTGTTTATGTTCTTTGCCTATATTTCCCATTGGGTTGCTGTCTTTTTCTTATTGTTTTGTAAAATATGTCTTTTTTTCAAAATTAGGGAACAGAGCATTTTTGTCACACATCTAGCAAGCCTTGTTCTCTTCTTTTGTCCTTTGATTTCATTTATAAAGTTTTTCCTTTTAAAACTTTTTTTCTTTTCTTTCTATGTGGATACATCTGTTAGTCTCTGTTATGACTTCTGTTTTATTCCATGATTAGAAAAGCCTTTGCTACCCCGGGGTCATAAAAACATTTAGATGTATTTTCTTCTAGCACTTTAAGGCTTTATTTTTCAAATGTTTCTTTTTGTTGTTGTTGTTAAATCTTTGATCCAGTCACAATTTATTTCAGTGTTAGGAGTGAGGTAGGGAATGCAGATGTATTTATTTTTGTCTTGAATGTGTGGCTAGTGTTTCAACTTATTGAATTGAATTCTCATGTTTATTTGGGTCAATTTCAAATTTCTGCATTCTTTACTACTGATCTGTCTTCACCAGTCCCATACTATTTTAATTATTGCAGCTGTATAATATATTTTTTAAAAAGATTTACTTGTTTATTTTAGAATGAGAGAGAAAACGAGCTTGGGGGAAAGGGAGAGAGAGAAAGAAACTCAAGCAGATTCTGCACTGAACAAGGAGCCCAATGTGGGGCCCCATCTTAGGACCTGAGATCACGACTTGAGCTGAAACAAAGAGCCAGGCACTCAACTGACTGTGCCACCCAGGGACCCTTGTAGTTGTGTAATATTTTAAGAAGTGTTTTATAGGGTTACCACTCCCTTGTTACTTCCTCTAGGAAATTTCTGGATATTCTTCCCCATTATTTTTCCAGATGAATTTATAACCATTGTCAAGTTATTAAAAAAAAAATTCCACTGAATGCATAGATTCCTTATGGTGACATTGATGTGCTTACAGTATTATTAACTTTTTATCCAAAAGCAGGGTATCTCTTTCTCCATTTGTTCAACTCTATATTTATTTGGGTTTTGTAATTCTTTGCATGGACACCCGCACAATTTTTCCTATGTTTCATGTTATGATTTTGTAGCTTTCATGGATGGGACCCTATTTCTTCTGTTTGGAACTTGTTTATTTTTTATTTTACTTTTAATGACTTTATTATTATTATTATTTAGTTTTTTAAGTTTTTATTTTAATCCCAGTTGGTTAACATATAGTATTATATTCTTTTCTGGTATACAATATAGTGATTAAACTCTTCCATATATCAGCCAGCGCCCATCACCTGCTACTCCCATCCCCTACCTCCCCCAACCTCCCCTCTGGTAACCAGCAGTTTGCTCTCTATAGTCAAGACTCTGTTTCTTGGTTTGTCTTTCTCTCATGTTTTCCCCCTTTGTTCATTTGTTTTGTTAAATTCCACACATGAGTGAAATCATATGGTATTTGTCTTTTTCTGACTGACTTATTTTGCTTAGCATTATACTCTGTAGCTCCATCGGTGTTGTTGCAAATGGCAAGATTTCATTCTTTTTTATGGCTGAGTAATATTCCATTGTATACACCACATCTTTATCCATTCACCAGTCAGTGGACACTTGGGCCGCTTCCATATCTTGGCTATTGTAAATAATGCTGCCATAAACATAGGAGTGCATGTATACCTTTGAATTAGCATTTTCGTATTCTTTGGGTAAATACCTAATAGTGCAACTGCTGGATCATAGGGTAGCTCCATTTTTAATTTATTTTATTTTAATTTAGTTTCATTTTTAATTTTTTGAGGAAACTCCATATTGTTTTCCACAGTGGCTGCACCAGTTTGGATTCCCACCAACAGTGCAAGAGTGTTCCCCTTTCTCTACATCCTTGCCAACATCTGTTATTTCTTGTAGATCTTGTTTTTAAGCTAGCCATCTTGCTAAATTTTCTGATTATTACTAAAAATTCTTTAGCTGATTTTCTTAGAATATCCATGTATAGAATAATATCAACCAGTGATAATAATTATAGTTTCTTCTTGTAATATTTATATCTCTTATTTTATTCTTTTATCTAATTGCATTGTCAAGTGGTTCCAGAACAGTGTCAAACTGTAGTGGTAATAGTTTATGGTGACAGCTGACATCTGTCTTTAATAGGGAACTATTTCTAGAATCTCTCCATTCAACATGTTGGAGAAAACTGAATCTCTCTATTTTACATATTAAGATGGTGGGTTATGTTGAGTTTCCCATGATTCGGACATCTTGTTTATCTGGAAGGAACTACACTTAGTCTTAATGTATTCTGCTTTTATTTACTCAATTTTCTCTCTCCTTTTTAAAGTTTTATTTATTTAAGTAATTAATTAAGTAATTTTTACATAAGTAGGGCTTATGACCCTGAGATCAAGAGTCACACACCCTTCCAATTGATCCAGCCAGGCACCCAACATAATTTTAATCCAGACATCCCTCCTTAGCTCGGAACTTCCTCCCTTGGAGATCATTCCCCCCCTTGGAAGTAGAGGCACAAAAACAGGGTGAAGGTGAGATGGGAGTGTAGCTACAGGAAAGAGCTGAAGCTCGGGATGTAAGCTCTCAGCCTCCTGTCCTCAAGGGAATGAGGATCCACAAGAGGTACCGCAAACCCCTGACTGAGAGAGAAAACAGCTGAGCAAGAGGGTGAGGAGGGCCAGGGAAGGGAGGAAGGCTACTGAGGACTAAGGAGCAGGGGGCAGGGGGCAGGGGGCTTTGGAAGAAAACCAGATACCCTTCTGCTTCTCCCCAAAGATTTCTCGCCCTTCTGTTACCCTCAGGGCTATCTTAAGCCCTCGTCTTTATGGGGAGACAAGGTTCTGAATGTTGGGCTTCTCAGGTTCATGGAATATAGGTATGGGTGGACATTTCCGTGCTAGGGGAGGTGAGGCAGGCTGGATGAGTCCTCTGAAGCTGTTAAGAGATCAAGGAAAATGTCCAGTTAGTTTGGCCACTTCTCAACATTTGGACTTAACTCTGCTGCTTCTGAGAGCAATAACCACTTATCCCCTCCACCCATCTCCTGCATGGTCCCAAGGGCTGTTCTTTTGTCCTAAACATATAACCTTCTTCCATTGTCCCTCCATTTCCTGATGCAGTTGTGAGGTCCTCTGGCCATGACCCTTTATCAGGAACCTGGCTGACTTCATTGTCACCCTTGGGTGACGATGCCCAGGGTTGGGGCAGTAGAGAGAAAGGGGACTTTCCAGTGTGGGCCATTAGGATGACTGAAGGCACCTAGGTGGATGGTGGGCTGAAGTCAGGTAGCCTGAAAGAGACAAAGGGCCCTTCCAATGTCTTCTCTGAGCTGGCCTCCTTCTCCCTACTATGACGGTCAGCTTCAGGGGCACAAAAAGGAATCCTTGATCCAGAATCTCCACATCTTCCAGACCCATGAACTTCCTCTGGCCCTTAATTAGCCCAGTCATTTAAGAGGCAAGGAAGCTGAGCTTGTATTACCTGGGTGGGTATAGACACATCCCCACTCTTTTCTCATGAGAGAAGATCAAGAGCAAACAGACAGGTGTGGGAGTCAATTGAGTTGCAAGCGAAGTGAGGAAGAGCATGTTTAGCCATTGATAGGAGGCCTGCAAGAGTGAATGGTGGGCACTCAGCCCAGAAGCAGGGGATTGAGTGCAATGACTGGAGGCTGATGATAACTGTGAGGATTAAAGGGTGCTATTTGGTGCATCCCACTACAGGCAACTACAGCTAACCCCATTTCTCAGCCAAGGGAGGCTGGTCAGCAGAAAACGGCTCCTGCCATCAGATTGGAGCTCAGGATGGAAATCCAGCTTCTGGCAAGATGGCAAGAGTAAGTCAGACCCTAGGCTTGAGGGGAGTCAGGACCCCTGTGGACACTTGAAGCAGCGGGCTTGGACAGAGAGAGGCAAGATTGACCTTGGAGTTTGGATGTGGGCTTCCAGAACAAGGCGGAGTGCAGGGAAAATGGAGGGCATTTAGGGCATTTAAATTAGCCACTACCAGCCACAATACAAAAGGGCTTTTCTTAGAATCATCTTGCAAAATCATGATAGATTCTTGACTGTTGTGGCTTCCTGTGGAAAAGTAGGTACCACTGGAAGGTCCTGGTAAGTTCCCCGGGCATGAGTCTTACTCATTTGCAGTCTTCTCAATTTCTGCACCAGGCCCAGGCCCTGGGCTGGGGTGGGGGTGGGAGCTGCTAGTAAACCAGTCACAGATGTGTTGTGTGAGGTAGAGTCGAGGTAGTGGCAGGACTGCTTTTTGGAGTAACAATGCAATTTCCTCAGAAAAGCCTTCTAGTTTGGGCAGACACCACCTGGTGTTAGCAGCTTAGAGAGACCAGAAGTTGCTGGCAACTCAATATCATTTCCTTCCTCTCCATCTAGGCTTTCCTCTGCCCAGCAGGGGCTGGGAGCCAGGAAACTAGAATCCCTGCCAGTCAGGGAGATGCACTTCCATGAGATCTGGCAGGTGGAAGGGAAGCATAAATCACAGCATTGTTCTTCTGGCAGCCGTGGGCAGGTGTGTGGGCCTCACCAGATAGATTTTGGAATAATCTTCAGGCATTTTCTCCACTTTGGTGCTGGAAGTTCAGGTGTCCTGTAGTTTCAGCAACTTCCTGATGTCCTAAAAGCTAGCAATGAACTTAATAGGCCAGCACTTCCACAGCTTTGTAAACACCAAATTCTCTGCACTAAGTCTCTTTCTGCTTGAAATACTTAGAGTGGTTTCCGTGTTTTCTAGCTGACTGATATAGCAAGCTTGCTGATCCTAACAATTTATAACCTGCTTTTTTTTTTTTTTTACCTAATAATAGATCATGAAGATAAATATGTCTATAGGTCACTCAATATTTTAAAAATATTTTTTAAAAACCTGGGTTTCCATGGCTGCGTGCATGCTAGCTCATCATACAGATATGTCATAATTTATTTAACCAGCTCTCTGTTGTTCAACATTTAGTTTGTTTCCTGTTTTTTACTTTTGTAAACCCACACTGTCAAGTATATCCTTGGCTATGCATCTTGTACAGAGTCAAGAGTATTTGCTTAGAAGTAAATATTCTTGAAGTGCAATTTTTAGTTAAAGGGCATTCACTTTTTGGAAGCTTTTATGCATATTTCCAGATAAGTCATCCATGTTTTATTCCCTTGGCCCTCAGGACACCTCACTCCACTGGTTTTCTGCCCCCCTCTCTGGCTGTGCCTTCTGTCTTGTTGGCTGGTTCTTTCTTACCTCCCTGATTTCTAACCAGAGGAGAGCCCCCAGACCCAGTCTTGGCTCATATTCTCTTTTTAACCTGTGCTTATTCTCTTGGTAAATACTACATGTATGCTGATGATGACTCTTTCATCTATACTTTAGGCCCATGCCTTCCCCTGCACTCTGGACTTGTGGGGTCAAATTGCCTGCCCAATATCTCCATCTGGAAGTCCAATGGGAATAACAAAATCGGTGTGTCCTAAACTGGGCCCCCCCTGATTTTGGCTCCCAAACCTGCCTTCTCCAGTCTGCCCCATTCTAGTCAGTGACAACTCCTTCCTTCCAAGGTCTTTAGACTGAAGAACCTGGTAGTCATCCTTGATGTCTCTCTTTCTATTGAAACTTTGTGCAGTCCTTGAGAAATCCTATGAGCTCTAACTTCAGAATACAGCCATAATCCCATCACTCCTCACCAGCTCCATTTTCACCACCGCTTCCAAGCTGCCATCTTGTCTCAGCTGGGTCTTTGTCTTCTAACCAGTCTCTCTGCCTCCCCCATAGCATATTCTGTTCTCAACAGCAGCCACGGTGATCCTGTTAAAACATAGACCAGACCACATCACCACTCTGCTCAGAACCCTCTGGTGGGTCCCCTCTCCCTCAGCAAAAGCCAACATCCTTATAGTGGCTCGCCAAACCTTAATTGACCCCTGCCATTGCCTCTCTGATCTCCCCTCCCCACTCTGCCTCCTCAGTCTGCTCTGGCCACTTGAGCCTTCTGGCTGTTTCTCAAACATTCTAGGCAAGCACCCATCGTGAGCCATGGCTCCCCCTGACCCTTTGCCTGGAAGACCTCCCGCAGCTGTCCACATGGCGAGCTTCATTGCCTCCAGGTCTTAAGTCAAATCCTCAGTGAAGGCTTCTCTGATCACTCCCTGCATCCACCATGTAAAATGACAACCCCTAGCCACCTTGACACTCCCCATTTCCACTTTACTTTTCCCCATAGTTCTCATTACCATCTATCAAATATATAGAAAGATAAAACTCATTTTGTTTATTGTCTCCTGTTAAAATTCAAACTCTTTGAGGGTGGGAAACTTTGTGTGGTTCACAGATGTATCCCCTAAGGAGGTCCTGAGAACAGTAGGCATTAGATAAATGTTTGTTGGATGAATACCTGAATTCGGCATTTTTCTTTTCTTTTTCTTTTTGCTTAAGGTTACATGGTAAGGGGAAGAGTGAGGTTTGAATTAAGGACTTTTTTTTTTTTAAGATTTCACTTATTTATTCATGAGAGACACACAGAAAGAGGCAGAGACATAGGCAGAGGGAGAAGCAGACTCCTTGCAGGGAGCCTGATTCAGGATTCGATCCCAGGACCCTGGGATCATGCCCTGAACCAAAGGCAGATGCTCAGCCACTGAGCCACCCAGGTGCCCCTGAATCTAGGACTTTTGATTCACAATATTTTTTGCATTAAATCAAATTTACACAATAACCTAATTAAGGATATGGGACTCACCCCCTAAGCCCTAAGGCTAGAGAGAGCTAGGGATCTCTCGATTTCTGTCTGTTGCTTGAATTCCCTCTGTGATGTTTTAGCCAAGTACACATTTAACCTCTGTTGGAATATCTACAGGGCTAAGGCCCTTGCTGCTTCCTGAGAGAGGCATTCAGACATCTATGCAGTTTGTTAGATTAGTAAGCCAGATGGCAGACATTGCTAGGTGCCTACCAAACATCTGTCCTCCCCCCTTCCTGTACAATTCTGGTTCTCTTCAGGGCATCAGTGTGTCCAGCAAAAGCTAGGCTCTCCAGGCTTCTTCACAACTAGTGTGGGTAGGCCTGTGACATGGTTGTGATAGATGAGATATAAGTGGAGATTGGGTGGTTTTCCTGATTAAAAGGAGGGAGATTTTAGCAATTTGCTACCCTTCCCTTTCCCCTTTTCCTCCCTGGAATGTGGATGTGATGCCTAGAGGTCCAGCAGCCATCTTCTGACCGTGAGAGGAAAGTCACATGCTCAGACTGTGGGAAAGGAAGGGAGTCTGGGGTATGGAGGGCAGCATGGATGCGCAACATCAGTCTTGGCTGCTGCTACTGCAGTGCTTCTCATCATGAGAAGAAAATAAGCCCTCCTTGGTTAAATGTGTGAAGTCAGGTTTCTGTTACTTGCAGCCTAATACAATCCTAACCACTACAATGACCTAAATGTTCTGCAAACAGGCAGGGTTTGGGTGGCCGCTGGAGGCAACCCCAAGGAACAGCCATTTCACTTTGTGTGGCTTAGTAACCATAAGAGTTAACGTGACAGGAGGTATCTCACAGGGCAGGCGCTGCTCTAAGGGTTTACCTGTATCGATTCACTTAGTCCTCAGAGTCAACTGTGAGCTGAGTACTATTACGACCACCTGCATTTCACAGAGGGGCCAAGCTAGACACAAAGAGGTTAAATAGCCACCCCCAGGTCACACACCTGGCCAGGGACAGTGTGAAAATGTCATCTGGGGCTGAGGCCCTCTGCCCTATTGTGTGGGAGTAATGTATCCAAGCACCTCTATGTGGAAAGCTGCTGTTCCAGGAATTTGAAAGGAAAAAAATATGGATAAAAATAGAAAAGAGACAAGAATATTTAAGATGACAGGCTTTTCCCATACTGCCTTTTCCAGATCAGTCTTAGGATGGGCACTGTTCTCATACTTGTCCCCTCCGACTCTGGCCTTGTCTTCTCCTTGTCCATCTGAAAAGCTTCTCCTTGTCCCTAAAGAATCTGAGCTCTCTTTAATGGAATTGTATTACGGCCCAGGACCCACTTGTCTGGGGCAGGCATCACGTGGGCGAGGCAGGGGTGATGGAGACAGATGGCAAACAGAGGAAGATTCGATTACCTGCTTCTTTCCAAAGCTGATCAGCCCTATAACTGTGTTATGGCCCATTATTGGTAGGCTTCTTCTTGGCTGCTGCTTGAAATTTGGTTTGTTTGTGACTTGTTATATCCGCTGAAGTTCAGAGATGGATGAGGTGGGGTCTGGCTCGGAAGTCTAAGGAGCAGAGGAGAGGGAGACAGCAGGAGATGAGTGCTGTGGGGACAGGTTGGGGAATTGGAGATCAGCCAGGGCCAAGTAAGCACAGGGCCAGGGGTTTCTGGTGACATAGGGGAGAGAAGATAGGGTGTAGGGGCCTCAAATGCCAGGCTGAGAGGGCTGGTTGACATGTGGTTTGTAATAGGGAGCTATGGTAGGCTCTTGAGCAAGGGAAGTGACAAGTGAATGTGGTTTTGGAGAAGAAGAGGAAGAATCAGGTGAGACTGGGATGGTTGGGACCCTTTATCTGTCCCTCTGAGGAGGGCAGACGATGGAACCAGGGGCCTGGACTCCCTGGATTCAGAGGCAAAAGGGAAACAGGGCAGACACAACAGACTTGTGCTAGACCCACACCTGTGTTAAATCTCACTCAGTCCTTGAAGCAGGCCTGAAAGGTGTCTTGTGTATCAATGTGGAAGTGGCAGCCCTGTGAGGATGAGTCATTGCTGCTCACACAGTGGAGCTTAACTCATTCTAATGCCATGTTCTCTCCACTGAACCATTTGCCCTTCCAGGGCTCAAGAGTCAGGGGCAAGAAACACCCAATCTTCCTCACTCTTGCTGGCACTCAGAGCCCATAATAGCAATGGCGGTAGGCAGTTAGCCACTGCTTACCGAACACCACATGTTACACACATCCTCTCTAATCATGGTCAGGTTTGATGATCCTCATTTGACAAATAGAGAAGTGGAGCTTAGGGAGGTCAATGGCCTGCCCAGACCACACAGTGTGTGCATATGAGAAGCTGAGCAAGAATTCCAGCGCAAGCCTGCCTGCTTCCCTTCACCACACTGCACCCCATTCCCAGACTCTGGCTTCTGTATTCCCGGACTCTACTTGCTCTAATCCTGGGATTAGAGAGGAGGGGGAATTGGCAGAAAAGCTCAGAACAAGCTATTCAGCATGGAAACTTTCTCTGAGCATCCCCAGGCCTGCCTCCTCCCCACCTTGTCTCCCTTCATATCTCCAGCCTCCATTTTTCCAGGCCTGAGGCCCAGGGGCCTGGAGAAGGGAGACTGTGGGCAGGCCTGGGGAGGGTCTGGGACCCATGGACACGTGGTCCATGGAAGCCCTGGACTTCCCATCCCTGGGATGGGTAGGGTGAGTTAGGGGAAGGAAGGGAGCCCTGCTAAGTGGGGAGCATGTCCCTGCAGGAAGCCAAGAGTCTCGGAGGAGGACCAAGAATAACTGGGCCTCAGCCCAGTCCTAATCCCTCTCTAAGGATTTTTCCTTAGAAAAATCTGTTTAATTTTCCCAGCTCAGAGACAACGAATGGAGGATTTGGGGGTAGGGTGAGGATGGGTGATGGGGGAGGCTCATGGAGCTTGCCCTGGGAAACGATGAACAAATGGAAAACCAGTTTTTGATATGCCCTCTCCCCCAGGAAGAAGCTATGAATGCAGGCTGTCTGATTATAGGACTGGTATAGCCCTGACTGGCCATATGATCAAAAGGCTTTGACTGACTTTCTTGGCTAGTTTATTTTGTTGTTTGCATGTTCTCAGAATTAGAGACCCCAAAGACAGAAACTGTATGTGTCCGGCACAGGAAATCTTGTTGGGTGAGCGTAATTATTGTGGTGGGGTGGACAGTGACGGTGGTGGTCATGTTGGTGGAGGCTGTGGTGGGCGTGATGACGGTGGTAGTATGGTGGTGACGGGGGTGGTCATGGTCATGGGTGCTCTGAAATCATGATGGGGTGGGGTGAGGTGGGCTGAGGGGTGGGCTTAGGAACCTGGCACACTGGGCCCGCCTCAGGCCTATCTCCCTCTCTAGCAGTCATGTGGGCAAGTCAACTTCTCTGGCTCACTTTCCGCATCTGAAAAATGGGAATAATGAGACCTATTGGTGGAGTTCAGGGTTTGCTGGGGGGTGTGGACTCCCCCAATTCTGCTCTGGGGATTCTTTGATCCTCCATCTGCCCTCGCTCCTTCCCTTCTGCCCACAGACTTCCTCCAGTAGTTTCCACTGGCTCTTCCCTCAATCGCTATCACAATTCCTTCCTTCAAAGCTGCACACATTCTAAAAAAGAAGTTTATACACACTGCCTCTGCTTCCTGGCCTCCCACTCGCTCCCTAACCCCTTCCCAGTAGCCTCTGGGTTCCTGACACTCTATGCAAACTGCTCTCAAAGTCAGCAGAGGCCTCCCCCACATCTCAGCCTCATCTTTTCAGGGAAAATTAGCCCTCTAAACCCCCAGGCTTCAAGAGAGTCTCTTCCCAGGGCCTTTAGGACCCACAGGGATACTTCCCCACCACCTGGAACTCATTTTGCCTCCCTCTGCCCCCAAAGGTCGGTGCTGTGCTGGCATCTGCCTCTCTCTGTACACTCACTCTCCAGGGTCATTTAGCTCCCCTGATTCCAGGTCCAGTCGCACACAAGCAGCTCCCAAGTCCATTTCTCCGATCTATCGGATCACCCAGCTACAATCCCACTTCTTGCCACTGACTGACTAGCCTTTTCTACTAGGCTCTTTTCAGCACATTGAAGGAAGACCCTTCAGTGCTGAACTCATTATGCTCTTCCCAAATCTAGCTGCTGCCTCCCCAGCCTAACACCCGAGATCAAGCTTTTGACTCTTTGTCCCTTTGTATAAATTTCCACCCATCTACCAGCCCTGTCGTTTCCCTGGTCATGGCTCTTTAAAAATGAACACAGAATCTAATTTTATTTCCAAAACATGAAACCAGCTCATCATTTAACTTTGTTCTTGAGCAACCCTTTTTGGTATTAAAGCCAATAAATTATATAAATCTTGGATTTTTTTTTTTACTCAGAAAAATAAGCTCTGTTATGACAATCCATAACATGTTAGTCTGTTTGAATAAACTGTTGTCTTATAAAAAAACCCCACCTTTTTAACACTGTTGCAAATGTCTTAGAAACTCCCCACACATCATTATGCTTGCTTTCAGAAACAGCTGACCAGGTAATATGGATTAACTTTCCTTCTGATAGCAGCTAGAAGAGATATGTATTAAAAAACAAAAATGAAGACAAAACAACAAACTGTTTGAAACATCTGAGTGCTAATAATATAAATAAGGTAGTGGGGAATCGTTGGGCTAGGATATGGAGGGGACTGAGACTAGGGAGGTGAGCCTGGTTTTGGAAGTACCTTTCCTTTGGGAATAGGGAAAGCAATTGAGAAGTGCAAAGAATGATCAGGACTTCTGAGGGTCTCCTGGGGATAAGAGACAAGGCCTATCAAGAGGAGTGTTTGCTGAACTCTTTTGCTTTGGGCTGGGACCCCAAAGGACTGCACCTGAGGAGTTAGGATGAACCAGAAGTAGGCAGGTTCTCACAGGGGCTGTAAGCTCTGCTTTGACTCATCTCAATTCCTGAAATTGGATTAAGGTGATCCAGTGTTGCTAGTGCCTTCAGGCTATTGTAAATCCTCTCCGGAAGAAGATATCATCCTGGTGTTAGATCATTTCTACAAACGATTTTGCAACTCCAGTGTCCTGGGCATATCCATAAAAAAACAAAACCCCACAAAACCCAAAACCCTTAAAAACAGAACTAAAATAGAAAAATCAGACATATGATGAGATAGGACACATGAGCAAGTATATTTAAAAAAAAACATATAATATCCTCTCTAGATGTTGAAGTTATGAATACAGATTTAAATTCTTTAAAAAATGCTTCGCATGACCCAGGAGATAAAAGACATGATTCAGAATTTTGGTAGAGGATTGAAACTATTTTTTTTTTCTAAGTGGAAACTCTAGAATTGAAAAATTAAAATACTTGACACTAAGAATTCAAAAGATAGGTTTAGCAGCATGTTAGACAAAACTGAATGAAGAATTAGTTAATTAGAAGGTTGATGAGAAAAAAACATTTCCAGAATGAAGCATGGAAAGGTAAAAGGATGGAAAATAGAGAAGACAGCCCAAGAGACCACAGGAAATAGAAAGTTTAAAAGAATGGAGCAGAAGCAATATATAAAGGGATGATCCAAAAACTGATGAAAGACATCAATCCATATGTTAAATAAGCCCTAGGAATCTAACCAGAATAAATCTTACACCTATTAGAGTAAGACTAAAAAGCTTTCTTTTCTATTAGAGTAGAAATAAAAGCTGAAAAATCAAAGACAAGGAGAAGATCTTAAAAACAGACAAAAAACAAAACAAAACAAAACAAAAAAACAAAAACCAGCTAACAGATTAGCTTCAAGGGGCAACAATTAGATATAGAGCTGATTTCTCAATGGACACAAGGGAAGCCAGAAGACAATAGAATTCCTCAGAGGGCTGAAAGAAAGTAAGAGCCAACTTATTATTGGTACCCCTCTGGATTATTCAAGAGGGAAGATAATATACATTTTTAGACTAATAAAAACCGAGAGAGGTAATTACTAGCAGACCCACATTAATAGGATATTTTTCAGGCAGAAGGAAATAATCCTAAATGGGAAGTCAGGGATGCAGAAAGGAATGCAAATCATTGAAAATGGTAAACATGTAGATACATATAAAATAATATTGGCTATGTAGAAAAATAATATAATAATGTTTAAGGGGAGTTAAGGTCCAAGGTTCTTTCCTATATTTGGAGGAAGAGAGTAAAAAAAATCCTTTAATATTAAGATTTGTTAAGAAGGGATGCTGTAATCTTTGGGTAACTCCTAAAAAACTGTAAAAGGGTGAATAACTTATAAATTAATAGAGGAGGATAGTTGAATAAAATAATTCTAGAAGGAGGCAAAGAATGGAGAGAAAAAAGCAACACAGTAGGTAGGACATATAGAAAACACTTAGTAAGATGGTAGATTTAAACCCAAATATACAAATAATAATAATATTATTTTTTACAAGTAATATTATTATATGTCAAATGACTAAATTTTCCCATTAAAAGGCAAATTTTTTCAGATTTATTTTGAATAAATTTCAAAATTTGAAATTTGAATTTTGGATGAGACCCAAATTTCAATTAAAAGGCAAATTTTTTCAGATTTATTTTGAATAAATTTGAAAATTTGAAAATTTGAATTTTGGATGAGACCCAAAATTCAACTATACACTGCTTATGTAGAGGTACCTGAACTATAGAAAAGAATGATAAAGGATGAGAAAAGGTAACACATATAACACTAACAAAAGCAAAAAGCTAATTGAATTACATTAAAATAATAGGTTTAACAGCATTACTACATATAAAGAGAGATACTTCACAGTGATATAAAATTTAATTTACCAGGAAGATATAATAATTTTATATTTGTATGCACCTAATAATTTGGCATCAAAACATACAAAGCAAAAATTGACAGAACCATATTATTGTACTTCAGATTCCTTCTCTGCCTTCCTGGGGTCACAGAAGCTGGGCATTTCAGCTGTTAGGGCCCTCTCTGGGAAATAGCCTATCGGGTTCACATATGGAGTCATTTTTGGACATGGAGCTAACTCACTGGACTTGGCTAACTCAATTGTCTTATATGTAAAGAATGTGTGTTGCAGATACTATCAGTGCTTTGCCTCATCTTACAGGTACTCATCGTTTTCCTACACAGCTACCTGGTAGCTTCCAATTGCGAGCACCTGAAACTCTTATACCTGAGGGCTTGTTCTTGCTGCAGAGCCTGCTCCTGCATGTGGGACATTCCAAAAGCATCAGAGTAAGTGCTCCCAGGAGCAACCCTCAAACAATGACTGGTGTGAGTCAGTGGATAAATACCTCCTATTCCATTGCCCTTCAAGGAAACTCAGAGATTTGTGTTTTCCACTCTTCCCAGAGACCTCCAGCAAGACTGACCTTTGGTTACCTGAAGGGATAACTGGCTTGATGTAATTTTCCTTTTTTGGCTATCTTCCCTTTCCTGCCTGATTTCTGTACTCCCTTTCTGTTAGTCCTTAAGATTATCTTCCAAATAAACTATATTCAAATATTTTCTTAGAGTCTACTTCTAGGGAGACTCAAACCAAGATAATATCCCTTGTTTTAATAGAACATTATCAATCCCTGCAATGTTGCTTGGCTCTAAGGTGGTCTCCACTCCCTCAGCCCATTTTCTTGATCTGTCCTCATCCATGACATCATGTGTATATTTCACCTGGACTGTTCTGACAGTGGTTTTCTGCCCCTATGATTTCCCTCCTATTGCTTCTCCACAGGCAGCCTCAGTAACCTTCCTATTAAGCACAGAGCTCATCATTGCATACCTTCTACTCCAATAGTTTTCCACTGTCCACAACAGAAGATTCCAGTGCTCACTTTGGCTTCAATTCACCTTTTAATCACTCTCTATTCTCCTCTGCTTTCCAAAGTCTGTGCTTGTTTCTCAGCCACCTTCACTTGCGGGCAACAGTTCCCATGTGCCGCCATTGCCTACTATGCTCACCTCTATTCCAGAGTCACAAGTCCATGAGCCATCCTTCAAGGCTCAGTTCAAATAACACCACTGTGAAGTCTTCCTGACGTCTCACATTAGTCTTTGAATTTCCCATAGTGCCTCAAACTTAGTGACTGCTGGTGGATTTTTGAGAACAGATGATGTGAAATCCTCAAGAATGAAAACTCCTGGCTCCTCCTCATTGAATTGCCTATAAGACAAATATGCTGTGTAATCTGGGGTCAGTCCCTTACCCCTTTTGGCTCTTAATTACTACAACTGCACAGTAAGTACTTTCAGCTAGAATCAGTGTTTCTCCAAGGAAGAAAGGGGTATAATTATTGTATTGTATTGTATTGTATTGTATTGTATTGTATTGTATTGTATTGTATTGTATTCTGTTCTATTCCATTCTATTCATTCTAGAATGAATGTATTCATTCTATTCTACTTCTAGTATAGTTAACATACAGTGTTATATTAATTTCAGGTGTACAATTCAGTAATTAGCACTTCCATGCAACATACAGTGTTCATCACAAGTATGCTCCTTAATTCTTATCATCTATTTCCCCCATTTCCCCAACCACCTCCCCTCTGGTAACCATCAATTGGTTCTCTATAGTTAATGGTCTGTTTCTTGGTTTTTTCTTTTTTTTCTTTGCTCACTTGTTTTGTTTCTTAAACTCCACATGTGAGTGAAGTCACATGATATTTGTCTTTTTCTGACTGACTTATTTCCTTTGGCATTACATCTCTAGCTCCATTCATGCTATTGCAAAAAAGATTTCATTCTTTTTTATGGCCAAATAATATTCCAATATATGTTCTATCTCACATATTCTTTATCCATCCATCTGTTGATGGATAGATAGAGGAGTGTAGTTCTTCATTGTACAAACTGCCTTGTGCATTGTGGGATATTTAGTATCTCTGACCCATGGCACCCAATGCCAGACCTCTTCTCATCATTGTTACGATGAAAAAGACTAACACATTTTCAAATGCTCTAGGAGTATCTCTACTAGATCCGGTGATTCCTTGGGAACTTCCAGTTTGGGTATTCTTGGAATCCTCTGGTGGGTATATAAGGACCACTGGTGGCCCATGCAGAGGCTTGAACAGTGGGTCAGTGATGGGGAAAGAGCTGGAATGAAACTGGAGACAATGCCCATGCCATGACCTGGCATCTGAGGCCAGAACTAGTGTCCGGTGTCCCAGTCTTCAAAGGGGCACGAACTCCCAGCTGGCTCTGGCTGGCTTCCCAATCTGAGGAGTTTCAGTCTGCCCTGATGACAGGAGTCCGGACAATAGGTGATGTTCCTGGTGAGGAAAGGGCCATCCAGCAGGATGCTCTAGGTAGAGACCTGCTGGGGCTGGCAGGGCAAGGGTTGGGACCTAGCCAGCATCAGGAGTGATCAGAGGAGCTGAAAGAACAAGTTAAAAAGTCAATTTTCTTATGCAGGCCATCCTAGGAGGTTGGTAGGGTGAATGTGGGACAGCTATGACTTGGAGGGCAGGCCAGGGTGTGAGACTGACCACCAGGCTTGTGGGCAGTGGTTATGGGCAGCAGGATGGTTGTGACAGCACCTTTGCTGGAGGAAGCTGCACACACACTTGGTTGTCAATCCTCATTGGTGGCGGTGGGTGGGCGCAGAGAAAGACTGCTGTGTTCAGGAGACATGATCACTGACCAGGGGTGAACAACTGTAGGGCAGCCATCCCTCAGAGGTATTCTGTGGCTGGGGCTCTGGGGAAACCAGAGTGTTGCCCAATGTTGAGAGCTCAGGGTGAGTTTTGAGGAATTGTTCCATTCACGAATTCACCGAGTCATCCATTCCACAAGTATCTTTGGGGCTGGAATGAAACCACCCCGATCTTGTACATGTCCTGGGACCATAAGGCATCTGGTGTGAGGGGTCAGAGCTTTGGTGACTGATAAAGGAGGAACTTGGAAGGAGAAGAATTTGTTAATATTTATCCAATGGGGTCCAGGAGAGGCTGCTCTGAATGGAGACAACTGGCTTCAAGCAGGTAGGGGGCAGGAAGGAGGAGGGCTGGAAAGGACTGTGCTGGGTACACTGCCACCTGAGCTCAGGACACAACCACGCTGTGAGTTAGAGGCTCTGATTTCTCCCTGTTTTGCAGACCAACAGAGGCTCCTTCTTGCGTTCAGAAGGGCATTTCTCCAGGTTCACCCAGCCTGAGCCACCCCGAGAATCTCTAAGGGCCCTTACTGTGGTGTCTGTGATCTTGGGGTCCCAGGTGGGAGCTGCCAGAGTGGGAGACAGCCTCTGTGTCCCCTCCAGTCCTTCTGACAGCAACAGCTTTCCTCAATGGTAACCCCATCCATTGGTTTGCCATAAGCCTGGTTATATGGCTGGCCTCCTAGAATCTGCTCACCCATAGGCAAAGTGATGAAACCAAACTTCTTAACTTTCCACATCGAAGACCAAGGTTTGGTGACTCTGCCATGTACCTAAGAATGTTAGCTAACATGTTCTAACATGAGTACTTGTTATGTGCCTGGCATTGCTCTCAGCCATTCAGGTATATTAACTCATCGAGTCCTCACAGTAGCCTGGGAGGTAGGTGTCACCGCTAGCCTCATTTTACAGATGAGGAAACAGAGGTATGGAGAGGCCTATAGTCACACAGCTGTGAATGGGCAAATCGGGGTTCAAATCCGGGCATGCCGGCTCCAGAGGCTCCAGAAGTGTGGTCGGGGCCAGGCTGGAGCAGACTGCCTCCTCTGAGTTGAGGACACGTGGATTTGGGTCCCCCAAGCCTGCGGTGAATTTCTGCGAGTTAGCTGTGTGACCTGAAACACGTCACTTGCTCTTCTGAATATCCGTTTTCTCCCTGGTTGAATGAAAGGATTGAACTGCATGATCCCAACTTGGTTCCAGCTCTGACATTTCAAGAGGCTTCATCAGGCTAAAATAAGCAGTGAGAGGCACGTTGTGGTTGCGAAAGGGAGCCGGGGACGTGCGTGCGTGGAAGCCAGGAGGCTCTCCCTGGTGAGGAAGCATAGAGGGCTAATTGCAAGCGCATGAGCTCAGCTGGGGGCCACTTTCTCCCCTCTGGATCCACAGCTGGCTGTGAGTCACTGATGGGTCAGGGCTGCTGGAGATGGGACAGGCCCAGAGCTCGGACAGAAGACAAGTCCAACCCGGTCCGAGCTTAGGGGCTGCAGGGCACTGTGTGCTCTTCCCAGTCACCGTCTAGATACTACTGCACTTGGGCTAGAACATGCCCTATCTCTGGCTCCCTGAGCAGAACTCCCTTTCTATCCCAGCTCTGCCAGCCTTGGTCCCTACACTGCTCACCGCACACCCAGTAGATCCCTCTTGTGAGCCAGGGGTGGGAGAGGCAGGTAAGACTACAATTCCTGCTTTCAGGAAGCTCATAGAGCCAGGGGGAGGTGGGGGGTAGGGCTCCCAGGCATAAGCCTCAGGCTCCTGAACATGCCAGGGGGGAGCTCTGAGCCAGGGCACCTGCCCCACCCACCCCAGCTTCTGCAGGCCAGGTCATGGCAGAGGGAGGCCAGGTGCCAAATTCCTCCTTCCCAATCCCATCCCCAGCCCCGAGGAGGAGGCTGCCACAGGAGCCTTGTCCTCAGGACAGATTCACACCAAGGGGTCAGCCCCTAGGAGATTAGCCCAAAGGGGGTGACCGCTTTGGGAAGAGTGAGAGGGGAATCAGGACCAAGCCGCCCCAAGACACCTCTGTCCTTACCCTGCTACAAATGTTCCCTAGCGTGACACATCTGGCATAGTGCTGGCTGGAGTTTAGCAAGTGTGCTTTCCTGTGAGCTCGTGTGCTGCGTGCATCTCAGGGCCTGTGGCTGTCTGTCCACCTGGGCTCTGGCATAACCAGACTCAGATGTAATTCTGAGACACAGGTCGGCTGTCTGCAGCCTCCTTTTTTTTTTTTTTTTTAAATTTATTCATTAGAGAGAGAGAGAGAGAGAGAGAGAGCATGAGTGGGGGGAGGGGGCAGAGGAAGAGGGAGAAGCAGACTCCCCACTGAGCAGGGAGCCCCATGCTGATGCTGCGGGGCTCAGGGCTCAATCCCCAGACTCAGGACTCAGGACTCAGGGATTATGACCTGAGCTGAAGGCAGACGCTTAACCATCTGAACCACCCAGGTGCCCCTGTCTACAGCCTCCTGCTCCGTGTGTGATTACTTAGTAGTAGTCATCCTCATTCATTCATTCATTCATTCATTCATTCATTCATTCAAGTAATAGCACCTCTGACAACTGTTTCTCTTTGTTCTGCATAAATTCATCCTGAGAAACTCAGTCTCTTGGGGGCAGCCTGATTCATATTATGACCACCTGACTTCTAAAACCTTACTATTGATGATTTGAAATCTGACCCCCTAAGCTGACCACCTGCTGGTGCTTCTGCTCCTTCTGCTCCTGGAAAACCTGTTTAATCCTACACATGGCCACCCTCAGAGGGTTCAGGCCACCTTCATTCCCCTTCCCTCCCTCCTTCTCTCTCTCTCTTCCCTCTGTAGACATCTATTGAGCTTCTATGATGTGCCAGGCACCAGGAAAAGAATAGGAAGCAACAGCACATATGGCCCTCGACCTCGTAGTATTCACAGTCTATTAGGGAGACACCATGAACAGAACAGTCACACAGGGAAAGTGGCCTCTGGTAGGTGCTACCCTGAGACCAGGACTGGGTGGGAGGCAGAGCATATAAAAGTGGGACAGAGGGACACCTGGGTGGTTCAGGGCGTGGTCCTGGAGTCCTGGGATTGAGTCCCACATTCGGGCTCCCTGTATAGAGCCTGCTTCTCCCTCTGCCTGTGTCTCTGCCTCTCTCTCTCTCTCTCTCTCTGTGTGTGTCTCTCATGAATAAATAAATAAAATATTTTTAAAAATAAAAATAAAAGTGGGACACAATCGACAGAGAGGTCAGAAAAGGCGTCCCTGCAGGAATTAAAAACTTCAGCCACTATGAGGAAGATGCAGGGCTTAAATAGCCGAGAAGCAAGGGAATCACCAGTTGGGGGGTATGACACAGACAAGGGCTGTGGCTAGAGCAGGGGATGGTGGTGGTGGGGCTCCCAGATGCCAGAGTCTTTGTTCTCGGGACTAAACATCCTTGTGGTAGTTCCTCATATGATGGGCTTTCTAGATCCCTCCCCAACCTGTCACTCTGTCATTGTCCCCTTAAGGGGGAGATCCGCAGGTCTGGAGCCACCGCTCCTGGAGGGCCGGGCCAGCTCAGAGCCTGGGGGCTGCTCCTCTCTCCTCCAGCTGGCTGCTGTTTTCCCATTAGCACAGCACCCCGGTCTGCGTATTTTTTGCTCCCTAGGGGACAAGACCCCTCCCAGGAATGCTCCTCCAGCTCTTACATGTGGCCTTGCCCAGCCTGTGTCTGAGCTGTTCGGGATTTGACCTTGCGTTCAAGTCCTTGGGTTGGTCCATGCATGCTCATCTCTCTGATGTGGCCTGTTTGTTCCAGGCCAGCAGGGTCTGCTCTGAGTCCAGATTGTGCTGCTGGCTGTGATGTGTACCTCATTACTTCCCCTTTCACCCCCCTCTTCACCTTTTCAGACTTAACTGAGGCTTGGACTCCTCCAGGAAACCCTCCTCGATCCCCCTCTGTGTTCTCACAGACTGTAGGCCCTAAGAGGGCAGGACCCCTGTGGGATTTATTATAGTGTTTTCAGAGGCTAAAACTCAATATATCTTTATTAGATGAACAAAACAATAACCTCTATGGGCTTCATATTTCTGAATCTGTAAACTGAAAATAAAACTATTTGACACACAGGGTTCTGAAGCGGGCTGTGGGAGATCATGCGTGTGAATGTCCTATCATCGGGCTGGACATCCAGCAGATGTCCCGAAACACTTATCACTTCCCTGCCCTTTAATGTTTATGGATACATGTTCTTTTCCATTTAAAAATATTGTACATTTTTGGACTCCTTTTGGTTCCAAAGCATGCCTGGCTTCCTGGAGCTCAGGTCTCCATTCCAATGTCACCTCCTCCCAAAGACAGTCTTTGACTACGCCACCTGGAATGGTCCCCCTAACCCCACCCCCACCACTCTCCACTCCAGTAGTCTTATCATGACCTGAACTTCTGTTTTTCCTGCCTTGTTGATCAGCTGTCACCCCTCCCTAGAATGTGAGTACCACGAGGGCACAGAGCAGCTCCAGTGCCCAGAGCCAGGCCTGACACAGAACAGAGATCCAGGAGTTTCCGAGGCCAAGGCAGTGAAGTCTCTAGGGGACAAATGCCAGCTTGTGTGTGTGTGTGTGTGTGTGTGTGTGTGTGTGTGTGTTTGGGATAGAGGATGGTAAGAGCTCTCTGGGGCTGTGCAGGTGCAGGCTGCCTCGATGTGTGAGGTGACCCTGGGTGGCTGGGCTGAACACAAGCTTTCCTCAGCACACCTGAGCACAGTCCATCTGTCGGCAAGGAGGGACTGGGGTACTTTGGCTGTTCCCCACTTTGGAGGGACCTGCCCCGCTGCCCTGTGCTGGGACCCCAGGCCCAGACCTGCCTTTTATTGGTGCCATTTTACTTCCCTCTGTGGCACCTGCTCCTTTCCTCACTATTGCCTTCCTGTCACCAGTGCCCAATGGGCCCCCTCCCACCTGCATTCCCCGTGGCACCAAATCCTCATACTTGCAGCTTTAGTGGTGTTGTGGGGCTCCCCATGTCTCCTGCAGTGGGGTACACAACCCCAGCTGGGCTTCCTGGTGCTCGGGCGCCCACACCTAGGCCACTGTGGAGCCCTTACCAGCTTCCCACACCTGCCACTCCGGTCCTTGTCCTAGGCATAGTGACAGGGACTCCAGAAGAGAGCTGCAGAGGCTCCTGCCATAAGTGCTACCCCTCCCACTGGCAAAGGGCCCTCTCTGGCCTCCACTCATCCTGCTCCACCTCCAGCTGAGGGGCCTAGCACCAGAGAAGCTGACCTGACTTCTGGCTGGGGCAGGGGTGAGTAGGGAGGGCAGTGAGCGTTTGCATGGACCTAGCTTTGGACTCATGCCCCTGCCCAGCCTCAGTGGAGTTACCCAGTGTTGAAAGGATGCCCCCTATCTGTTCAAGCCCCCCCACCCTGTTACCGCTGGGCCCTGCTCCCTACATCCGAGGCCCATAATCACTACTTCATCCTCAGAGCTGTCAGAACTCCCAGATCTTGAGCTCCTGACCCTGGCAGGGCCCCAGAATGTTTGCAAGGGAAGGATTTCAGGCTCCAGAGGTTTATGAAGTGTGCTCTCTGGGGTGCCCTGGAGCTGCTCTCTGTGCATGTGTGTGTGTGTGTGTGTGTGTGTGTGTTTGATGGACTGGGCTTCTGGAGCCCACTTCTATTTTGACCATAAACCCCAAACGTTTTCTGTGTTACCAGTGGAGATGCCACATAAGTTACTATTTAAACAGAAGGATCCATTATTTTTTTAAAAAGCTTTGCAAACCTGAAAACTGAACAAAACACCTTTTACATATGGGGAAACTGAGGCCCAGAGGAGCAAATGGCTTCTCAAGGTCACAGTGGGATCAGTGGCAGAGCTGGTACCATCCCAGACCGCTGCTCACAGGCTGACATTCTTGCCAAGACCAGGCCGAAATGTTCCTCTTAGGAGGTGGCAGTTGGGGGCGGAGTACCAGGAAGGCCCCATCCAGAGAAGTGGGTTTAGGTCACAGCCTCCCCACCCTGCAGGCCCCCTGTGAAGTGCCTGGGAGAATAGTTGCTTGGAAAGGTGGCTCAGCTCTCAACTGGAGGCTTGAGGTTTTGAAGTGGGAAGGGGCAGGCTGAGGAAGTGTGGAGAAGGAGCAGGGGACAGGGATTCATCCTCTGGGTCCCTCATATTTGCTCCCCTAATCAGAGCACCGATGCCCTCCTGCCAGTTTGAGACCCCTGCATCCTCCCACGGTCACTCTGACAGGTCTCCGCAGGAGGAGGAATGCTGCTCCACAGATACCTGCTACCGTAGCTCGTGACCCACTGGAAGCAGCCTCTGACCCCTAGCACCGGGTTTCCAAGCAGAGGGAGCTTGTGCCAGCACAGAGGGGGCTGGGCGGCCTTGAAGGGATAGCTTCTGGGGTGGGAAAGCTGTGAAGAAGAGGGTGGGGATTTCGGTCTCAGGGGTCCTGTGGACACCCTCCTACTGACAACAGCAGAAATGTCACAGTAGGGGGCTCCATGGCACTCATTGTGTCTCCCCTCAATGTCCAGATGGGCACCTGGGAAAATGCTATTGGATGAATGTGTTCCCCCCAGTCACCAACCTCTCCCTCTCCCCACACCTCTGCCCTTTAGAGGCTACAAGGACTGAGTTATTCTTAGTAGGTTTCATTCATCAAAGCATGACAAACGGTGTCCTGGGAGGAATGCCTGGGTGCTGCCAGAGCCAGAGGGCTGGGATGGGGTGCAAAGGCCCATCTCAGGGGAGAATCCAGTGACTTCAAGAAGCTCCAGCCTGAGGGGGAGACACAGCCCTGCCCTTGGGGAGCCCCAGTCTGAGGGGAGTCACAGCCCTGGCCCAGGGAGCCCCAGTCTGAGGGGAGACACAGCCCTGCCCTCAGGGAGCCCCGGTCTGAAGGGGGGAGACACAGTCCTGCCCTCAGGGAGCCCCGGTCTGAGGGGGGAGACACAGCCCTGCCCTCAGGGAGCCCTAGTCTGAGGGGAGACACATCCCTACCCTCAGGGAGCCTCAGTCTGAGGGGGAGACACAACTCTATCCTCAGGGGACCCCAGTCTGAGGGGAGAGACACAGCCCTGCCCTCAGGGAGCTTCCTGTGATGGATGATACTAGCCCCCCCCCCCCCCCCCCCCCGCCCCAGGCCCCTAGCCCTCAGTGAGATCTTAGACTGAAGGGAGAGATCCAATATCCTGCCCTCAAGGAACCTTTAGTTGTGTGGCACAGAAACAGCTGTCCTCCCTGCTGGAGAAGGACACCCAAGGCACAGACTGGAACTCAAGATGAAAAAAAGGGGTACCACAGGGGTTTCCAGAAGCATGTGCAGCCCCCACTGCCACCACATGTGGGAAGCCTCAAGAGGGGCTCCCAGGGTCCCTCACCTGGGCCGGCTGACCGAAACACATGCAAAGACTGCAAGGGGGTGGTGAAGGCGCAGACTGAGATCCGGGCCGTGAGGAAGGGCCAAGTGGACTCACTGAGGGGTCCAAACCCAAATGCCTTTGGGGACTAGTCTAACCACACTGGCCTTTGCCAGCGGGGAGGGCGCTCAGCTCACACTGTCTGTAAGCTCTCAATGTATTCAATATAAAAAGCACATGCTCACTGCAGGCCAAACAAAACCTCACTAAAGATTAAAGTTGGCCCAAGGCCATGAGTCTGTAACCCCCTGGACATCAGGAAAGAATTCCTGATAGAGGAAATGTTTGAGCCTGGTTTGAATAAAGAAGCTGACAGCCAGGTTCCTCCTCCTTAGTCCTGGCCACCAGGCCCTGCTTCTGTGTCTTTAGGGCCTTCTCCCCACTCTTCCTTTAGGCACTTCTCACCAGCTCCCTTCTGACCAGAGGCCACAGCTGGTCACCTCCCCCTGCGGCTCCAGGGGGTTTCACCTTTCTTTGTGGAAGGCTAATTTCCCTGTCAGGAGAAGGAGCCCTGGGGTGGTCATAAGCCATCCTGAGATAAGCTGATCTGGGACTTCTGGCTGGGTGGCCTTCCCAGGAAGAGACTTCACTTTTCCGGGCCTCACGGGGATACTTTTGCCCTGGTGCCCTGCTCTGGACGACGACTTTCCAACAGGCCTCAGTGTCCCTGTCAACGAAATGGGTCCTGCCTCCGCCCCAGTCTCTGAGTTACGGGAGGGGCGGGGCCGCCGTCCGCACCTTGGGGCTCCCGGGTCTCCAAGTCCTGCGCCCCTCCTCTCCGCGGGGTCTCGGGGCTCTCTCCTGGGGCAGTCCTGGAGGGCGACAGGTGGTGCAGGCCGGCAGAGCCAACCCCCGGCGCGCGCTCCTGGGGACGGGGACGGGGACGGGGACGGGGACGGGCTCCGGGACCGGGCCGGGTCGGGGCGGCCTAATTAGGACGCGTTGGCCCAGCGCAGCAGAGCGCATCAGCAGTGCCCCTGCAATCCTGTAATTTCTCCGCGCTCCGGGTGTGTGGCAGGAGGTGAGGCGATGCGGGCTCGCCTCTGCGTCAGACTCTCCGAGGCGCGGGTGGGGACGCAGGGGGCGGCACAGGCCGTGGCCAGAGGCCTCCTGCCGCGGGAGGCGCCATCGCCTCGCCCCGGCTTGGCGGAGTCCCGCGTCGGGGGCCACCGGGCCCGCGCCCCTCTCGGGCGGGCACGGGAGGGTGTGGCCTGGGGGCGTGGCCAGGAGGGGCGTGGCCCGCGCCGCCTCTGGCTTCCAGGGGGCGCTCCTCGTCCCGCAGATCCTCCCCGGGCACTGAGCGGCGCGCAGGTGGACTGAAAGGGATGCACGTGCACTGCGCGCCGCAGAGACTCCCCAAATCCCGTCAGAAATGGGCATCAGGTCTAGGACGGCGATAGGAAAAAAGAAAAAAGAGCGAGACATCAGAAGGGAGTGGGGACGCATGTTCCACCCGAGCCCTGCAGTCCATTCTCGGGGAGCAGGGAGGAACTAGTGGGGGCTGCGGCTGGGAGGGGAGTTTATTTATTAGCCAGATTAGCCAGCATTAATGGGGGAGCAGTGGTGGCCGGCGGCGGCAGGGACATAGCTGGCATAGCTGGCATAGCGGCGGGGCCTCCCGCGGCGCGGGGCTCCGGCGGCTTCAAAGGGGCTTAAAGGGGCCCGTGGTGGCACTGCCACGGCCCCGCGGGGGAGGGCGTGGGCGCCGGCGGTGGGGGAGAAGGCGGCCATTGTGCACCGAGGGATTAGGGATCTGGCCTGGAAGGAATTTTAAACTGCTGCGAGCCAGCGCCCCAGGACTCGCCGCGCCGCACCACTGCTCTCCCGAGCTGGAGCGCGCTGTGATGTTTACCTGCAATTTGGTGTCTGGGAGTCCTCCGCCCTCCTTCCTCCCTTAGATTGGACGCATCTAGGGTCGTCAGATTTGACAAATAAAAATACAGGGTCTCCGGTGAAATTTGAATTCCAAATGAATGACGAATACTTCTTTATTTTTAGTATAAGTATATCCCATATGCTGTATGGGATATACTTATCCTAAAACATTATTCGTCCTTTATCTGAAATGCAAATTTAACTGAACGGCCTGTATTTTTTTTTTTTTTTTTTTTCCTAGCAGAACTCCAGTCACTGAGATGTCTAATCCATGTCTGCAACAGACGGGGGCTCCAGAAAGATTCTATGTGCCTGTGCGTCTACCCTCAGACTAAGTTTCTCGCAGCCCCGTAACTCTTTAACCCTTCGGAATGGAGCTTTAGTGGTAGAACACGTCTCCACCAAAGTGGGAGCTTCCTGAGGACGGGGGCGGAATTTCAGATTGGAGCTAGGAGGTCAAGGCCGGAGTCTCCTCCATCCCAGGGGGCGAGGCCGGGTCCGGTGCTGAGCCTATCTCCTCCCTCAGGCGGGTGAGGCCCCTCCCCCACTAGTATAGCTCCCTGCCCACAGGGGGCGCTAAGGGCCCAGAGGACTGACCTACAGATGGGTCCTGGTTTCTGGCGCTCTGGGCTGGCAGGTCCTCTGGGGTTGATGCACCTGAGGATTTGGGGGGTGGGGTCCCCAGCCTGTGTGGCTCCTGACTTGGCCCTTGCTCTGGCAGTCGAGGCCAGGCCTGCCGGCGCCAGAAGCTGTGGCCAACAGTGTGGGAGAAGCTCTGAGTCAGGGATCGTGCCAGGAAGGAACCGTGTGGCCCTAGGTGCCGAAGGGCCCTGTCCACGCCCCTCTCTCCCCATAACCACAGCAGCCAAGCCCCCTGCCTCATTAGCCTCACTAAAGGCCACTGCCCAGCCTTTGCTTGCTCTGTTCTGTCTGAAGCACCTGCTCTTCCAGTCCTCAAGGACACCTGAGGTCTCACCACTTCTGAATGCTCTGACCTTCAACAGAGTAGGTATGGCCAGGTAAGCTGCTTGGGCCCTGAGGGTCTCATGGTGAAAAGAGCCCTCCATCTACTCCCTCCTTCCTCACCAGCCTGGGGCCACGGGGGCCAAAGAGGCGCCAAAGGCAAGGGTGGGAAATGGTTGAAGAGTATAGGTGGAAGGAGGAATAAAGAAGCCTCTGCCACCATCTCCTCCCCCTCTGCCCCATGTAGCCCCTTCCCAAATCCCTTCATCCCCTGGGGCCTCTGAACTCTTTTCCCTTAAAGCTGAGGGAAGCTGGGAAGAAGTCCTTTCCCACGGTCACAGCCTCAACAACCCCCCACCCCCTGCTCCCTTGGCCACAACCACCTCAGCCTCTGCAGAGTGCTGGCCTGGCCCACCGCATCCCTGCAGGGCCCCCTCCTTGTGCTGGGGCGCCTGCTTCCGCGAGTGGCATCATCACCCCATTCCTCAGGCTGCCCAGTCATCAGGTCGGCAATTAGCTACTTCCTCTCAGCAGCATGAGGCCACCGAACGTCACAGCCCCTCCCCCCGGCGAGCCGCAGGCGGGGGTGCTGGGGGTGCCCCCACACTTTGTAGTATGTGCCAAGTCCTGGCATAAGCCCCCCCCCAAAACCACAGAGCGCTGGGGTAATGAGTCTCCCATCCAGGGAGCAGAGTGCTCCCTGTGTTTTTGGGGGCGGGAGAAGCTGCACTGTTGCCTCCTCCTCCTCCGTGTCACCCCATCCCATTGGATGAGGACGCTCCCGCCGCCTGGGTGGGGCGATACTAGCTCAAGGGCACCAGTGGCCAGAGTAGGCGGGGCTTCAGACTCAGGTGTCTCGTCTCCAGATATAGGCAGTTTTTACCAGTCTCTTACTTGGAGGCCAGGAGTTTGCGGATCAGACCTAGGGTGGTGGCAGTTCTATGGTAAGGGGAGAGAACTGAGGAGTCATTCTACAGTCACCCTAACACGCAGGGGGGCAGACTCTTCATGAACACCCCCAGGGGCTTACACACCTCTGCCCAGGCACACACACAGATGCAACCTGTGCAATGTATAGCTCACCACAACTATGCCCTCATGTGTCTCCGATGGGCAAACCCACCTGGAGGTACATCTGCATGCCCAGACACCCCATCCTTTGTGTGGGGTGCACACAAACCCACCAACATTCTTAGAGAGGCAATAAACTCACACCAAAACCAAAAGCAGGACACCACAGAGAAGTCCAGGAGGGTGGGATGAGAGGAGAGACCACCCCCTAATTTGGCCTGCCCACCCCCATGGGCCAGGGAGGTTTTCCTGGGGAGGGTTGGGAGCAAGACTGCTCTTGGAATGGGTATATGTGGTGGGCAGGTGGGCTGCAGTGAGAGTAGCTGTGGTCTGAGTGTGGAGGTGTGGGTAGGGTGTGGATTTCCAGAGAGAATAAGAAATTCTAACAAACATAAACACATGTAATTTTAGGTGGATCATTTAACTCCTGAGGACCTCCGCAATAACATCTGTAAAATGGGAATGATGAGAACACCATTTAAACTTGGCTGTGAAGTTTAAATGAGGTAAGTGGCTCAGGGCAGGCCCTTAAACCAACAATACTAGGGAGGAGACCCTCCCAATATCCTGTCTCTGGGTGGTGGGTTTGCCTGAAAGAGCTGCCCTTGGACATAAGCAGTGCTCATTCTGGGCCTTACCTGAACATGTACTCACCTCTGTCTTCCTTCCTTTCCTTGATCTGGCCCCAGGCCAGCCACGGTGGGTGATTGGGTGCCACTCCAGATTGGCCTGGGGGTGTGCCTGGGAGGGGCTGGCTACCTGCCCCACCCCTACCTGTCTGGCACAGCAGGAGCTGAGTGCTGGCTTCCAGCCCCAGAGGGTATGAGTCAGCCAGAGCCTCCCCATCCAGGCAAACGCAGCTCAGGGGATAGGAGCTTGGGTGGAGGGGCCTTCTAGGAACATTCCTGGAAAAGGACCTGGGAACAGGCGTTGCTGCCCCAAGCCACCTCCTCAGCTTACCAGCCTGTGTCCAGCTCAGCAAATACCCTTGTCTTTGCTTCCCACAGCTCACCCTCAGGATTCAGGAGGCAAGGCCCCGCTTGCCTACTCGGGCTAGCCCTAAGTACTTCTTCAGCCACGGCAGGGAGCCAGGCCTGCCACCGTGCCGCCTTACTGCCCTCTTCAGCAAGTCTGGCAAGATCTCTAGAACCGTGAACGCAGGGGACGCATGCACACATGCTCATATACAGGTGCCCGTGGCCATAGAAGCACAACCAGAGCCACCAACGTAGACATGTCCTGGCAAGCACATGCACACACACATGGTGCTCCCTCACACTATACACACCCACACAGACACTCATGTATACTCACATATAAACCTGCTGAGTCATACTTGTTGTTGTTGGTTGAATGTGTCCCTCAAAAGATATGTTGAAGTCTAACCCCCACTATCTGGGAACTTGACCTTAGTCCCAAATAAGGTCTTCATAGATATAATCAGGTTAAGATCAGTTAGGGTGGACCCTAAATCCAATGACTAGTGTCCTTCTAGGAGGCTGTTTCTTCTCCTTCTAGGGAGAGAAAAATTTGTAGACACAGACACAGAGACACACAGGGAAGAAAGTCATGTGGTGATGGAGGCAGAAATTGTAGAGATGCAGCTACAAGCCAAGGAACCCCAAGGATTGCCTGCCACCACCAGAAGCTAGGAAAGAGGCATGATGACTCTCCCTCAGAACATCCAGAATAAACAAACCCCGCCAACTCCTTGATTTCGGACTATGGCCTCTTTAACTATGAGAGACTAAATTCCTGTTGTAAGCCACCAAGTTCATCATAGTTTGTTATGGCAGCCCAAGGAAATGAATATAATCATACTCTCTCTCTCTCTCTCTCTCTCTCTCACTTTCTCTCACATACACACACACCAACACACATACCAACACACACACACACAAAGTGGCTGGCTCTGGGCTCAGTGATGAGGTTGATGGAGTTTCATCTTGGGTGTACCTCTGTGTCTGTCTTCCTTTCCCTGTGAGTGTCTGGTGGACCCAAAAAAGCTCATGGCCCAGGATAGGAGCTCAATAAGTTTTCATTTTTTAATTAAAAAAAATTGAAGTATAGTTGAGATACAATGTTGTATTGATTTCCATGTATCCAGTGTAGTGACTCAATGGTCCAGTACATTACCCAATGCTCACCAAGATAAGTAGATGATAAGTAAGATGGTAGTCACCGTCTGTCACCCTGCAATGTTATTGCAGTATCATCGGCTATTGGCTATATTCCCTCTGCTGTACTTTTCATCCTCGTGACTTATTTAGTTTATAGCTGAGAGTTTGTACCTCTTAATCCCTTTCACCTTTTCTGCCCATTCCCCAACCCCAGTTTGTTCTCTGTATTTATGAATCTGTTTATGTTTGTTTGTTCCTTTGTTTTGTTTTTTTAGATTCCACATATAAGTGAAATCGTATGGTATTTGTCTTTCTCTGTCTGACTTATTTCACTTAGCATAATACCCTCCGCATCTATCCAAGGAGCTCAGAGCAATATTTAATCTCTCTGTTCCTCCCTGGAGTTCTTAATGACGCATCCACCCCCAATATGCTCTCCAGAAGGGGTTGCCATGTTTATGTGATCAAAAGACGTGTCTCAGAATGCTACGGCTGCTGTAATCATATTACATCAAGAGTAGAGGGGTGCCTGGATGGCTCAGTCGGTTAAACAACTGACTCTTGATTTAGGCTCAGGTCATGATCTCAGGGTCATGAGATTGAGCCCTGTGTTGGACTCCATGCTCAGTTCAGAGTCTGCTTAAGATTCTCTTCCTGTCCCTCTGCCCCTCACCCCCTGCTTGCATGAATGCAAGCTCATGCTCTTTCTCAAAAAAAAAAAAAAAGAAAGAAAGAAAAGAAAAGAGAAGAAAAAAAGTGGAAACAACCCAAACATCCATCAACAGAATGGATGAATAAGTTGTGAGGTACTTGATGATGAAAAGCTACTTGGCCATGAAAAGGAAAGACCCAGCACCGAAGCAATAATTCCAGGACCTTCACAGACCTTGGGCTGAACAGACTGGGCCAGACACAAAGCACATGCTCTTGGAGTCCATTTGTATGGGGTTCAAGGACAGGCAAAGCCAATTTGCAGGGACACAGTCAGAATAGTGGTTACCTCTGGGGGAGGGGATTGACTGGTTGGGGCTTGAAGGGGACCTCCTGGGGTGTTAGAAATACTGTGTACTTGATCTGGGCTGTGGCTACACAGGCATATACATATGCATAAACTCACCAAGCTGTACCCTTCAGATTTGTGCAATTTGATGCACAAATCTTACACCTAAATGAAAAGTAAATTTGAAAAACTGGTTTCCAGGAAGTCAATGACCAGAAACCACAGGAGAGCATTTTCTAGGGTGGATGGCCACAGAGCCTGCCCTGTCCCATGCCACACCCATGTCCTCAGAGTAGGTGCCACTTGTGTGGCTGACTTTCCAGATTATTTGTTGACTGTAAATGCGAAGCCTGGAGCTGCCAGGGAGACCGTGGCTTGTCAAGGCAGCCAGACCCTCCAGAGATGACCCATCTTTTGAGTGGGAGTGTGGGTGTACGGGATGCTACTGCACTCTACTTCCCCAACCAAATGGGACAATTTCTTCCAGGAAAAGCCCCCTCTGACGAGGAATAATGGCCTTTTGTTCAGCCTCTGCCATCTGCCAGGCGGATACTAAGCACCTCTCAAGGACGTGGCAGTGTTGTCACTTCATAAACGAGAAAACTGTGGCTTTGAAATGTTGAGGTAAATGCCCAAGGTCACACCGGAAGCCCAGCAGAGGGGATTTTGCCCAACGGTTGGGCACACAGGGGCTCCCTGAGGGCAGGCCTGCACCTCCCCTCAGTGTGGGCAGTAGGGGCTCCGTTTATTTATTTATTTATTCATGAGAGACACACAGAGAGATAGAGGCAGAGACACAGGCAGAGGGAGAAGCAGGCTCCCTGCGGAGAGCTTGAGGCAGGACTCGATCCCAGGACCAAGGATCATGTCCCGAGCCAAAGGCAGATGCTCAACCACCGGAGCCACCCAGGCGCCCAGGGCTCAGAGTTCTATGCAGGGGGAGTTTAGGGGAGGGGCCTGTCTTGAACCTGATTTTCACAGCGACTTTTCATCCTGACACTCTCCCCTAAATCTGGCTTAGGGCCCTGCCCGCAGGTGTGCCATATTTGGGGGCCGTGGATCCGGAGGTGAAGGAGGGAGGTGGGGGATGGTGTGGATCAGAGGGACCGGTCCCTTTGGCATCCATCCGGGGATCAGTGCTGGAGACTCCTTTCCTCCTCTCCTGGCCCAGCCCCCTGGGAGTCAGAACCCCTCAGCACTTCCCAGGACCAGGTGCTTCTCAGCCTGCCCACGCCTCGCCAGCAGGAGCTGGGTCATATGATGAGGGTGAGGTGACAGGTGTAATAGGAGCCGGCATCTTCCTCAGCCTGCCCGGTGGCTATATTAAGCCCTGTGCCCCGGCTCCCCTCACCCCCACCCTCAGGACTTTCCCTCCTCCCCCGAGGGATCCTGCTCTTCAGACTGAGGAGTCATCCCTCCTCTTCCCCATCCTGGGAAAGGAGCAGGAGCCTAATGAGGTCAGAGCCAGCAGGCGGGGGAGTGGAGGTAGGAAATTGTAGGCTTTGGGTTCTGATGAGTTGCAGAGGGAGGCCACCTCTCCTGAGGTCTTAGCACCCCTCACACTCTTTGTCCCCACACTGCCACCCACACACCACCCAGGCTCAACAGGACACTCACAGAGCATGCTCACCGGTTCACTTCACTAGCAGCTGAACCAGACGGATCCCTGCGACTGCAGGGGTATGGGGAATATAGTCTGGGGGTGCAGGGCATTTGCACCCCTTACCTAGATCTGAGGGCTCAGTCTCTGCCTCCCCACCCCCCTGCGGTGGGACTCAGCACCTGTGGGGTGAGGGCCCAAGAGTCCCAGGAAGCCCTGCCCTCTCCCCAGGGTGAGAGCAGGAGTCCAGGCAGGGTTTATTAATAAACTTGCTCCTGACTGGGAAGGCCTGGGCAGAAACCCCAACCTCAAGCCAATCAGAGTAGAGCTTTCCAGGAATGTTACCCCAAAGCTAGCCTTCCTCTGATTCCAAGATTATTTCCCACCCCTGACTTCATCTGCTTGGTGTGTGGGGCTCCCGCCAGGCTCCACTGGCTCTGCCCTGCAGGCCCGCTGTCACTTGGCAGCTGACATCTGCCTTGGCCGCTGCCCAGAGAAGGTCACAGCGTGTCAGCAGTGGGGCTGGGATTAGAACCGCTTCCCCTGTCACCTAGTTCTGCTACTCTCTGCTCCCCCAAACTGAGGGGGGGGCTGAGCCGGCTGTGTGTGAAGGGTGGAATGGCCTCTGCCTTGTCACCCAGCCGTGGTACCCTAATGCTGCCCTGGCACCCCACTCTGAAGGCAGAGAGCCCAGGCCACTTTATTGGCCTTGTGACCTTGGGCAAGCAGAATGCGACTTGTCCGTGGCTCGTTGTCATCATTTATTATTTTTTTTAAAGATTTTGTTTATTTATTCATAGAGACAGAGAGAGAGAGAGAGAGAGAGAGAGAGAGGCAGAAACACAGGCAGAGGGAGAAGCAGGCCCCATACAGGAAGCCCGACGCGGGACTCGATCCCTGGTCTCCAGGATCACACCCCAGGCCGCAGGCGGCGCCAAACCACTGAGCCACTGGGGCTGCCCTCGTTGTCATCATTTATAAAATGAGGCTAAAAATGCCTACCCGAAGGCAGCTGTGAGGATTAGGAGCATGTGCTGTCTGGTGTACACTGTAAAGTACTGTCCTGGGTGTAGAGGAAACGTATTTAAGCTCTTGCCTCTATCACTGATTCCATCCTTGACTTCCTCATTACTGGCACCTCCACCATCACCTCACCACCTCCTTCCTCCCACTTTTGCTCAGCACCATCACACTGCCGTCCTTCTCAGGACTTCTATCACCACCACCACATTAGCACTGTTCAATCATTCCAAGGGTACTGATTCAACATCTACTTTGTTCAAGGTCGCGGGAGTGGCCGTTGGAGATGGGTCCTGGGCAGGGTCTGGCATACTGGGAATGGTCCGTATCTCTCACTTCCTTTTTGCCCTGACACGCACTCCATCTCTTCCAAGAGCCCTTCCTCCATCTACCCTGCACTATTGTGATTCCTTTAGCACATGGCTGCACAGCTTCACCTGCCCCTTCACTGGTTGCTCTGTGCGTGTGTGTGTGCGCGCGCACACGTGTATTCACACCAGCACTGTTTACTCTGGTCTGTAAAGTCTGCCTCCATCCACGCCTCCTACCTACAGCATAGTGGCTCTGGATCCCAGGCCTGGCTCTGACATTTTCTAAGCTGTTACCTTGGACAGCTCACTTTACCTCTTTGGGTCTCAGTCTTTGCGACTGTAAATTGGGTACATGATAGAGTTAATGGTAGGCTCAGAGTTGTGTGGGTTCCTAGAGGTATCCTATCTGTAGCATTCAGAACAGGAACGGACACACAGCAAGTGCTCAGTGAACGTTAACGACGGTTATTATTTTTAGCATTTTTTAAAAAGTAGACTCAGAAATATCTTTGTTTTTTCTTAAGATTTTATTTATTGATTGATGAGAGACACAGAGAGAGAGGCAGAGACACAGGTAGAGGGAGAAGCAGACTCCCTGTAGGGAGCCCAATGTGGGACTCGATCCTGGGACCACAGGATCACACCCTGAGCCCAAGGCAGACACTCAACCTCTGAGCCGCCCAGGCATCCCTATTTTTATCATTATTATTGTTAGTCCTACCTGCTGCCAGTGCTGGACATGGGGTTTTGCGCTGTGCACAAGGGTGTACACATTAATGGAGACACTCTGACTTTCCGATATAAATATCTTAGGAGGAAAGGAGGGTTGAGCCCTTCAAGAGCTGCGTGGACTCCTGCCCGCTCCCAGAAGGTGCCTGGACTCTCAGGGTGATGGGTGGGCAGTGGACTGGGGTGAGTGGGCCAGGGAGCTTGGAACCAGGCAGCACTGAGTTTGAATCACTGGCTGAGCAGCTGTGGCAGGGTCCTCACTTCACCACCTCAAAGCCTCGGTTTTCCCACCTGTCAAGTGGCTCACTGTGCGAGGCCGTGGCGAGGCTCTCATTTCTGTGATCTTGAATGCAGATCCCTGGGGTAGGTTTGGGTGGGACCCGGGGACAGTGTACCCTCTGGGCCTCCACCTTCCTGCGCGGACCATGGACAGTCCCAGGCAGCACAGCCTGCTTTCCAGAGCAGGTGGAGAAAACGCTGAATGACAGGAGGTGCTCAGAAAAGTGGGACACCCTGGGAAAATTCGAGGGAGGGCACTAACGATGATTAACTCGTGCATGGCTCAGCTCCACCTGACTTGAGAAAGTGCTCTGAGCTCTGAGCTAGGCTCCTGAAGGGGAAAAGGTCCATGGGGCCCCTAGGTGCTGGCTCAGAGAGGCCACCCTGTGCTCAGATTCCCGTGTGTCCCTGCACGGGGTCCAGGGAGAGGGTATGGCAGCTGGGATGTGGCAGGAGGGGGTGGCCTGGGAGGCCTCCAGGTTTTCCTGGGGTCGCCGGCACATGGGCAGCCACACAGCTGCAGCCACCCGAGGACTGCCTCCACCCTCCCCCTCCGGTGGCGCCCTAGCCGTGACCCTACAGGGAATAAACAGGGGCAGCAGCCAGCCGACTGGTGTGTACTCCTGGCCCCCACAATGTAAACTCCTGGGAGGTGTTTATGTTGTCTAGGTCTGTCCCCAGCCCCTGCCCAAGTCCGAGGGGTCACGCCATGCCACATGTCACATGTATAAGGTAGCTGGATTCCTTCACGTGGTGGCTGTGGTGGCAGGGCAGGTAAAGGCTGGGGAGGAGTGGGGGGTGGGGTGGGACAGAGACTTTGGTCCCAGCTGGAACTGGGTGGCCAGAGGGAGAGCCGCAGGGGGGAGGGAGGGCGAGTACTACCTCGGAGCGCTCCGATGGTGCCCTGTTCCTAGAAACTGCAGGGTAGGCCCTTAGCACATCCCCGGCCTAGCCAGTGACCTGGGGCACTCTGTGGCCTTCTAGGGACTCCGGGGTCATGGAGCCTAGAGCTCTGCCCAACCTGCAGCTGGCCTGAGAACTGGCCTGAGAACTGGCCCACTGGGTCTTCCTTCGGTTTACCCTTTCACTACCCTCTGCCAGGCGCTGTCCCAAGCCTCTATCTCATCTAAGCTGCTCCACCCGCCCAGGGCATGAGCTGCTGTTCTCCTGAGGGCCCCGCGGCGTGGCAGTGGGGTGAGTGAGTGGCCCGAGGAGTGCGGCCTGCAGGTGCCTAGGCTGGAGTTGGAACCTGGATCTGCGGCCAGAACGTCTCTGCTCTTAAGAGGTAGGCCAGTCAGGTCATTGCCCTTGAGGGCAGAGTGATACCAGAGCCACCACTAGAACCCAGGGCTCTCAAGTCCGGATTCAACTTTCTTCCCACTGTACTGGAAACAAGGTGGTGAGTAGAACCAGCCCTGTCCTCAGGAGCCCCAGTCTGAGGGGAGACACAGCCCCGTCCTCAGGGAGACCCAGTCTGAGGGGAGACACAGCCCTGCCCTCAGGGAACCCCAGTGTGGGGGGAGACACAGCTCTGATCTCAGGGAGCCCCCATTTGAAGGAGAGCCCAGCCTATGGAAAATTGCAAACAGTACACACCGCTGGGGAGGCAGGTGGAGCCAGAGGGCTTCAGTCAGCTGGGGCAGTGTGGGAAGGCTTCCTCGGGGTGGGAGGGGGGCTGGCAGCCCCTTTAGGAAGGAGTTGGGCAAGTGGTGGGCAGCTCTTGGTGGCTCTGGAGGCCAGAGCTGCCTTCCCACCCTGCCCTGATTAGGAAACAAGGCTCATGCGGGCCTGCCATCCTGGCTCTGCCCCGCCTGCCTGGGAGGGGCAGGAGGAACGCAGCCCTGTGACAAGCTTTCATCTGGGACCTACGCACATCTCAGGAGTGACACCCAGGGAGGGCTATTTTAATCTGGGAGGTTGCCTGCTTCTCTGCCCACCCCAAAATAACCCGGTTCCCGAAGGAACCTGCAACATCATGGGCAGCCCCCAGCCTAACGGAGCCCTCCGGGCCCCTACACCCCCTGCTGTCAGGTTTTCTCCCCTGACCAGGCCTCCCCTCTCAGACTGGTACTTCCCAGCGTGTGTTTCCCTCCTTAGATTGGGGTCTTTCTCAGGGAAGAGGCTGTTCTCTCATCAGATTGGGAGCTCCTGGAGTGCCAAGGTTGTATCTCTCCACCAGCCTCAGAACATTTGGGTCCTGGAGCCTGTGTCCCTGCAGAATTTAGGGGGCTGGTGGGTTCCAGGTGGACTTTCCTCCCTATGGGGTATACGAGGGAGGATGCTCTTGTGGTGGAGAAACCAGATCTCCCTCCCCTCGTGGCAGCAAGTGCATCTGGCTGGTAGGCTCATGAGGGGCCTAGGCTAGGCCTGGCAGTGCCAGCTTCCCTGCCCTGCTGCTGGCCGCATGGCCCCTGACAGGAGAGTTCACATGTCCCACACCAGCTAGCCACCTGCTGCTTCCTACCTCCCAAAATAGGAAAGCGTTGGCCTTCTCTCATTACCAGCTGCACACCCCACTGCCCTTGTCCTTGGGATGGGGCTCTCACTCCTCCCTGTCCTGCTCCTCCATGGAGGGTATTGGAAGTGGAGTCAGTCCCCAGCTCTGACTATCTTCAGAGCTGGATGACTAGACGTGACTGGAGCAGGGTTGCTCTGTTCCCGGGGTTGGGGACCTAATGAGGAGGGAGCCCACTACCCAGTGTTCCTTGTAAGGAACCATTGTCCCCTGGTCCTGTTAAGGGGGGGGCTTGCTACCCCCCAGCCTTCTTTCCTTCCTGGCATCCAACACTGGCATGGAATAGGGGGTGGGGGTGTGGCTGTTGACCTAAGTGGTATCATTAGCTGCTGCTATCGAAAGCTGAGAAACAGGCTCAGATTTTGAGAAAGCACTCCCTCCGCTGACAGCCTTCTCTCCATTCATTTCACAAGCAACCGTTTTTAAAGTTTTTTTTTTTTTTTTTTTAAAGATTTGTTTTTATTTTAGAAGGGGAGGGTCAGAGGGAGAGGGAGAAAGAGAGAATCTCCAGCTGACTCCCTGCTGAGTGTAGAGCCCAACACGGGGCTTGATCCCATGACTCTGAGATCATGACCTGAGCCAAAATCAAGCTGTTTAACCGACTGAGCCACCCAAGTGCCCCACAAACAACCTTAACATTCTTAACTGTGCACTTACTATGTCCAAGACATGGTGCTAGGCACTCCTTAGTTACTATGTTTCACACACCCTCTGAGAGGGTGTACAGTTGTACTCTTTACCTGTAGAGGGAACGAGGCCCAGAGAACTCAAGTGACTTGCCTAAGGTCACACAGCAAGGAAGTGGTAGGGTTGGTTTTCAAACCCACATTAGTACAACATTTGGTGTTTTTTCCCTCTTTTTTTTTTTTGACATTTTATTATGAAAAACTAAACATCCAGATACATAGAGAAATAGTACAAGGAAACTGCAAATACCCATCACAAAGATAGAACAATAAACATTTTGCCAGATTTGCTACTTTTTTGGTGCTAAAGTATTTCAAAGTAAATTATAGACATTATGACATGTCACCCCTAATCACTTCAGAACTCATCTCTAAAAAAAAATAAACCCACTTTTCTATATAAACCAGCATGCTGTTCCCATGCTGAGCAAAACAAACAATTTCCAGCTATCATCTAATACATAGATCACGTTCAACTCCCCCAGACTGAACATGCTCTTCCCTGGATTCTTATTGCGCCACCACACTGCTGCTCAGGAGTGACTGGACAGGGTTTGGGGGAGATCTTTGCAAGCCTCTGTCCCTAGTTTCCTTGGAGGGACAACCCTTTCCTTCTCTCTTATTCTTTAGGGGGCCAGGTTACTAGACAGGAGAGTACTGGTGACCCATGGAGGATGGGGAAGCAGTGGGGGAGGCTCAGGGGAACCGCTTGTCTCCTGGGGTGGGGACCATGGAGTGAAGTAGGTGATCATACTGAGGGCCTGAGTAGAGCCATGCCCTGGCACTCCTGCCAGAGTGTGGGGTGTCCCAACCCACTGGGCCTTGGACCCCGGAGCCCCTCCCCTCTAGTCTCCCCTGTCCACCCTGGGCCTGCAGACCAAACAGCCCACTGGCCTGCCTCAGCCAAAACAGGAGCTAGAGGAAGGTCAGCTTATCAGGCTTCCCCTCCTCCCTCACCCCATGGGCCTGGCCTGCCTTTCACCATAATCAGTGTCTGGAGTGAGGGAAGGGTTGATGGGGCAAGGAGAGGTTACTCTTGGGGTCCACTCCTAGCTGAAGAGGGATGCTTTTTAGCAGGATTCTGGGATAGACAACGAAGGAGTTTCCCTGCCAGTGGCCATTTAGGAGAGGGTCTCTAAGTTTTCTTCCGGTTCCATGTCCATCCTCTCCTTAATCCTTGGGATAGGTGGGAAGGACTTTGACCTAAGGCAGGAAATGGTGACCTCTTGGTCTTTGCTCTCTGAATGGGGGTTGAGGTGTTCAAGGCCAAGTCAGACCAACCCTGAAGGGACAGTGGCTGGGTTTCCCTTTTCAGACTGAGGACTGCTGGGGGGTGGGGCTGTATTTCCCCCGTTGGAGTAGGATATTCCAGAGGAAAAGGCTTTGTCTTCCACCAGATTGGGAGCTGGGGCCCTTGGGTGGCTTGGTCAGTAAGTGTCCAGCTCTTGATTTCAGTTCAGGTCTTGATCTCAGAGTCATGAGTTCAAGCCCAGCATTGGGCTCCAGTGCTGAATGTGGAGCCCACTTTAAATAAATAAATAAATAAATAAATAAATAAATAAATAAATAAATAAATAAAACCTCAGGGAGCTCCCTGAGGACAGAGCTGTGTCTTTCCTCTCAGAATGAGACTCCCCCAGGCAGGGTCAACAGTGACCTTCCCTCACCATCCTTACCTCTAGGTGTGCCCCACTGCCCTTATGTGCGGAGTGGCTCCTGTGAGAGTGGAACCCCTCTGAGGACTCCAGATCCTCATTGTTCAGGAACCCAGGGCTGGGCTGAGAATAGAAATGAATTGGTTTCACTTTGCCAGAGCAGAGCAAAAGTGGGATAACCTGGTTGGAACCCACTGCCTGGTGGGTTATAGAATCTACTCCTTCTAACACTTTGCAATGTGACTGCCCAGTGTGGAGGCAGGGGATGGAAGAGAGGGCCTCCTCCAGGACTCCTCCTTCCTTCTCTAGAACACTACATGTACCCTTCTTGTGAGACATTCCCAGGTTGTGAGGGGCTTCAAGATGGGGGGTGTGAGGGGCTTAGGAGCAGGAGGTGGATCTCAATGGGCCCTCCGTGGGCTCTAGAAGAAGTTCCTTCCTCTGTTACCCTGGCCTCAGCCAGGACTTCGCTGTGCAGAAGCAGGAGGAGAGATGGCTCAGCCTTGTGCAGGGCTGAGGGGAATGGGGAGGACAAGACCCATGGAAACTGGACCAAGGCTGCCAGATAAGTGGTGGTGGAGTGAGGTGAGTGGGGATGAGGGAGGGGCCTGCAGGCTCCCCTCAGGGCCAAAGCTCTGAGGCCTTCAACCTGACCCCAGGGATTGGTCCCATCACAGTCTCCTGTGGGGAGGCTGCCTGACTGGGGAGCCCACTCCTATCTTCTCTCCCAGACCTGTGTGCACACACCCCAGCACTCAGCAACCCACAGCACCCAGGCTTGTGTACCAGATACTGCATAAAGGCCCTTTAGGTCTCCCAGAGGACCTGCCACTGGGCTTTGCATGCAGCCAGCACTGAAGCCAGCTGACTCCATGCTGAACCCTCTGATTGCAGCTCTAGTTTGTCCTGAGCCAAGTGCTCGGAGAAGTGACCCTTTATCAGCACTTTCTTCCTCAGGAGGACGCTACCCTGCCCGGCATCTCTGTCCATCAGGTTCAATCACCCATCACTCCGTGGTGCAGGAATATAGCTGGATAGGCTGATGCTTAGACCCCTGCATCGTGGGGGCTGAGAGAGAAAAGGACCCCCAGTCTGAGGGGGGAGACAGAGCTCTGTCCTTAGGGAGACTCAGTCTGAGGGGAGACATAGCCCTGTCCTCAGGGGGCCCCAGTCTGAGGGGAGAGACAGAGCGCGTCTCAGGAAGTTCCAGTCTGAGGGGAAGACACAACTCTTAAATCAGGGAGCTCGCAGTCATTGAGGGGAAACCTATCCCTTCACCTCCCGTTCACATCAAAATAACACTGAAAATTTAGAGAAGGAGGAGAGTAATTAATGGCTAACGGCTCCCGCATTGACTTTTCTCAAGTTCCTGACGCATTTCTGCCCTCAGCCAGGGTCAGGGTGAAGTGAACTTGCTGCTCAGACTCTTGCAGGCTTATTTTCACCATGAGGCCCTAAGAACAGGAATGCGTGGGGCCTCTAGCCCTTGATGACTTTTTCTGGAAGAGCTGAGCCTCATGCCTGGCCTCCATAGGGGCTTGTCATTGGCAGCCATTTGACTTAGTCTTTTTTCATCACCTGCATCAAGTGAACCTCACCCAGCCACGTGTCATAATGCACCCCCATTTTCCCAGATGAGGAAACCAAGACACAGAAGCTTCAGAGGATGCCCAGAGCCCCAGAGCTAGGAAGTGACAGAGGCCCAGTTCTGCTTGGCTTCAAGTTGTCTGTTCTTTTCAGGACCCAAGCTTGGGAGGGCGTTGCCCCTCTGTTCACGTGGGGACAAAGCTCCTTTCAGCCCCCCAGACTTTATATAGTCCCACCAGGAATGTGAGGATTGGCTATGAGGCTCCTGGAGGTGTGTGTCTTGGGGCCTTTAGGAAAATAGCCTGTGGATGCTTGGAGAGACCTCAGAGAAGGGTATGGAGCAGAGCAAGGGAGGGAGGAGGGGGAACTTTACCAGCCACCATTGTGTCATGGGTAGGGGCTGCCTGGAAGAATGAAAGAAACAATTTCAGCAAATAACAGCAGATTCTGTGACCAAGCAGGCTCTGCAAACACTGACAGACTGATGGGCTCTATGTTTTGATGGGCCTCACAATGGCAATGGGTGTGAGGGACATTATGGAGGGGAATATCTTGTGGTCCAGAGATGCTAAAGGAAGTTTCTACTTACCTTAGAAGTGAAGGCAGATACTTGGCTCCCAACAGTGGCTCTGCCTCTGTGAGGAAGTCATGGAGAGGGATAGAGACCTTGTGTCCTCCTTGTACAACCCTCTTCAGTGCCTCTGCCTGGCGATCTCGCCCTTAGCAGGCTGTGGAGGTGCCAGGGCAGGAGGGCTACAACTGGGGGAGTCCAGGGGAACACCATGGGGAGCAGGCTGTGGGGCAGGGAGACGCCTAGGTGGAAGCCTGGGCAGCTGGGGCCTGAGGTAGCCTCGGAGCAGGCTGAAAGCCCTGCCTGCCCCAGCCTCTGGCCCCCCTGAGCTCCAGAGCGCCTCAACCCTTCATCCTCAGCCTTGGGAGCGGAGGAGGGAGTGGTCAGGGCAGCAAACTTTTCCAAATGGAAAATGATGAAATCGTTCTGGAAAGCTGACTTTCCCAGGCTCTGGTGGGTACAGCTGACAAGGGGAAACCCGAGCCCTGTGGGTAGGCAGGGGGTCCGGCGGCAGGGGCTCAGAGGCGCCTCTCTATGACAGAGTCATCCAGTGCCTGTTGCCCATTGGCTGCCCTCATTGGGGTGGGGGAGTGGGTGGCTGAGTTACCACTTTAGCCCATGGTCCCCCTTCACTCTACATAGGCCCAACCCAGCAACTAGAGTGATGCTGTGACAACAAAGTCAATTCCTGTCTCTCTTCAGCTCAAGGCTCCTGTATCACTCCAAGTCAAGGCCAAAGTCCTTACTGGGACCTGCGTGGCCTGTGTGAGCTTACCTGCTACCACTCTGTCCCTCACTCACTCTGCTTCCTTATTCCTTAGATGCGGTAGGCATACTTCTGCCTCAGGACCTTTGCATAGCTGATTTCCTCTGCCTGGATGCTTTTCCCCCAGGATATCCACATGGTTCATCCCCTCACTTCCTTGGCATCTTCAAATATCACTTTTCCAGCAAGGCTTTTCCTGACTACCCTATTTAATATTGCAACCTACCCTCCCCACTCCAGCCCTGGTAACTTACCCCTTTCTATATGACCATGCTTTATTTTTCTTCAATAATCTCCAAATTATTTCTTCTAATATATTTGTAGTGGGTTAAAGAGGCCATCCCCAAATGGTATATCCACATCTAAACCCCTGGTACCTGTGAATATGCCTGTGGTGGGTTGAATGTGTCCCTCTTCTAAAATTTAGGTACACTCAGAACTTCAGAATGTGACCTTATGTGGAAATAGGGTCTTTGCAGAGGTGTTGAAGGCTCTAAAGATGAGGTCATCCTGAATTTAGGGCAAACCTTAAATCCAATGCCTAGTGTGCTTATAAGAAGCAGAGACATAGATATGGTATATGTATATAATGGAATATTATTCAGCCATCAAAAGGGGTGAAATCTTCCCATTTGCAATGATGTGGATGGAACTAAGGGGCATTATGCTGAGTGAAATAAGTCAGAGAAATACAATTATCATATGGTTTCACTGATGTGTGGAATTTAATAAACAACACAGAAGATCATAGAGGAAGGGAGGAAAAAATAAAAGATGAAATCAGAGAGGGAGACAAACCATGAGAGACTCTTAACCATAGTAAACAAACTGAGGGTCGCTGGAGGGGAGTGGGGCACAGGGTAACTGGGTGATGGGCATTAAGGAGGGCACAGGATGTGATAAACACTGGGTGTTACAGGCAACGGATTGAACTCTACAGCTGAAACTAATGATACGCTGTATGTTAACTAATTGAATTTAAACAAAATAAATTTTAAAAAAACAAAGAAGAAGCAGAGACACAGAGAGACACAGGAAGACGCAGGGAGAAAGCCATGTGAGCCAGCAACTGGAGGGATGCGGCCGCAAGCCAAGGAACTCCACAGATTGCCAGGAGCCACCAGAAACTAGAAGAGGCATGATTCACCCCTCTGGGAGCCTTTAGAGGGAGGATAGCCCTGCCAACACCTTGATTGCAGACATTTAGCCTCCAGAATCGTAGGGGATAAATTTCTGTTGTTCTAAGTCACCAAGTTTGTGGTGATTTGTTATGGCAGTCCCAGGAAACGAGTGCAACTCTCTGTCATTTACTCCTTTATTTGTTTATTATCTATAAACACACCCCCCTCCTCAAATCTGAACTCCAAGAAGACAGAAGTTTTTGTTTATTTTGCTTACAGACGTATCCCCGGCAACCAGCGCAGTGCCTGGCACGTAGCAGGTGCTCAATAAATATTTGTCAAATGGTGAAGTAAATAAGTTAGTTGAGAACAAGCAGTGCAGGAGTGGTGGTAGAGGGGGGCTTCAGGGAATCGACTTGGCTGGCCAGTGCCTGGGCCCATTGAGGCCAGCTCAGTGTGGTGGGAACTCAGTACTTGTTCAAAGGACCACCTGGAAGAAGAGGAGAGGGTGACCTGGGGTCCCCTGGAATGAGCCTCCCAAGACTGGTGGCCTTGGTTCTGCTCACAGAAGGATGAGCAGAGCCTGCCCTGTCCCCTTGTTCAGTCTCCCCAGGTTCGGTCACTGCCGGAGCTGTTGGGGGATGGACTTCTGCAGGGAGAAAGTGCCCAGCCCCACATCAACTTCAGATGCCTCAATGGTTGGTACGAAGATGATCCCAAGCTCTCCCTGCAGCCCTATGCAGCCGTGACTCTAGCCCTTCCTGCTGCAAGCCAGTCCTCCATGGCCACTGCGTATAGAGGCCTGGAGACTGGGGGCTGATGGAAGAGAGTCCCAGGGGCAGGGGGTGGGGCCTCATCCCTCTCGAAGCCCTCAGGTGGCCCTCAGGACCTGGGCTCTATCCTGACCCTCCTGACACTGGTGAAAGACAGCTGGAAATTCTTTGCCACTCCCTCCCGCCAAGAGGTAGAGTCTTCGTTCCATCTCCTTGAATCTGGCTTTGGCCTTGTGATTTGCTTTGATGGAAACAATGCAGCAGAAGTGATACTGTGCCAGTTTCAGGCATAGCCCTTAAAGGGCCTGGCTGCTTCCCCACTCCCCTCTCTCCCCCCACGACCCCCCTGCCCTCCCCCCACTCACGCCTCGGCCATGCTGGAGGGAAGTCCAGGCCATTCTGCTGGAGGGGCATGGAGGCCCAGCTGGTAGTGTAGAGGCCCACGGTTTGTGAGTGAGGCCACTTTGATTTCCCGGCTGAATGCCGCTGATTCGGTGACCTAACTCCAGGTGAGACTTCCAGAACAGTCAGGACAACCCCGAGAATTGTGAGAAATTCACAAACCATGGTTGCTTCGGGCCACTGTGTTTGGGAGTGGTTGATTTGCAGCCCTAAAACAGCCCTAAAACACTTAGAGGGCTGTATCTCAGAGGCCCTTCTGATTCCAACATGGTAGGATTTTTGAGAACTTAGCCTGAAGCTGGTTCCCTGGTGAGTGTAGAGACACACACATCTCAGACTTTGTAGACACAAGCTAGAAGGACTTGATTTTAGAATTTTGAACTTCCAGGGAGACCACACCCAGCCCTTTCTCAGCTCCCCTTCCTATCACCTCCCATCAGAAAGTTCCCTCCACACTCACTGGCCTCTGCTCAGCTTCAGCTCCAGCGCTGGCCTCTATAGCCTAGGCAGAGGTTAGGGAGCAGAGCCCCCCACATATGTATAGAATGACCAGCAGTCCCCCCTTTCTCTGTGTACTCCTTGCCAAGGTTAGTGACTTAAAAAGGCCGCTGGTACAATATCCTGTTCCAGATGTTGCCCCGAGATGTCAGGGGATGCCATGGTACTGAGGGCAGCCAAGCTCGGCCATCAGGAGCATAGTGGGAGCAGAGTATGCTCGTGTCCTGCTCCAGAATGACCCATGCTCGCCTGGCAGCTGGGGACAGAGAAGGCCATGAGGCATGGTCACTGGAAGAGACCATGCTGATCTGACCCCCATCACAGAGGACAATGGCCATCTCCAAGCTTGCTGATTCTGTGTTCAGTGGCCTGGGCTGTTTGAAGGGATGGGGAGGCCGGCCAGTGAGGGCCTGAGCAGGACCCCTTGCTCTTCTCACTAACTGTCCTGTGAGGTGCACAGTGGGGGTGCCTCCCCACTTCTGACCCATATCCTTGGGGTAGTGGGAGTGTTTGACAAGGGGGACAGACAGACATGACCCCAGAGATCCTTTTGGACTCGCAGGATCTAAGGTGCAAGGTTTCCCAAGAAACCAGTGCCTGGCCTGTGTCCAGGTCTCTGGTGGTGGCACAGGCCCATTTGGGCTGCCCAAGTTTCCCTTTGACCTCTGGAAACAAAGTCCTTGTGGTCCCTCCTGGGGGTTTCTGGGCCTCTGGATGCAGCTGACAATTTCTGGAAACAGCTCCTGCCTCCTACACCCTGGATGACCCACCATCCCTTCCCCCACCTGGAAACCCAACCAGGGTGGTCAGGCGCTATGCCCCTATGTCCTATGCACCTTGTGTGCCCCCTGCCCACTGCCCCAGGCAGGTGAGGCCAGGCTGAAAACCCTCCTCACCCCTTTCCGTGCCTCCCCCAACCCGTCCCCAAATCCCCCAGCCCCAGCTCAGCGGGGGACTCTCCTCGTGACCTTGAGTGATCCTCTTCCTCATCTCCCAAGAGGAAGACTAAAAATTTCCTGAGGCCTGGCTCTGCCATCTGTGCCAGTCTAGGATTCTCTGCAGAAGTGGTGCTCACAGGCACCTCCCTCCCTTCTTCTTTCCTTCTCCCCTCCTTCCTCTCCCACCCTCCACCCTCCCTCCTTCTCCCCTCTCCTTATGTAAGCTAATGAGCCTCTCCAAGCCTCAGTGTCCTTATCTACCAAATGGGAATCATAATACCCACTGTGGAAGTTGGCCTGAGGATTACGTGAGGGAGGGTAAAGCGGAATGGGAGGGCCCGCAGAGGGCACCTACAGCTTGGGGAGGCCCGGACCTGCTCAGGCTCATTTCTGCAAGCGGTAGGCCCCCTGTGTGCCCTAGCGGGGCCTGCATGCCTGTTTTCTGCACCTGCCATGTGGCTCTATGTGAGGGACATGTCGGGCCTGAGCGTGACACGTCGTGGCTGGACACGGCATGCACGTGGTGCCTGTGACCCTGGGTAAACATCCTTTCTCCGCAGCGGCATGAACGCGCTGGTCCTCCCTTGTGTGGTGGACAATGGTGACCTTGTGTGAGTGAGAAGGAAACGCGGGTACTTGTGATTGCTGATTTGGGCCGGGCCCCAAACAGGCTTGGAGAGGGCCAAACCCCAGGGGGTCCAGGGGGCCAGTGCCAGTGTCTGGGGCCAGTGGGTGGGCAGGAAGGGCCCTGGGGGGTGCGGCCAAGGGAGAGCGTGCAGACGCCGAGCTGAGCAGAGAGCCAGTGGAGGAGCCCCATCCAGCTCCTTGAGAAATGAAGTGACACGGGCAGGGCAGGAAATAAAGGCGGGCGGAGAGGCCAGGCGGGCGCGGGGCTGCCTGGCGCTCTGGGAGGGCTCCCCGCAGCTCCAGGCAGAATGGGCTCTGCCTCCTTCCAGACCTAGGCCCCCCGGTGAGGGAAGCATTGAAAGACGGAAGTCAGACTGGCCCTCGAGCCGGACAAAGCAGAGCAGAGTCCTCGACCCCCGCCGCTCCCTTACAGCTTGCCCGCTCCGAGCCAAGGGCCAAGCTCCGCGCTTTCTCGGGCTGGAGGAAAATATTTCCCCTTTCTTTATCTTTGCTATTTATGTATTCATTTATTTAATTACATTCAGTTTGCCAACATATAGTAGAACACCCAGTGCTCATCCCATCCCGTGCCCTCCTTAACGCCTGTCACCCTGTTACTCTGTCCCCCCACGCACCTCCCTTTTTGCACCCCTTTGTCTGTTGCCCAGAGTGAGGAATCAGTCTCTCATGGTTTGCCCAAGGAAAATGTTTATCACACTCTGAAAAGCCCCGCAGGAGGCTGCCGATGCTGCTGATGGCCTGGTGAAGGCAGCAAGGTGAAGACCGGTATCGGACACTTGGGTCCAAGTTCCTCCAGGCTGACGGCCCGGTCCCCGCGGGCTCCCTGCACTCCATAAAGGTACCATCAGACGGTGCCCTGCCTTGGCCCGGAACCTGTGCTTCCAGCTTGAGACTCCTCTGAGGCCCTGTGCTTGTGGACATCAGCCTGTGGCCACTTGAGGGTCTCTCAGGTCCTCTGATCGGCAGACCTCAGAAGGGAGGCCTGTGGGGACACCTTTTCCCAACAGAGGGACAGAAGCCAACAGATGTTTCCCCCTTTTGCCCTCCTGGGTAGATGGTTTTGAATCACATTTAATAAGGCTCTTATACAGGTCCCCATGAGGTCACCAGTCACCCACAGGGGTGGCCGATGTGATAAAACATCCGAGTGTTCACCAATTCCCTTCTGTCTCACTCTGTCCCCTGCCTTCATCCCTTACTCCTGCTCCCTGGGGTCACTTCCCAAATAAACTATCTGAACCCCAGTCGAAAGCCTACCCAAACTCCACTTTTAGGGGCAACTAGGCTAGGACAGATGCATCCTCTCTGAAAGAGTCTAGTTCTTGGGGGTCCCAGGTGGGCAGCAAGTGGGAGCATGCCCCTGGAAGGAAGCTACCTTTAACTTTCTACCAAGTTTAATATTTTATTTTATTTTATTTTATTTTATTTATTTTCAAATTTAATATCTTAAAGTAGCTCTAGGCTGGCTCCCTCAGTGCACAGAAGCCTGCAGCAAACTTGTCATTTGCCTCGCTGCCCTGATAGACTCCACTAGGCCTGAGCATCTCCCCAGACCCTGACAGCCCGAGGGAGAACCTTGTGGCCGGTGCTCCTAATAATTAAGTCTATTTGGCACAGTAGCAGGTGCAAGCACATCCCCTCTCCCATTGGCCCTGTTTTGGGAATTTGTTGGTGGTGAGACTGCTTGGCTTGGCCTCTGATTCATAATTCCCAAAGGCAAGGGCCAGCCTCCTCCATCTGGTTCCTCCTGTATATAGCACGGCCTTCAATCAGCAGAGACTCAGACTGTTCTGTTCGGGGCACATGTAGGTGCACAGAACCTGTGAAGACTGCCCACCAACACCATCTCAGATGGGGGCTCTGAGACGTACTGGCTTCCCTCTGGGGATGCCTCTAGGACAGCAGCGCTGGTGTCGTGGGAGCTGGGCTGGGTTGACCTGCAGTTAGGACCCGGGAACACAAGAGTGTTGGATGGGAATCTGGACTGGCCTGGGGCCTTGATCTTGACCCTACTCCAGGGATAGCCCATATCTCCTCCTTTGAGGACCTTTGAGGTATGAGGAAGCACTGGCTTCCTCCTTGCTGTCGACTGTGTCTGGCACTGAGTCACCAGGACTCCCTCCTCTCCAGGGGCCTTCATTCCCCACGTGCCCAGCTTCTGTCTGGAGCATGAGGGGAAGTTTTGCCTCCAGCCTCGCAATCGCCACCCTGACTTCCTCTTACTCTTCTGTTGAACTTGCCCTATGTGCCCCCTGCCCCCATTCCTCACCCTGTGACCTGCTGCATTTCTCCAGGTGTGGTGAGTGAATGGGGGACATAGGAAAGAGGATGAGGAGTGAGCAGCCCCTGCCTGAGGGCATACATGTGTGCAGGGGGCAGATCTGGGCAAAAAGCTTCCATAGACCCTGACTCCCAGGTGGAGGACCTTGGAGTCAAACAAGCTGAACCCTGTCTCCTGCTGAGAGACTGGGTGCACCTGGATCTGTCCCCCTGTGCCCTCCCAAGTTGCGGGTGTGCTCCTGGAGACAACAGAGAAGAGCATGGCCCCACGCAAATGGCTGATCCCCAGAGGTTTGTAGACCATGTCCCTGGTGACCCCAACTTCTCCTTTCCTTAAGCTAAGGAAAGTGTGGAGCTGGGGCCCAGAACTCGGAGGATGCTGATCTGAATCTAGTTTTATCACTTCCTGGCTGTGTGGCCTCTGAGCCTGTTTCCTCAGCTGTAGAATGGAGACATGGGACCCCCACCAAGAGTGGTGAGAAGAGTAACCAAGGCAATAAGCACAAGAGGCCTTAATGCAGGTCACACCTTCTCGCCCTGGGTGGTGAGTCCCAGGCTTCCTGTCCATCCCCTTCCCTCTGTTGGCTACACTCCAAGGGACCAGTGTCTGTATGGGGGTATGCTGCTCAGTGCATACAGAGGGGCTGTAGCCTTACCTGTCCTCTCCCACTCAGGTCCCACCCACCAGGCAACCAGGTGCCTCTCACCCTACAGAGGAGTGTGGGCAGAATTGGGGCTGTCACTGCTCACCTCTACAGGGGCTGCCAGGAATAAGGCAGGAAGAGGGGTCACTTGGGGAGACATCAGGGTGGGCCACTTGACCAGGCACGAGTGGCTTGGTAGACGCAGGGGGAGTGGAATCTCTCTCTGGTAAATAAATCTCTTTCTGGTAAATAAAGTCTTAAATAAAAATAGATGCAGTGTTGGGTATGCTGTTGACCATCCTCTCAACTCCTCCGGTAAAACTTGTTAGGTGAAGGAATAAATAAATGATATTGACTAGCACTCTGATTGTCATTAATGAACACTTACTACGTGCCAGGCACTGTGCTGACTTCTTTGCAAGCATAAGCTCATTGAATCTTCACAACCCGGCAAGGCTGGTAGCATTTGCTTTTTTTTTTTTTTTTTTAAGGTTTTATTTATTTGTTCATGAGAGACACAGAGAGACACAGAGACACAGGCAGAGGGAGAAGCAGGCTCCATGCAGGGAGCCCGATGTGGAATTCGATCCTGGGAGTCCAGGATCACTCCCTGAGCCGAAGGCAGATGCTCAACCTCTGAGCCACCCAAGTGCCCTGTGGGTAGCATTTTCAATCCCATTAACAGTTAGGGAAACTGAAGTGCAGGAAGGTTAAATAACTGCTTCAAGATCACACAGCTAGTTAAGTGGTAGAGCCAAGGTGAGAGCCCAAGGGGTGTGCTCTTAGCCACCACATTATGGTGCGTTTTCTCAACCCCATTTTGTAGATGAGAAAACTGAGGCTTGAAGCAAGCTGCCTAATCACACAGCTGGTAAGCGGTGGAGCTGAGATTTCCATTCAGAAATGTCTGCAAAGGGCTGTGCCCCTGACCTCCGGGCTCCCTTGTCCCATAGCAGAGATAGTCATTCCTCAAGATATCATGTGGGGTATGAGCCCCTCCTGCTGAGAGAGCAGGCAAGGACACCGAGACAGGGACATGGCCTGGAGAGGGGCTGTCGTCCCCTTCAATTTGATGGTGACAGTGCTATCAGGGGCCATGGGGACCCTGGGCACAAGCGGCCCTTCCGTTTAGTGCTGGGTAGGGTTCTTTCTGCAGGGAGCGGCCAGACGTGACCTTGTGCTCAGCCTCTCCACCCTCTCGTACTTTCCCTCCAGCCAGATGTCAAACCTCTTATCTCACTGGGTGTGCATCTCTTCTGGGCTGTGTGAGGACACTCTGGCCCAGGAGGGGTCAGTGACTCAACTAGGGGCTCTGGTGAGGCCTGCCAGGGCAGGGGCCCGCCTGGGGCTGCGTTTCACTTCCCATTTTGCCAACCTGTCACCACGCTCGTTGTCATTGCACGCTCTGTGGTGCTGTAGACTGGGGGGGCTTTCCGGGACATGGCATTCCTAGTGCTCAGAGAGACGTCTTTGGGGCCAAAGCCCTGCCCGCAGCCATTGAGTGAGCCACCGCTGTGGTCAGCGGGCTTCCTCAGAACCAGTTCCCGATGTTGAAACTTGAGTTAGGGCAGAGCTGCTTGCGTGCTCCTGACGCTCCCTGGGTGTGTGGCAGGGGGGCTCACAGCCCCAGATCCATTCACACAGGTCTGGTGGAATCAGCAGTCTGGGCTGAGTGCAGGGGGAGCGATCCGTCAAAGAGTGGGCCCCGGGCGAGCAGCTGTGTTAGACTCCTGTTTTTCCTACGTCAAAGAAACACAACCCTTACCCTTTGGTTTATCTAGGCAGAATCAGACTCTGAGAAGTGAATTACTGAGCCAGGAGACTGGTATGAGACTGTTCGGAACAGCACTGTTACCGACGGCAAGAAGCCAGAAGCTGCCCAGTGCCCGTGAGCCGTGGAGAGGAACAAGGGCCTGTGGCTCTGTGGCCACATGTGAAATACTACATAGCAGTCAAAATGTGTGACCCACTCTAACGTGCAACAATGTACATGAATCTTGGCAACATAAAACGGAGACTAAAAGGTTCCAAGACACAATGCACCACATGATACTCTTTCTAAAGTTAAAAACATTACGATTTTTAAAAATGTGTTTTATGGAATCCATATGGATGCGATTAAATTCTATAAAGCATTAAGCAAGAGAATGATGAACAGGAGGTTCAGATGACAGTAACCACAGGTGGAGGGATGGGGGTGGAGGGGCCACGGTGTGATGTGGTTATTGTCAAGAACTAGCTATTGTTCTGGATGGTGGGTGTAGGGACGCTTATTGCATTATTAAAACCAACTGACTAACCAACATAGATCAAAGTGGGCTGTGCCCAGATCATTGAGGAGCATCATGACCGTGGATCTTGGGATCCAAATAGAAGAACAAAGCAAAGCAGAAGGCATGAACTGGGAGGGACTTCATGCCCCCCAAAAGAAGAAGGCATTAGGATGTGCTTGAGTGCTGAAGAGCAGGAGCTTGGCAGTCTCGGGACCCATGGGTCCCAGCTCTGGAAGCCTGGGAAAGGGCCTTGTATTAGTTTTCCAGTGCTATATAACAAATCACCTCGAACTTAAAGCCACACCTACTTTTTATCTCCCAGTTTTTGTAGGTCAGTAGTCTGGGCACAACATAACTAGATTCTCTGCTCTGGGACTCACCAGGCTGAAATCAAAGTGTCGGCTGGGGTTATGATCTCATCTGAGGCCCTCCTCTGCCAAGTTCCTTCTGGGGCTGAGGGCCTCAGCTCAGATGTCATGGCTGTTCCCCACTATGGGACTCTCCACAACGTGGCAGTTTGCTTCCTCAAGGTCAACAGAAGAGCACCTCTGCTGCTTTGAACCTCTCTTACATCTTCCATCTAGACTCTAGATTCCCTAGATTCTCGTTTAAAAGGTATATCTGATCAGGTCAGGCCCGCCCAGGAAAATCTTCTGGGTGATTAACTCAAAGCCAAATGACTAGGAACCTTAACTGTATTTGCAAACTCCCTTCATCTCTGCCATAGAATGTGATCTAATCACAGGAATGATGTTCCCAGGTCTTGCCCATACTCAAGGGAGAGGATTTTATAGGGGGAGTACGCCCAGGAGTGGAGTGAGGTTTTGAGGACCATCTTAGAATAACGCCTACTATAGCTTCTTTTCAAACCTTGGTTCTCTCCTTCCTGAAGTTAGGAGTATAACCTCTACCCTGGAGGAATTGTGGGAAGATTAAATGAGATGACAGGTGCAGAGGCGCTGTCATCCATTCAGAGATGTTTAGTTTGGGCCTGCACATGCCAGGCGGGCTGCTGGGAGCTCACTGAACATAGCAGTGTGCAACAGGGATGTGTTCCCTGCCCTCGTGGGGCTGATAGTCTAATGGAGAGGCAAGTGGTAGCTGAACGAATAAAGACCATAGTGGGAGAGAAAGGACACAGATGATGAAAACAACAAAATGCTATTGCAAGAAATCGATGAAGACCCACATACACGGAGAGATACTGTATCCAACTCCACATAGTTAAGATATCCATTTTCCCAAAGTGAATTACAGATTTGACACAATGCCAATCAAAATCCCGCTGGGATTTTGGTAGTGGTGGGGGTAGAGATCAACGAGTGGATTCTAAAATTGTACCAAAGGGCAAGGAACTAGAATAGCTAAAACAATTTTGAAAAAAGACAAAGAACAAAATGGGAGGAATCTACTCAATTTTAAGACCATATAAAACAACATTAATGAAGACAGCATTGTATTGGCAAAGAGATGGACACATAGATCCGTGAAACCGAATGGAATGTGCAGAAATTGATCCACACAAATGTGATTGATATGTGCAAAGGTCCAAAGAAATCATGATGGTGAAAAGTTAGTCTTTTTAAACAAATGGTATTGGAACAATTGATCACCCAAAAGAAAACAAACAAAAACAAAAACAAAAACAAAAACCTTGACCTAGTTATAAACATCAATTCAAAATGGATCACAGATCTAAATGTAAAGCATGAAACTATAAAACTTTACAAGGGATAACATATGTGAAAATCTCCCAGGGTTAGGTGGGATTTAGGTTAGATTTTATCATTTATAAATGATACCAAAAGCATGACCCATGAAAGAAAAATTACTAAATTGGACTTTATGAAATGAAAAACTTTGGGTCCACCAAAGACACTGTCAAGAGATCACATAGCCAACAAAGGACTTCTGCTTAAAATATATAAAGAACTCTCAAAATTCAACAGTAAGAAAACAAGTCGCCCAATTAAAAACAATGGGCAGAGGATTTGTACAGACACCTCATCAAAGAGGGCGTTAAGGGATGACAAAGGAACAAGAGAAGATACGCAACATCACCAGCTGTGAGGGAAATGCAGACGGCTGGAGGCCTCAATGAGATATCACTACATGTCTATCAGAATAACCATAATAAACAATATGGACAAACCAAAGTGCTGATGGAGGTGCAGAGGAACTGGGTCTCTCATACGCTGGTGGAAACATAAAAAACGGTACAGGCGCTTAGAAAAACGGTTAGTTTCTTGTAAAGTTAAACATCCACTAACCGGAGGACCTGGCAACCCCACTCCAGCAGAGACCCCCCAGAGAAATGAAGTGTTCTTCATGTGCAACCCTGTCCATGGACATTCATGGCAGCTTTATTTGTAAGAGCCCAAGGCTGGCAACAGTCCAAATGTCCTTCAGCGGGTGGTGGTTTAATTAAGTGTGGTATGGCCAGACATCGAAATACTACTTGATGGCAAAAGAAACAAACATTGATACGTGCAAGAACTTGGATGAATCTCAGACATTCACACTAAATGAGAGAAGCCAGTCGGAAGGTTATATATGGAAAGACTCCATTTATTTGACAGTCTCGAAGAGACAAAATTACAGTGATGGAAAACAGATTAGTGGTTGCCGGGGTTATGGGTGTGGTGAGGGTGTAACTATAAAGGGATAACATGAGGGATTTGGGGAGATGAGGAAACATTCTATGGCCTGATTGTGGTAGTGATTACACGAATCTACACATCAGTTACATTTCATGGAACTGGACACTAGAAGGAAAACAAAAGACATTTCACTGCACGGTAATTAAGAAACAAGAGCATGGACAAGGGCTCTAAGAGAAATGCTTGGCTCTTGGGCAACAGACTCGGGTTTCCGAAAGATCCACGTAGTGTGAAGGCGGCACAGTGCATAGAACTTTATAAATGCTCAACACATAACAGCAGAAAAGAGATAAATTACCTATGAGCTCAGTGAGTCGAGGAAGTGATGTCGCCAAGAAACCAAGAACTAGATTCTTCTAAGTGGATTCCTAAAGTGAAGGTAAGGTGCTAGAAGATGCCCCAAAGCCAGACCTGCCCTGATACAGGTGGGAGATGGGAAGCCCCCTGCCTCCCCTTGTTCCCAGTGGGGGGTGACTGGCAGCCTGCAGGCCTGGGGGGGAGGGCGGTGCTAACCCCAGCCTGCTCTCCGTTGTCAGATCTTGCTCAGAGCTGCCCAGAGGGGCTGGGTCTTCTTGGATGAGGGCCGAAACAGCTGGCTCTGCATGGGGATCTGGCTCCGGCTCTTTCACCTCCCAGGTGGCCCTGAGCCATGACCTACTTTTCCTACCTGTCCATGCAGGTGAACTCCCCTCCCCACAGCTATTTTTATTCCAGAGGGATTCCCAGCTATTTTTACCATCCTGCCTTGTGGGGGAGTCGGATTGTGGGACTGGGGTTCTTGCCGCTTGGGAGACCCCCACGGACATTCCCTTCGCAGTGAGGACCATTTTGCCTTCCCGTTGCCACCCCTGCCCCAGGGTTCTGTCCTGCTGCAAAACTGCAGAAGCTCCACATTACCTCTAGGATAAAGTTCAAACTCTAACTGGACATTCGAAGCTCTCTCTACCTGGAACCCAGTTTCCCTTTGGCCTCATGTCTCTCCACACCTCATGGCCTGCCCGCCCAAGGAGCCAGCCAGCCCAGGCCACTTGCCAGATGCTGACAAGACCTCTCAGTTTCCTGCTTGTGCACCTGCTGCTGCGAGTGTCCTTTCCCTCCCATCTCCATGCCCCCCTCCCCCCCGCCTCTTCCATGGAGCCCTCCTTGGTTCCCTGGCTGGCAGGGATTGTGCCCTCCCCTAAAGAAGTATTGTTCTGGCCACTCTCTGCTCTTCTGCTTCAGGGGACATCCATTCATGATCTGTCCCTCTCTTCCTGGTTCCTGAGGATGGCCCTTGCCCACCTCTCCACCTGCCACCCCCCCCACCCCCCGCCTCACAGCATGTGTGTGTGAACATGCTGCTGCCTCTCCTACATCCTCCAGGCTGCCCCCTCCACGCCCGGCCCCATGATGCCTGCTTTCCCTGGGGCAGCGCTAGGGCCCTGCCACCTCCTGACTGCTGGACTTGAGACTCAGTGAATCAGCAAACCCTTCCCAGGGCCTGCAATGGGCTCAGCACTTTTCTGAGCACTCTGGGGAGGGTGTGGGGAGGAAGCCTAAGAGGCCCCACCTGTCCTGTTGGAGGGAGCCTAGTAGGCAGATCTGAAGCTCCCGGGATCACTCCCATGGTGCCCCCACCCCCACCCCGGGGCACACTCCCCCCACCCCTGTAACCGCTGCACCAGCCTTCTCCTCTTCCTGGAGAATGCCTCACCCCCTATGGCGGGTCCTCCTGGCCTCCTCACCCCACAGTCCAGCCCTGGTCCCCACCCTCTGCAGTCCCTGCTAGGACCTCCTAGGTTTTCCTGACCTGCTCAGAGCCTTTGCTTGCTACTCCTCCTCCATTGCTTTGAAGGGCTCCCCCTTCTGCTGGTCCTGGAGAGGTCAGACATGCTCCGCTGTCCCTGAACGCTGTAGGGCCTCAGCTGTCAACACTGACAGCTTCCAAATCCTTCCTTCTACCTCAGGCTTCTTGCCCTGAGCTCCAGATCTCACAGCCCTTCGGACTTAACAGGTCTAAACTCAACTCATTCCCCTTCCTTCCCATTCCTTCTCTGTTCCCCTGCCCGCCCCCCACCCCCAATCTGGAATTCCCTCCCTCTTCCTCCTGACTTGGGTTTTGAAGCCCTGCAGGGCACAGGCCCCCACCCCTTTCTCCATGACTACAGCCCTCCTGTCCCTTCCCATTCCCACCCACCCTCCGCCGCCCCACTCAGCAAGCTGCACAGACCCAGCTGACCTTCCTTTAAATCTGCTGCTTGCAGAATAAAGCCTGAGAGTGTTAGGAAGGAGGCCGGGTGTGGCAGTGCTGCCGGGCCCTGGGGTGTGCGACCTGCCAGCTTTGGGGCCCAGGCAAGTGCCCTCCCCTTCTGGAGCCTCTCTGCTTCATCTGTCAGGTGTATCTTGGCCTCAGGCAGCTGTGAGAATCAAAGGCCATGATGCTGTGGTGGGTAGAGAAGAGCCCTGGTCTGCAGGGAGCGCTCTGAGACTCGGGCAATAGTGTTCTCAGCCCCTGCCTCCCCTCTGCAGGCCCGCTGCTTCAACCCTTGCCCCTTTCCCACAGGGCCACGCAGCCAAGCATCGAAGTCTCTACACATCTGGCCCTGCTTTTCTTTTTATGGAAATGCCTTCTATGGAGATGCCTTCCTCCTACCTGCCCACCTAGCCAGTTGCTTTTCCTACTTCAGGATCTGCTAGGAACTGCGTCTCTTCTAAGCAGCCCCTCACAGCTCTACTGAGGCTCCCCCACAGCTTGCTTTGAGGGACCAGAACAACTCACCCATTGGGAGTCCCTGGGGCCTGGGGCCTGACACCATCTGGTACTTCCAGCATCAGGGAAGAGCCCTGGGGTGGCAGGGGGAGCAGGAGGTCTGTTAGGACACCCTGTCAGAGTCTCCAGGGGACTTCAGTCTCCAGGGGAGAGTGCGACCCAGGAGTGATCCACCAGCTTGAAGCTCTGGTGTAGGCGGGCTGTCCACCCATGTCTCCCCCATGGACGTGGGTCACTGCGGACTTTGTCCCTGGTGTCACTCAAGCTTGTCAGCACCAAGAGGGCCAGGTCCTGCAGGCAGTTCATTCAGACCCTAAGGACCAGACCCGGCCCCCGCATGGGGCTACCCGTGACGTCTAGGACACCTTCAGGACAGGTAGGCATATGGAGGCAGATGCAGGTGTGACATGGGAGCCCTCACCAGGGGAATGCGGGAGGAAGAGAGAACTTTCCTGCAAGTTCGGGCTGGGACTGGCCCAGAGGAGGAGATGGAGGGTGAGGGGGCACATCTAGATGGCCCTTGTCTTGCCCAGTGGCTCAGGAGAGTCTGAGAACTCCACTGTCTCATACAGTAGCTGCTAGCCCTGTGTGGCTATTTATGTTAAAATTAAGTAAATTAAAATCAAGTTCCCCAGGGGCATGAGTCATACAGCAAGTGCTTGAAAACCTCACAGAGTGGTGGCTACTATGATGGACCGCATGGATACAGAAGATTTCCATGAGTACAGAGAGTTCTAGCTCAGACTCAGCCCTGCTCTGGAGCCTGGCTGCCCTGCTAGTGCTAAGCGTGGGCAGGTCACTGGATCTCTCGTTCCTCGATTTCCTCTCTGAATGTGGATAACAGTAGTCATTGAGAAAATTAAAGGAGTTAAATGCATACAAAATATGTGCAGGAGCATCTGGTGCGTGGAAAGGGCCCCAGAGTCTGCTCACATGTAGAGAAAGGCACAGCCTCCACCACGGTGTTAAACATAAGGCATGTTCACACTTTTGATAGGTATGCGAAGTTCAAATCTATAGGGAAAATCCACTGGCAGCACTGTCTCCCAGCTACCTTGTCACCCTGCCACTGGCAGCCCATGCTGGCCTTGTTTGCTAGGATGGCATCAGGACCTCCCTTCTGCAGAAGAGGGAAAGGACCTGTTCATGGCCAACGAGGCGAGAGATAACCCTGATTTCTGATCCCAGGCTCAGAGCTTGCTGCCAACCACTCTAGGTGGGGGCCATGACCTCCCAGTTCCCTAAACTTGCTCCATGCCACCCCTCCTCTGATGATGCATCCTGCTGCCTTATTATCCCGTCACTCCTAGTTCCTTCTTCAGGTCCTCCCTCAGGTCTGTTCCAGCCGCTGAAGTGTGACCCCTATATCTGAGGCTTCCCCCATGGAGACACCACAGGCGCTGAAGGGGTGGGGGTAGTGAGGGGGGAGAGAGCTGTGATATGATCTCTTTCCAGAAACCACCCTCATTCAGAAGTCAGTTCATCCTGAGGTCTAACCCTACTCCAACCTACCCTGGGTTAAAGCCTGCTGCTTCTTGCTGTCCTTTGAAGACACGGGGCATTGAATCCAGGGCTTCCACAGCTACCCTCAGCATTCCTGGCTCGCTCCTTGGCAGGGCGGGTCCCACAAGGTGGGCTCACTGCCAGCCCAAGCACATCCTAACCCGAGCTGTCCGAGGAGGCAAGATGTCCGGCAAACTCTCTAAGGGCCATGCCTCCCATTGGACAGATGGGGAACTGAGTCCCAGGGCGAGAAAGGGCTTTCCGCATGGCACACAGCCAGGACTGCAGTTTCTTGATGTTCATTGCAATCCTCTCTTCAGTCTCTCCAGGTCCCTAAGAAGGCACTGGGGGTTTGTAGCATCTAAGAGGTAGAGGAAAAGCAGGCCGAGTAACTGATCTTTATGACTCCAAAGCAAGAAGTTTCATCCTTCTTGTCTCCTGAAGGTCCAACATGGAGTTTAGGAGAGAAAGCAGAAAGAACTTACTGCCAATGGGAAGTGAGAAGCACTGTGGAACTCACTTTTCTGAGGGTAGTTAACAAATACACGGGCAAGAAGGGCTGACTGGTGCAGTGGTACAGGTTGTCTACTGTACAAAGGGCAAGGGGGAGGGTGAACTTTCTCTGACTTGAACTAACATGCTCAAAAAGCTTATGGGGAGTAGGTGCTGTGGATTAGTCATCCTCGACACCATGCCTGGCCTACATCTAGCCTGAGAGAGAAGCAGTGGTGTCCTGAGGGGCAACTCCCTCCTGCCCACCCCAACTGCCTTGAGTCTCTTGTGATTGAAATCTCCCTGCTGGTCTCAGAGCTGAACTTCCCGCCTTTAATTCAATCAGGAATCACAAGCCCTTTTAATTTAGGAAATGAAAGGCTGGCTGCTGAGCGAGCTGCACCTGATTGACGGGGCTGCCAGCATGGCCAGGCTGGCCTGGAGAGGGGGCACAGACCCGTGACCTCAGCTAGACTCTCTGGGGTTAGGACGCTCCTCAGAGGCCTGGGGAACAAAGGAGAACCACCCTTCTCCTGACCCTCAGCCTAGGAGGGGCCAAGGCTGCAAGGTAGGGGGTGGCTGCCTCTTGGCCCAGAGAAGCTCTGGAATGTCAAGCTCTCACTGCAACCTGGAGGACTTAGGGTAGACAGGAGGGAGGACTTCCCAACCAACTCATTCTTCCCTTAGTTGTTATGTGACCCTGGGTCGATGTTCCAAAGAGTCCCAACAATCTATCTTTCTTTTCCAAGAAAGAAGAGGAGGTGCAAAAGGAATCAATACTAACTTTTTTGGACATTGGTTTCTCATCTGTATATGAGGATAATCATGAGACTCAGCCACAGGGCTGTTTTGAGGATTAAATGAGTTAATGAAAGCTCACTGGCACATAATAGCCCCTCATTAAATTATAGCTAATAATATTATTCTGCTAGAGGCACACAGAGGCCCCCACCTCTGCTTCAAAGTGGCAAGGACTTGGAGAAGATTGTGAGGGCCCTGGGCCCTGTTGCTCCCTTTCCTTTCCAGGAGAGAGTCAAGGGCAGCCCCTCCCAGCCCCTCACCAGGGCCTAGCCCCCATTCCGGGGAGGCAGAAGTGGGCAATGGAAAGTTGCTGGTTTACGATTAGAATTCTAGTTGAGCACGTTTTGAGCTATGTGACCTTGGGCAAATCACTACACTGCTCTTGAGCCTCAGTTTCCTCCTTTGGCAAGTGAGCCAGTGGCACCTACCAGCAGAATTGTTTTGATGCTGTGTGAAGTCTCCAGGTTGGAGCCCGGCCTTTAGAAGATGCTTAGAATATGGTACCTTCCTCCCCAGAACTCCGATCCAATGCTCAGCATTGGCCTCTCCAGGCAGGAAGCCCTATTTCCCTGTGGTCTGAGGCTGAGCTCTGAGCATCCACTGTGCTGTTCCTAGTCAGCCACATTACATGAACATCCCGATCGCCCCCGGGTTCCTGTTTGCCTATACCCAGGGCCTGCCCAGATGCCCCCACTGTGGTCAGCCTCATCTCCTTCCTGAGTTGCTCCTGTGGAAGGAACCACCTACGGCAGACCGGATGGCCAGCTGCTCCCTGTATGTGCAGCGCCTGGCACAGAAAAGATGCTCGGGAGACCTCTCTCCAAACTCTGACCTATCCTCCTGGTCCAGAAATGCACGTACTATAATATCATTCTCTGGTTTCTCAATAAGCAAATGGGTTTGGAGCTGAAGATCACAGTCACATCCAGCTTCTGTATAAAATGGATTTGGAGCTGAAGATCACAGTCACAGTGGCCACCCACTGAGCTCCATCCAGGCTTACTCCATCCCAGGCTTGGGCCGAGCACTCAGCCCTCCCGCTGCTGCATCGTGGAGCAGGCTGGGGAGACGGAAACTCAAGGAGACAGAGTGCATTTTCCCACCTGACCCAGCTCTGCAGCCGCAGTGCTGGAACCTAGCCCGAGCCCTCTCATGAGTTGGCTGGACAGTTCAGAGAAGTCGCTTGAGTCCATTTGAACATCCGATCTCCCAGCAACCTTGGGGTTATGCCAAGAACCTGATTGCCATTATCATCCCATCTCACAGAAGAGGAAGCGGAGGTTTCTAGGTGCCGCAGTGACTCATAGACTCTGACACTGCCCAAGTGTAGCTCCACCGCCACTGGATTTGAAAGCAGTCTCTTACTCCCCAAAGTCAGTTGTTCCGACTGGATCATTCCTCCTTCATTCATCCATTTGGCAAATATTTACCAGGTCCTGCGTTGCAGGTTAGTGCTGGAGTACCGGGTTGCTAGAGCAAGCCCGACGCTAGCGCCTTCCCGGAGCTCACCATCTCTGCAGCAGGGAAGACTCGAAACAATCACACACACACACAGAAGGATAAAAACAGTGATAAGCATTGTTTCCCAGGGTGGGGTGAGAGGTCAGGGAAGGTCTCTCCCACCCCTCACCCTCCCAACACTGAGCTCTGAAGGCAGATGGGGAGTTTGTCCTGGAAGCAGGCGTGAAAGCTGGGAAGAGCACCTTAGGTGGAGGTAACAGGTGCCCTAAGGCAGGGACAGGCAGTACTCAGAGGAAGAGCAGGAGGAAAGTGGGCAGAGCCTGCGGAGCCTGATGGGCTGCCTTCATCCTAACAGCGGAGCTGAGAGCTGAGGGGTTGTTGCCTGCTAGGCTAGTGGAGGGGAGATTGGAGGAGAGCTGAGTGGGCGTGGGGACCGCAGTCAGGAGCCACCTTAGGGGTCCAGGCGCAGGGCTGCAGTGGGAGGAGGGCTGGAGGGGGGTAAGAAGGAGGTAGGTCAGGCCAGCTCTACCCACAGCTCTTCCGGGGCTCCTCTGGCTCTTTCCCAGGGGCTTATCCAGTGCTCAGGGTCCCCTGACCCCCAGGTAGCGGTGTGCTGGTAGTTGCTTAACCACTGGCTCTCTGGGGGGAAAGTCCTTATTTGTAGCATTTGTCAATACCCTTGGTGTCCATACTCTCGCTAAGGTTGATTTCAGTCTCCTGAGCTGGAGTCCATGAATGAGAAGTTGGGAAGGGATGTTTGTAAGTGTCCAAAGCCAGAGCAAGCTGGCTCGAACACAGGGCTGGCCTCAGCTCTCAGGATGTCAGTGGGTCAACCGAAATGTTACTTATCTGTGTCTCAACTCTCTGTGCAATTCCCATGTCTGTGTTGGGAGGAAGAGGTTGAAGCCTGGATGGGGAGGGTCTGTGGGGGGAGGGGGTAATAATGCCACTCTCCATCCCAGTCTTCTCAGTAACCATAAGAAATTGGTACCATTATTACCCTCACTTCCTAGATGGAGAAACTGAGGCACAGAGAAGTCAAACAGCTTGTCAAAGATACCACGCTAAAGGGCAGACCTGGGAACACAGAGCAGGTTAGCCCTGGGGTGATCCCCGCATCCTCCTGAATCCCTCTGCCCTGTCCTGCATGTGAGGTGGCCAAAAGTCAGTGAGATGAGGGAGGGTTAGGCAGAGACCATGCACAGAGGATGGGATAGCTGAGAGGAGCTGGGAAGAAGGAAGAAGCTGTCATCTGGGGAGATTGGGGTGGGAGGGCCTCCAAAATTCTCTGGCTGGAACCCTAATTTTCAGAGGGGGGTGACCGCTAGAAGTCAAGTTTAGATAGAAGTGATTTTTAGAGGTTGATCATGAGCTTACTCTGTGAATGATTGCTGGAGGGGGTGCTGCAAATTAGAATGGAAAGAGGTTGGGCTACTGGAACCCCACCCTGCACCCCACTACTCCCCGGTTCTGTGCAGGGTGGTGGTACCAGGGCAGAGTCCATGCGGCTGCAGCTCTCTCTAGGCTTGCAAGGCAGTTGACTCTGGGGCCCCCCGATAGCTCAGCTAGGACCCGAGCTGGGGGCAGTCAGGTCTGCCCAAGCAGCCCAGGAACAGCTCCAATCTGAGGTCATAAACTTGGAGTTGGACAGTCTCTCGGAGCCAGCAGGGATTCGAGGAGGCTGGTGGAGGCACAGAGGACGGAGCGCAGGCCCAGGGCGGGGTGAGCCAGTGAGCCTCACTGACAAGTCTTGGGGAGTTCAGAGCCCTGCCCACCCTCCACCAGCTTCCCTGCTCCACTGGAGCTGCTGGTGCAGCGGCGGCTCTGAGCAGAGCACCAGGCTGCGGCTCCCCCATGTCCACATCCACACCCTGCTCTGTGCACCACCCACTGTCCTCAGCTCACTCCCCCTCTCTTCCCTGCGCTACTCAGAATGCCATTGCGCTTTTGACATTTTCTTTTCAAAGTTCTTTCCAGCCATGGGAACCTCCAGTCCTGCCAGTGTTCCTGAGTTACTGTCTTCTCTCTAGACCTCAGTTTCCCTGTCCGCACAATAGAGGTAAGTTCTCATTAGACTCTGTAAACCTATGATGTGTCTGGAGTAGAGAAACACCATCCTTCAAACCTGAGTGCTCGGTGCTAAGTACACAGCAGGTGCTTTATGGATTGGTTTGGTGAGTCTGACTTGCCTAGGAGTTGGGAATGAGGAAGACTTCTAAGGGGCAATGGACCTGTGTCCACTGTTACTTCCAGGGATGCGTTGGGAGTGGCTCCTCCCCACGGGCCCGCTCCAAAGAGCCCCTGGATATTCTGCTTAATTATTATTCTCATCATCCCCATTTTACAAAACAAAAAGAGGGAGCCTCAGAGAACTTACATTGCTTCCTCACAGTTACTCAGCTAGTAGATGGCAGAGCTAAGATTTTAACCTAAGCAGCCTGGCTCCAGGGCCCACATCTCCAATGATTGGTCCACCTGCTCCTCCTTCTAATTGAGTGTAGTGGTCTCCAGAGTTGGAAGGGTTCAGGAAGAAATTACTAGAAATTATGTTACATTAATTTTATCTCATCCTTTAAATATTCGGGGTTTTTTTTAGTGAATGTGTATTTTACATGCAATACATGTATATAATTTAAAGAGCTCTATTGAGTATGATTCACATACTATTCACCTATTTTATTTTTTTTAAGTTTTTATTTATTTATTCATGAGAGACAGAGAGAGAGAGAGAGAGAGAGAGAGAGGCAGAGACACTGGCAGAAGGAGAAGCAGGCTCCATGCAGGAAGCCCAACGTGGGACTCGATCCGGGGTCTACCAGGATCACGCCCTGGACTGAAGGTGGCGCTAAACCGCTGAGCCACCCAGGCTGCCCAAATTCACCTATTTTAAATGTACAGTTTAAGACTTTTAGTTAACATATATAGTAGTGGAATCATCACCATTATCCAATTTCAGAACATTTCCATCATCTTGCTTGTTTGTAGTCAATCCCCAGACTGTCGTTGATCTACTTTCTGTCTTTACAGATTTACGTTTCCTGGACATTTCATATACATGGACTGAATACAACGTGTGGTGGTTTGTGTCTGGTTTGCTCAACTTAGCATGACGTTTCTGAGATTCATGTTTTAATATGTATCAGTATTTCTTTCCTTTTTTATGCCCGAATAGTATTCTGTTGTGCGACTATACCACATTTTATCCATCCATTCACCAGCATTTGATCGTTTTAATGATTTCTGCTTTTTGGCTGTTGTGAATAAAACTGCTAAAAACATTCATGGATTTTATGCAGACAGAAGTTTTCATTTCTCCTGGGTATATACCTAGGAGAAGAATTGCTATATCATCTGGCAATTTTACATTTAACTTTTTAAGAAACTGCCAAATTTTCAATTTCATTTTACATTTCCACCAGCAATGTATGAAGGTTCCAATTTCTCCACATCTTCATCGGCACTTATTATTATCTTTTTGATTGTAGCTGTCCTAGTGGTTCTAAGGTGGTATCTCTTTGGGGTTTTAATTTACATTTCTCTAATGATTGATGATGTTAAGCATCTAAGTGCTCAAATTTGTTGGCATAAAGTTGTTCATAGTATTCCCTTATTGTCCTTTTAATTTCTGTGAGATTGGCAGTGATATTCCCTCTTTCATTTTGATTTTAGTAATTCATATTTTCTTCTCCCCTCCCCCATGGCATGTCTATCTAAAGGCATTATCATTTTTGTTAATCTTTACATTTTAGTTTCATTGCTTTTTTTCTTATTGTTCTCCTCGTTTCTATTTCATTGATTTTTATTCTAATCTTTATTATTTCCTTATTTTTTATTGCTTTGGGTTTAGTTTGCTCTTCTTTGTCTGATTTCTCACATTGGACATTTAGGTTTTTGATCTGGCATGTTCTTTTTCTAGTGTAAGTTCTTAAAGCTATAAATTTACTGCTAAATACTGCTTTAACTGCATTCTAGAAATGTTGCTATATTGTGTGTGGTTATTCAATTCAAATACTTTTACATTTGCCCTGTGATTTCTTTTTGACCTACAAGTTATTTAGAAATGTGTTGTTTAATTCTTAAATATTTGGTGATTTCCCAAATTTTCTACTGTTGTTGATTTCAAATTTAATTCTGTTGTGTTCAGAGAACATTATTTGTATGACTTTAAACCTTTTCAGTGTATTGAGACTTGTTTCATAATCTAGCATATGGCCTATCCTGGTGAATATTTTCAGTGCACTTGAAAAGAATGTGTAATCCTGCTATTGTTGGATGCTATTGTATATGGTAGATTAAATTGTTTGATAGTGTTGCTCAAGTCTCGTATATCCTTGCTGATTTCCTGTCTGGTTGTTCTTGCGTTATTGAAATTGAAGTGTTGAAACCTCCAACTCTTATTAGCAAATTTTCTATTTCTCCCTTCCATTCTGCCAGTCTTTGTTTTGTATATTTTGGGGCTCTGTTGCTAGGTGCATGTGTGTTCATTACTGTATCATTCTGATGAATTGACTGTTTTATCATTATAAACTGTCTGTCTCTAGTATCATTTTTTTGTCTTAAAGTCTGTTTTATCTGACATTCTGTTTCTCTAATGGTTATTGTTTGCATGCCATGTATTTTTCCATTCTTTTGCCTTCAACCAATTTGTGTCTTTGGATTGAAAATGTTTCGTGTAGGCAGCAGATAATGGGATCTTGTTTTATTAATCCAGTCTGATAATGTTTAAGTCATCACATTTAGTCTGAATGTTTTATTTACATTTAGTATAATTATTGATATGGTTTGATTTATCACGGCAATTTTGCTATTTTTTTAAACATGTTTCATGTCATTTTCTTTGTTCTTCTGTTTTTCCTTCACTGCCTTCTTTTGTATTAAACACAGATTTTTCTAATGTATCTCTTAATTCCTTTGTTGTCATTCCTTTATTATATTTTTGAGTTATTATCTTAATTGTTGTTATGGAGATTATAGTATGTAATTTATCACAGTCTACTTCAGATTAATACTAATTTAGTTCTATAAATTATCAAGACTTTGCTCCATGTAACTCCATTTCCTTCCCCACCCTTTTTGCTAATATTGTCATGTATATTATATCCATGTATGTTATAGATCCAATAGTTGTATTATAATTATTGCTTTATACTATGTCTTTTTAAAATTTTAAGAGAAGAAAGGAGAAAAAATGTATTTTTAGGATCTTTTATATTAACCCACATTTTTATCATTTCTGGTGTTCTTCATTTTCTGCTGTGGATTTAAGTTACCATCTGGTGTCCTTTCCTTGCTCCAATATAACTCTATTCCCTCCTTCTCTTTGTGCTATTATGTATTTGTTATATATAATGTTATTTTTATGTTATAAGCCCAACTATATAGCTTTCTAATTATTATTTTATGCAATTGTCTTTTAAATCAGTTAAAAGTAGAAAAGAGAAAAACATATTTGGAGTGTCACTTAAATTTATCTACATAATTACCTTTTTTGGTGCTCTTTATTTCTTCATAAGGATTCGAGTTACTGTCTAATACCATTTCCTTTCACCCCGAAGGACTTCCTTTTTTATTTTTTATTTTTATTTATTTATTTATTTTTTCCGAAGGACTTCCTTTAATATTTTTTTATGAGGCATGCTTGTTAGCAACAGATTCTCACTCTTTATTTGGGTGTGTCTTCAGTCTACTATCATTTTTGAAGGATACATTTATTAGATATAGATTTCTTGTTTGGCTTTTTGTTTTCTTTCAGCACTTTGAATATGCCACCCCACTCCTTCTGGCCTCCATTGTTTCTGATGTGAAATCAGTTGTTAATTTTGTTGTGGTTCCCTTATGTGATGCATCATTTTTCTCCTGCTACTTTCGAGATTTTCTCTCTGTCTTTCAACAGTTTTATTATAATGTCTAGGAATCTTCTTCTATTTCTCTTATTTGAGCTTTATTTGAATGTGTAAATGTTTTTCATCAGATTTGAAAACTTTTGGACCATTATATCTTCAAATATATTTTTCTGGCTCTTTTTCTCTTCCTTTTCTGGAAATCCCATTAAGAATATTTGATATGTTTGATGATATTCCACAGGTGTTTGAAACTTTGTTCATTTTTCCATCATTCTTTCTTTTCTTTTTGTTCCTTAGATTGGATAATCTCAATAGATCTAGCTTCAGGTTTGCTGATTCTTTATTCTTCTAGCTTAAAGATGCTGTTGAATCCCTCTAGTGAATTATTCATTTCAGCTAACGTACTTTTCAACTCCAGAATTTCCATTTAGTTCTTTAAAAATATTATATCTATTATTTATCTATCTATCATCTATCTATCTCATATATATAAATCATATACTTGTATATATATATCATATGAGATATATGTATCTATAGTTTCTATCTCTACTGATATTCTCTATCTGATGAGTCTTTCCTTAATTCTTCTTTTTAAAGAGTTTATTTATTTGACAAAGAGAGAGAGAGAGCATAAGCAGGGAGAGTGGCAGGCAGAGGGAGAGGGAGAAGCAGACTCCCTGTGGAGCAGGGAGCCTGATGTGGGTTGATCCTAGGACCCTGGGATCATGATCTGAACCAAAGACAGATGTTTAACCGACTGAACCACCCAGGCACCCTTCTTAATTCTTTATACATAGTTTTCTTCAGTTCTTTGAAGATATTTATAATAGCTTCTTTGAAATCTGTGTCTATTAAGTGCAACATGTGGATCACCTCAGAGGCAGTTTCTACAGACTGCTCCCCCACCCCTGCCAAATAGATCACATATTGCTGTTTCTTTGAATGTCTTGTAATTTTTGGTTGAAAACTGGACATTTTGGATAATACATTGTGGCAACTCTGAATTCTGCTTCCCCGTGACCAACACCAGGGTTGTTGTTGCTAGGGTGACCCCCTACCCCCATCCTGCTGGTGCCTAAACTAAGAATCTGTCTTCCCCATAATATGAGGCTACTGGTGTCTCTGCTCAGGTTTTTTTTTTTTTTAATTCTTTTTATTTTTAAGCCTGGTGTCCTAGAAATTGCCCTGGATCAGCATAGCTTAGTGTTATGCCAATGACTGGTCAGAAAGTGTGCTTAAATACCTTGATCCAGTTAGGCTTCTATCCTCTGCCAATGCATCTTTGTGTTGGTTGGGAAACACATTCAAGATTTAGACAGTTTACAAATCTGCTCCAACTTTTAGTCTCTGTGTGCTTAGCCAGGGGATCACTAGATAGCTAAGGCCCTTTTCAGCCTCCTCTTAGTGTGCACATAGCATTCCACACCCCCAGGGATATGTGGGAGCTTAGCAAGGCTCACTATGGCTTTCTTGTTTCCGGGTATCCCTTTTAAATGTTTTGCTGTTCTCTTGATTTGTTACTTGCTCCAATTAGTATTAACCTCAGGCTAAGGCTACAGTGTTGGCCTCAGTGTACATAATTTTTAGAAATATACCTATACTGAGAGCATGTGCACATCACATTTCCATACCTATACTGAGAGCATGTGCACATCACATTTCCTGGTAAGAGTGCACAATGAAACATGTTTGGTGACTGCCAATCTACTTTTGGGCATCTCTGACTGGTCTGCCCTGGCTGGGAGCTATGTCTCGATATTGAGCTTGGGATTGGCATCCATTGGGTTGGGATCTAGGGGGCACTTGAGAAGAGCTGTTGCAGCAATAGGATTCTCCAGGGGGTACCTGAGGGGCAAGTGGTGGTCATCCAAGGTGGTTGAACTTGCCTCCCTAGGACAGCTGGCTCTGCCCCTCCTGGCTGGGCCTTTGCTCCCACAGGGATGCGGGCCTGGTTGCTCTGTCAGCAGGCTTGGGGTGTGGAGCCAGGTGCCCTTTTCCCTGGCTTCCAGTCACTGGTAGCCTGCCAGGCACTCAGGAGAAAGATCTAATGGAGCCAAGAGAACGATCAATTCCCTCAGGGCAGGGCTGCCAGCAGAGTGGGGGTGAGGGTCACCCAGGAAGCAGCTGGCTCTTGCCCCAAGAAGCCCAGGCTGGAAAGAGCTGGTGCCTGTGGCCTCCTCAGTCCCCTAGGTACTCACTAGATGATAAGGATTCAGAGAACAGACCCTTCCTCCTGGTTCTACCCCTGTCCTTGGGGTGGGCACACAGAGAGGCCCGTGTCCATGAGCTGAAGGTCAGTGTACATGGCAGGCACTGTGGGTAGGAGGGGTGAAGGGCAGAGAGGAAAGCTGGGATGACAGTCACGTACGCTGATGTCACTGGTCACTCCGCCTCCCTAAGGTATCACTTTCCTCATGGCCGGGCCTGCAGCTGAGTTCAGGGGGGCAGTCACGTCCCATCCCTGGCACGGCTCTTAGGCTGTTCACTGCACCACCTCTGGGGCTGCTGAGGTCACGATGGTACTTGCCAGCACTGCCTAGTGTCAGCTCAGCTCTGACAGTGGGGAGGGGGAGCCTAGGGAATGGCAAGAGTGGCAGGGACAGGTGTCTGGGGGCTGGAAGTAGCCAGGCTGCTGAGAATCTGTCTCAGGGTACTTGGGGGGCTGCGCTGGGCTTACTTCCCTGGTGGGCAGCAGCCCTTGCCCACAGGTGGCTCCCAGTCTGAGGAAGAGGACAGAGCCCTGGTCCGCAGACGCAGCAGCTGTGTCTGAGCCGAGCATGGTGGTGGCAGCAGCTGGAACCACCCCCCCCCCCCCCCCCCCCCCCGGCTACTCAGTACTCCTGTGCAAGGCTCTCAGGTCACCCAGGAAAGATACTTTGGAGAATCCCTTCCCTGGACCCTGGGAGGACCCAGCAGGTGCCCTGCTTGTGACAGTCCACATGGAGTAGGGAGGGGCTGCCAGAGCCTAAGTGAGGACAGACAGCGGCGTCCCTGTGTCTGAGCTCGTCCTCAGGGCTGGGTCCAGCAGAGGGAGCTGGCAGCCAGCAGGAGCTGAGACAAGCCGGCCCTGACCCCCGAGTTGTCCCGCTGCCTACCCAGGGTGGCAGACTCACCCATGGCTGGAGCTGGAGCATTGGCAGCATACGTTGGGGCCCAGGACCCTTCAGCCCACCCCAACACTCAGGGCTGCCCCACCGAGACTCCTCTGCAGAGTCACAAATTTTATACTCTTCCAGCTCGATCTATGGAGTCCTTCCCACTGCTCTTGGGCTAAGTTGTAATGCAAGGGATCAGAGTCCTGGGTGTGAATTCTGATCCTTGACCTACTAGTTCTATGACTCTAGGCAAGTTATATAAGTTCTCTGGACCTCAGTTGCTTCACCTGTAAAATGGGCTGCTGTGAAGAGAAAGCGCATGAAACATGCCTGGCATGTAGTAAGTGCCCAGTTAGGGCAACTTCTTTCCTCCTCACTCCATTCCTCTTTGCTTCCCTTTGAGCAACAGCTAAATGGCTGGGGATGGGAGAAGCTTGCTGGGGCGAATGCCAGCCATGGGGCAGGTGGCATTAACCACAGCAGGCTTCGTTTGGAGACAAGGTTTGAACTGGGTTTAGAGAAATGCTTCCTCTTGGCCCCTAATGCAGGCATGTCAAACTGCAGCCAGAATGAGGTGGCAGTGAGAGGGCAAGGGTCATAGCCTCATTGGCTCTTCACTGAGCACTTGTCTAGCAACCCTTCCATTCATGTGCCCCTGGCTGTATGTCAGCCCCCAGTAGGACTTACTGGCCTCTTGCACTGCCATCAATTTCAAGGTCTCCTTGGGGTATGTAGCTCTCCAGGTGTTCTCTCATTTTCCTTATGTGCCAGGCCCTGTTCTAGGCAATAGGGGGATAGCAGTGAGCAGAGCTGAGCATAGTCCCTGACCATGTGGAGTTGGCACTCTAGTGAGGAGTGAAAACATTCAATAAAATGAATATATTAGAGGGTTATAAGTGCTCTGGAGGAAAATAAGAAGAGGTTGAGGGATGGGAGTGCAGGTGTAAGTGGGTGATGCAACATTAATAGAAAGATCAGGAAGGCCATGAGAAGAAGATATCTGAGTAAAAATCTGAAAGGTGAAGCCACATTTACAACTAGGGGAAAATATTCCATGAGAGGGAATAGCTAGTGCAAAGGCCCTGGGGCAGTCATGGAGTTGGCTCCTTTGAGGAACAGCAAAGGGGCCAATGTGAAATTAGTGAGAAGGAAAGTAGTGGCAAATGAGGGCAGAGGGGCAAGAGGGACCAGATCCTAAAGGGGCTGGTAGGCCATTGTCAGGACTTGGGCCACAGAGCAAACATGGATGCAGAGAAGGAACACGGACACTTTCTTTTCCCTAATGGGCAGTGGATCAGAAAGAAAATGCTACCTGCTTTAATAAAGATGAGCCCCGGAACTTCAAGATTGGTACTGGAGGTACACTCCTGATTGAGAAGGGCAGCACTCTGAGTCTTGAGGCTCTGCCCCTCATGGTCTCTCACCAGCATCCAGCGCCATCCACATTGGTCTTGGGGAGAGGGGCCTCTCTAGGAAGGGTCAAGAGCAACCTGAGGGCAGGGGTGCCTTGTTGACTCTATGTCCTTAGTTCCTGGACTTACAAAAGGTGCTCGACACAACCTAGTTGAATGAAGGAAGGACAAAAAGAAAGAGTGAAGGAATGGTGGACACAGGCTCTGCCCTTCATTCCCCACAGCAGCAGAGACTAAGCTGCTGGGTTTCAAACACTGAGGGCAAAACACTCAGAACCAGGCCTCTGAGATGTGTGGCCAAGGCCTCACCTACCTCTTTCCCCTTGGGGTCTCCTGTGGAGTGTCTCTGCTGGCTCCTTGGTGACATTTCTAAACTGAGCCACCTCCCCAACACACCCCCACATGCACACCGTGGTTCCAGTACACACACACCTCAGCCATTCAGCAGCTTCAGAGGCTCCACTGTGTGCCAGGACTCCCACCTTCTGAAACCCAGCCTCTTATCTGAGGTTCTTCTCTTTCCCCTCTGAGCCTCATCAGAGGGGCCACCGCTTATGGGGAGCTGCCATACACCCCACACAGGGTAGTGGCTTTGTGGGTCTCAGCCAAATGATCCAAAGCTCGGGCAGTGATGGGGAGTGGCCTAGCATAGTAATACAGATGACAACCAAGCAACAGCTCACCTTCATCAGGCACCGACCACACACCTGGCCTCTGTCCTAAACACACCATCGGCATTATCTTGCTTAGCTCCAGAGGCCTCCATGTGCCAGTCAAAGGGACTGGGGCTCCAAGAGGTCAAAGGACTTGTCTGAGGGCGCTTCCAAGGTGCCCCTCCTGGATGGGAGGTAGGAGGCCTACAGGGCCCTGGCCCAGAACTGTCCCCTCCTGCCACTGCCCTGGAGCAGCCAAGTAGACAGGTTTCATCTCAGGGCACCCCTACCTCCTGTGAGAGCCAAGCTGAGTATGTCAAACTTCAGCCTTGCCCTTCAGAGGAAAGGCTGAGGTCCTGGGAGCTAGGAGAGCCCGGGGCTGGTGGGACTGAGAGGCCACTCCCATCCCTGGCTCTGCTCCGGGAGTGGAGCTAGCTGGCAGGGCTCGGACCACCACCAGAACGTGCTGCTGCTTCTTTGATCTGCTGTGGCACTTGCTGCTCACCCTTCATGTCTAGGCCAGCTGTGTCCTCTGGAGAGAGGTCCTGAAAACAAGGCCAGGTCAGCCTCCCTACTTGGGCTGAAAATGGGTTTCCTGTAGGCAGAGAGCAGATCTGGGGGGCCCACATGTATAGGCTCCCACTGAGGCTGTCAGATCCGTGCCTCCTCCTGGCAGAGGAGACTGAAAGCTGCCGTCTCTGAGTCAGGACGCTGCCTCCTTGACTCCAGGAGGTGAGTGGACAAGGTGGAGGAAAGCTGCCAAGTAGCAAAGTGCTCTGCAAATGGGAGTTCCGCACAATTGCACCTCCTGTCTCCGCTGGGTGGCCACTCTCCTCTGAACTTGAATGTCCAGGAACCATACCTCTCACCTGGACACAGCTTTCCTCCCCTTGACTGACAGTCATTCATGCACATTTCTAATCTCCCATGCGTAGAGACAAGCCCCGGGGCAGCAGGACTTGGGTCTGAATCTGTTCAGTGCAGGGCCTGATACCCAGCTAGGTCTTCCTCACTGCCTCCCTTCCAGAGGATAGCAGGACAGAAGTCGGTCAGGGGTGGGGAGGACAGTGGGGTGGGAGTTGCTTATGGAACAAACAGAACCTGGAGTGGGTGGTCTAAGGATGCGGGTTTGTGTCCTGACTCTGCCTAACAGCCCCAATCTCCCTTTAAAGTGTTTGAGAACAGAAGAGATGCCTTTGGGAACACATGCTCTCATTGCCCCATGAGACAAAGGCTCTGCAGGTCTCCGAAGCCAGAGCTGGGGGGCTGGGGCGGTGTTGGGAGGATCATTTCCTGATGGAGGCTGTGAAATTGGCAGAGAGGAAACCTATGAACACACTGGCCCCATGGCCTTGGCACCTGCAGCAGCCTGATCCCCAACCCAGTGTGGCAGCTGGTGGTGCCCAGGTCTCCTCGTGGCTCCTCCAGGGAAGGGCTGGCACATGTTCCTCTCTGCTCCCAGTGCTGAGGGCAGGGTCTGGCCCACAATAGGCCTTGAACAGTTGATTATTGAAACAATTTGGCGGAGGCAAACGGAGTCCTCACTCATGGGACCATCAGCTGGAAATGACAGTGGGTTTTATCATTGTGAACACTAGCTCCACAGTAAGGCCAAGGAAGTGGGCCCCTGGCTGGACACCATGGTCTCCAGGAAAGGAAGGAACCCATGGCTTTATGCTGGGGAGGACATCGGGAGGGGGATGGATGCAAGGCTGGGGAGTGGAGTGTCTCCCAAACCGTCCTAGCTGGGCTCCAGCGGGGAGGCCAGAGGGGCACCTCAGGTGGCATCATGGTAGAGATAGTACTAAAACAAACACCATTTTTGAAAATCCATGTTCGAAATCTGGTAAGATGGGCTCTTGGCCAAATACCAGTGCGTGGCTCATCCTGCAGAGAGTGAGGCCATCCTGGAAGGAGGGGCTGAGATCTCAGGGATAAAGAGCTAGGATGGCATTCTTTCTTTTAGCTCAGTTGGAGCAAGAAATAGATCCAAGTCTCCCTGTTAGGGGGACCAACGGAAAGCAGAGGAAGAGTGAGTCTCGGTCAGTCCCAGCAGAGAGAGGGGATGTTAGGATGGAACTGGCCGTACTTGTGGTGTTTAAGTCTGGGGCCAGAGGGAGTCTCGTGTGGGGGGGCTGGAAGACCCACTCCTGAACACAGAGCCTCAGTTCGGTGGTGGAGGAGGGGAGCAGAACACCAGGGCTAGGCTGATTCTGAAAAGCAGGAAGGGTCTATTTGGGAAATGACAGACTTCTGAGTTTGAAACCAATCCCCGCTGGTTACCTGGGAGTTGATCATTTGGCCTACAAGTTCATAGATAAGGAGGACAGACCGATTGGCAAGACAGAACAGACGGCAGTAGGAACCCGAGTGAGGCAAGTGATTCCATACATCGTCACAGCACCGAGAGGTGGGTTTTGTTACCGCTGGTTGGCAGGTAAAGAAACAGGCTTCTGGAAGTTAGGTAATTTGCCGGGAGCCACATTGCTAGAAACAGGCAGGTCAGGACCCCAGCTCTGCTGATCACAGAAGTCAGGTGACCTTCCAGTCACCTCTCCTGGGATGCCACGTCAACAGCCCCAGCTCTCTTTCTCACAAGGGTACTGGAAGGCTGCTGGAGACAGGGGTGCTGGGTCCCCCTACCCACAGGGTGGCAGAGCTTGTCGTGATACTCTAGGGAGGCTGGCTCCCATGACAACAGCGGAGACACAGCCCATGGCAACAGCTGATGAACGGGACACTGGAATTCTCTAGGGCTTGTCCCAGGGCCCTCCTCCTTGGCCCCATTGTCCTGAACATTTTTATCAATGGCCCGAATGGAGGCCTGAGTGGCTACATCCCCCCCCCCCCCCCCCCCCCCCCCCGCCGGCTTGCAGACACCCCTCAGCTGAGAGAAACAGGTTCGGCAGCACAGAGAAGATTCAGCCTCCCCGACAGCGCCTGGAATGAATGGCAGGCAGAGCCAATGAGAGCAACAAGCGGTAGGCAGAAATGACAAAGGCCAGCTCTAGGATGGGAACAAAACCGGAGGGAAAAGGCACATGGGTACTGAGAAGCTAGCACACCTAGCGAATGGTTTCTGTGCAAAGGGACTCCTGGCAGGATGGTCTTGATGCTGCAAAGGACTGGAAACAGTGTATGTGTCCCCCAGGATGGAGGGGTCTGTTAAATATTTTGTGTAGGTCTGTGCAATGGAAGGCCACAGGTCTGATACGAAGAATGAGGGAAGAAGCTTTAAGTTACTAATAGGAAAGGCAGGAAAGGCTCCCCAACACACCCGGTTAAGTAAAAAAGCAAGGTCATGGCCGTGTGCACTGGAGTGTAGACCATGCTTCTGTTTGCATAATCAAAAAGATGTGTATATATTTGTATACGCAGATCATCTGCGGAGGATACATGGGAAACCAAGTAAGCAGCTAGGGTCTTGTTTTACACTGAATATCTTTTGTGCTTTTATGTAATGCCATATAGGTGTGTGTGTGTGTGTGTGTGTGTGTGTAGGAGGGCATGGATAGAGAAATTTTGTGGAAAAAGACCTGGAAGTTTGGCTGACCATAAGCTCACTAAAAATTGCTTTAAGAAAAAAAGACCCCTATAATCCAAGGTTAATTAACAGGCTGTACCCAGAATGTGGGGCCTCTCTGAGGGTGCCATGTTTGAAGAAAAACCCTGGGGGCTAGATTATACCTCAGGGGATAACTTGGCTAAAGTAGAGGTGGGTGGAGGGAGGGTAACTTGACAGGTAAAGAGATGCCAAAGAGATCGAAGGTCATTAAAGGGTCGCCATGAGGAAGCCCGGGGGACCTGATTTTTTTTTACATGAGCCCCTATGTTTGCCTGTCCATTTATTTGGTTTCAAGAGTAGAATTTAGTGATTCATCACTTACACATAACCTCCAGTGCTCATCATAACAAGTGCCCAAGAGAAGCCTGATTATTTTAACTTGCTTCAAAGTATTGGACCTGGATCAATGGTTTGGAAGGTATGGGGAGACAAATTTTGGCCTCAGAAAGACCTTTCTAATCATTTGAATTGAATTATATAATAATATAATATAATAATCAGAGGAATATATAATGCATTATGTAATTTAACAATATAATGTAATAAAAAGTACTTTCTAATAATTAGTACCGGAATGAGCTCTGCGTCACTGGATGTATTCAAGAAGCCACTGATGACATCTCACTAGGATGCTGCGGAAGACATCAATAAAATCACCGGGTCCTAGATTTGGAGCTCACCCCAGGTCTATGAAAGCTGTATCTCTGGAGTTGAAGTCTAGAAATCTGCTTTACTGATTGATTTTTTACCACTGATGCAGACAACTGAACTAAGTACACTCCTCCGTTCATGGTGTATTATCATCATTGGTCTGGTCAAAGTCCCCTTTATTTTTTTATTTTTTTTAAAGATTTTATTTTATTATTTATTCATGAGAGATAGAGACAGACAGAGAGAGAGAGAAAGAGAGGCAGAGACACAGGCAGAGGGAGAAGCAGGCACCATGCAGGAGGCCTGACGCGGGACTCGATTCTGGGTCTCCAGGATCACGCCCTGGGCTGAAGGCGGCGCTAAAACGCTGAGCCACCCGGGCTGCCCTCCACTCCCATTTTCCACCATCCCCAAATCCCTGCTTCCAGACCCTCATTTTATGTGCTTGGTAGAGATCATGAAACATGCATCTTCTGCGTATGCTGCATTGTGTTGTTTTCTGCATGTTTTATCATTTATATAAATGGTGTTATGCTGTCACTCCCCTCTGTTTCTTACTTTTATCTTTCAATGCTGCTGTTGTTATGCATTCTTGTGTTGTGTGTCTGCCTTGTTTCTAACTGCCTCTTGGCATCTGACTGATCTGCTCCCACATAGGTGGCCACTTAGGCTGCCTCCAACTTCCCACTACTCCCCAAGTTTTGCTGTCATGAGGATCCCATGCATTTCTTCTCTTCGTCCTCTATAATAATTTTTTCCAAGCCATATATCCACTTGTGGGATTCTGGGATACAGGGTGATGCATATTTCGCTTCAATAAATACAGCCAGATTGCTGCTTTTAGAATGGTTATTTTCATTTATCCTCTTGCCTGAAGGACACAAGGGTCTCATCTCCCTACAAAGAATAGAATTCACTTTTCTAATTTGTGCCATTCAGTAGAGTGTGTAAAAAGCTACAGTTGTTTGATGCGTCTCTCCAATGGCTAGTGAATTTGCACATCCCTTCATATACCTGGCCTTTGCATTTCCTCTTCTGTGGCATGCCTCTTCAAATTTTTTTTTTTTTGTGCTTATTTTTTTCTATTGGATTTCCTGGTGTTTTTTTTTTGTTGTTGTTGTTGTTTTGTTTTGTTTTGTTTTGTTTTTTACTTATTCCCTATTTTAGTTTTAATCCCAGGCAAGTTCTGAAGTTGCAAATATCTTCTCCCAGCCTGAGACTCTTCCATCTTAGTAGGTGTCTTAAGGATCAGCCAGGCTTGGGAAGCTTCAGGATGGATATATACCACTTGAGATCATTTCTAATTCTGTCACTGCATGTTTTTAAGCTTCTTGGGCTTTCTGAGGAGTTTCCTGGCCTTCTCCATGGGGAAAACAGAGGCCTCGGGGAGGGCTGAGGATAAGGCGAGTCATTGTGAATGCGGATGTGGAGATGGGATGCACCCAGCTCCATCTCTAGCAGTGTGTTGCATTGTGAAGATGTTCATATGATGTGGCCCAGAGAAGCTTTTGAGATCCTCCTGGGAGATGATACACAGTTCATTTGGGTAAAGTCTAGAATAGCTCATTGTTTGGAAGAGGTCATCAATCCATTGGAGTTTTCTCAACAACAGAAGCTAACTCTTTCATCTGTGGAAGTCTTAAAATTTGACTGCAAATATTTAACACTCCTGTCTGAGAGGTTAGTGGAGAGAGGTCTGTGTTTCCTGCCCTTGAATCTGGGCTGACCCTAGTCACTCCTTTGTGCTCAACAGAATTTTGCGGAAGTGATGCTGAATGACTTCTGAGGTTAGGTCAGAGAAGACTCTGTGTCTTCTGCCCAGCTCTTTTGGGACTCTCACTCTGGAGGAAGCTAACTGCTGTATATAAGACACCCAACTACCCTGAGACTGCCATGCTAGAGAGGCCATGCATGGGTGCTTGGGTCAACAACACGAGCCGGGGTCCCAGCCAGTGTTCAGTACCAACTGCCAGCCATGTGAGCAAACTGCCTTGGATGTCCAGTCCTAGCTGACTTCTGACAGCAACTGTGTGAGACCCCAGGTTAGGATTACCCAGCTGATCCCTTTGTGAATTCCTGATCCACAAAATCAGGAGACAATAAAATTGTTTATACCACTAAGTTCTGGGACACTTTGTAATGTAGCGGTAGTAACCACAACAATCTCCTAGAACATAGTAAGCAGTTACTTCAAGTCTTTGCTGATGACTCTAATACATGTAGCCTTTATGGGTCTGTTTCTCTTGTCTGCTGTTCTGATGTTTTGAAATTATGTTATCTGACTCTGTCTGTGTAGGTATTTTCAATTATGTGTTGGACATTGTATTTATGGACTTCTTTGTAGCAATAACCTGGACCCTGGAATGATTACTATCTTCCTTCAGAAAGGATTTACATTTGTATCTGCCAGCTACTTGGGGCATTATTAATACAAAATTACCTATTTCAATGTTTAGCCCTGTGTGATTGGAAACTGAGCTACTTCTGGTTCACCCTTAATTCCTAGGGTATAGCCCTTTTGAGTTGCCTGCCCAAAGACAGAGGGCTCACTAAGTCCAACTCTTTGGTAAACCTGGGACTCCACTTCATGTCCTCTGCGTCCCACAGGGCCATCAGAATTGTTCAGCTTCTTGGACTCTGAGTTGACCTCTCCCGAATGGGCAAACACCCTTAGGAGGGGAAATGGCCATAAATGCCACTCTTTCTTCTCCGGGTCTCAGTCATGGCCCAGAAATTCTTCCTATCTTGTTAGCTCCTCAGTGCATCAAGCAGATTTTTCAGATATTTTGTCCAGCTGTTCTAGTTGTCCTCAGTGATACATGGGTCTAAATCACTTAGGCTGCTATTATTAAATCTTATTTACTTAATTCTTCAAATGTCAAAAATATAAAGAAATATGAAATCATGATCTTTGAAAGTCCCTATAAAAAAATGTATCACATAGTCTCAAACTTTCTTAAACAGAGATTGACCATAATCCAATTTTCCACTGAAGCCTTGGGATCCTTGTTAAGAATATTCCCTACTATAGTCAAAATATAGTGATGCCTCTAGGAATTGGAGTATGTCTTTTTTTATTTTTATTTATTTATTTATTTTGCACCTACTCTGAATAACTCAAGATTGCTTTTGTTTTTAGCTCTTGGGTCTACCTTTGATTGCTTATGTGTTTGCTACCTGACACCTTTTGCTATCACTGAGAAGAATGTCCTTAGTGGCCTTTCCTCCATTCTGATTTTATTATTTTAATTCATACATAAATTAGATAACGATGCATATTAGAATAGTGTGTAAGGTAAGAGCAGATAGGCTCTGACTTGGGTGGGGGAAGAATCGAAAGGTGAAGCTCTAAAGTTTGTCAGACTCTAGTTGGACAATTGTCAAGCATATCTTTAGTCTGTTCAGAAGCCTTACAAGCTCAGACTTCAGTCTGAATGGCAGAGGTCATCAAGTATATGGCCTCTGGATAAGTAGAATGTTGTTCCAATTGCCCTGAGTTTGGTGCTCCCACTGCAAGCAGGGAGTTAGGGGGCATATCTAGTGCCCTAAAACAACTTAGGGGCTTTGGCCAGTCATAGGCTGCTTTCTTTTTGTTTCCAAGGCCCCACCCTGTCTTCTGGCCAAGGAGACTGAAGAAATCTTGGCAAAGAATGCTATTCCCTGCTGCCCTGCGGAGATGACCACTTCATGGAGAGCAGAGGGAGGAAGGAGGAGAAAAGCGAAGAGAAAGGTTCTCTTTCAGGCTTAAGATGGTGTGGAGTGGCTGCTCTGTGGCCTGCCAAGAGCTGACTCACCGGGCTGGGACAAGGCACTACAGGTGCACTCAGGCCAGCAGACAATAGGCGCCTGTTGCAAATAGCCCCACACCCGAGACAGACCACCAGGGTCAGGTGGAGACAGTCCCTGAGGGAGTGTGGGGGCTGGAAGGGCAGGCGAGAGGCTTGTCCTGGGAAGTTGTTCTTGTCCGGTCTTCCCAGGGCCTGACTCTGAGTACTCACAGCCGTGGTGACTCTGTGATTTCATGGCCAAGGGACAGGAGCACTGGACCACGAGTCCAGACACCTGGGATGGCCTCTCTTGTGGGCCTTATCCTTCATCTGCCAGCTCTAATGTTCTGGTTCTAATGCCACCAGCTTGCTTTGTAGTGTGAGAAAAGTCCACACACTTTCCAAGCTTCATTTTGTCCCTCTCTGGGTGAATCCTTACCTGCATTATCTCTTTAATCATACTGTCCTCCAAAATAGGTGCTATTGTTAGTCTCTTTTTACAGATGAGGAAACTGAGGCACAGATGGTCTGAAGATGCAAGCCTGGTTTCAAAGCCGGAGCTGTGTGAGTCTGGATCCCATGCTATGTGCAGCACTGCCACCCAAGTAGACCAGGACCCAACACCTTGCATCTTGGCAAACACAGGGCCTACTCTGGGGACCTGGCAAGGCAATAGGGGTGGGATGGTCAGAAGGCTTCCTGGAGGAGGAGAGAATGAGCAGCTCCTGGTATGGGGATGGGCACCATGGAGGGTAAGGGCTGGTGGGGATAGGGAGCCAAGACTCAGATTCCTAGCTGATTTCTGCATTCAGCAGCAGACTGGAGGGAGGGTAAAAGCATGGGGAGGGAGACTCACTTCTGCCCCTCTTAAGCCTCTTAACCCCTGGGGGAGTCACCTGAGACCCCCTTCAGGGCTGGGTACAGGGGCAGCTCTTCACTGCCCTGTCCATTGCTAGCTGTGTGAACATGGGCAAGTTGGAGAGACTTTCTAGATTTCAGTTTTTTCATCAGTAAAATTGGAAATATAAAATGAACCCCATGAGGTTGTTAACATAATGAGACCTATTGAAGTCTCATTAGGAGTGAGTCCTTTAGAGGCTTAGCACAGTACCAATGCCCCCTCACCTGTTCCTCTTCCTCTTCTCTGGGCTTCGCTTCTCCAGGCACCTTCACTTCTCTTGTCTTTCCTCAGAGGCCTCCTTGCTGGAGTCTGATACCCTCTGTGACCCAAACCATCACTACTCATTGGAGTTAACTTGCTGAGCAATGAGTGCCTTCCTACTTTATCTCTTCACCTCCTCTCCCCGGTGGGGCTTGAGCTCCTAAGACTGCGCTCCCCATCTGCTCTGCCAATGGGATCCCAGTCCCACCATGAGCTCTTTCTCTGCCTTTGCTCCACTGGCAGGAGATGAAGTGTAAATGCCCCAGAGTCCAGTGCCTTGGAGGCCCGGTTCAAGGTGGTCCCGCCTCATTGAATGGCTGGGTCAACCACTAGCCCTCACTAAGCCTTCCTGTCTGAAAAGCAAGGTTGTTTGGGGGGGCCTACTCCCACAGGGGCTCAGGGTGAGTAAGCAGAGATGGCTCCGTGGCTCTAAACCTCCTTGGGGAGGGAAGGACTGATGAGGCCTGGCAGGCTAGGATGAGGGAGAGCTGCCCTCCCTTTCTCCTCTGGTCCAGAAACCTCTCAGGGTCCTTTGCCTGAAAAAGAAACCATCTGCCTTGCCTTGTCGGAGGACAGGGCCTCGATAAGGAATTAGGGAAGCAAATCCAGCCTGCATGTTAATCCTTGCCTGCCTTAAGTTGCCCACAGACATGGGCAGACTGAGGGCCTGGCCCAGAGAGGAGTCATGGCCAGACCTCCTGCTATCAAGGCAGCAGACGATTAGCCAATTAGCTTGGAGGAAACCAGGTCTGGCTCCTTGGGGGCTCTGAGCTGCAGCTCCCAAGGAAGCAGGGACCTCCGGGAGTGCTGATTTAGGTGAACAGGAGCAGCCGTAGGGCTTTGCCTGGAGCCCACAGGCTATCCAGGGGAGAGGGCTTTCCTGGCTGCCAATTACAAGGGAAGGGACAATGGGGATGAGGCTCTGCACTCTGTACCCCAGCCTGGCCTCCTGGGTATGAGCCCTGTAATGGCAGAGAGGGCTTGGCACACAGCCGGTCCTGGGTTTTGGTCAGCCCTGCCATTATTCTTCTTGATTCCACCATGCAGTGAGCACCTGTGATGTGACATCATCTCCGTGAAGTCATGCTATTAACTCCAGGGAAGCTGGGGAGACATTGAGTGGAAATTCAAACTCAGGTCTCTAAAAACCTGATGTCTCAGATACTACCTTTTCTGTATTGGCACCACTCGGGGTCACCTGGGGCACTTGTGGCAAATGCAAGATTTCCTAACCCACCTGAGGTCTGCTCAGTCAGGATTTCTTAGGGGTGGGGACAATCGCAGGCATCTGTGTTCTCAATGAGGTCCCTACCCGCACATCACAACTGACACTGATGCAAGAGATCTGCGGTCTGACTCGGAGACACTCGGACCTACAAGAACCCCTTTGCCTCCTTCCTCTCTCCTAGCTCACCCTCTAAGCTGGGTCAGGCAGGGGAGTCCCACTCCTCTCATCCACTGAGGACCACTCAGTGCCTTTGGAGGCCCCCAGAGGCATGGCAATGGTGGGAAGGCAGGTGTGCACGTCTTTGGCAGAGGGGCTCACAAGCCTCATCTCGGGCCACCGTGGCAGCTCCAGCCTCAGAGATTGCTTCTCTGCATCCACAATGGAGAAGGCCTCGAGAGGGCCTTCGGCCAATCTGAGGAGCCCTGGATCCCAGGAGAGGGCCAACCCTGTAGGAACCCGTGGGCCTGAGGGTTTGCCCTCTTCCTGCATTTTGGCCACTGACGCCCACGGACATCTCAGGCAAATCTGTTTCTCATCAGCCTTTCTGGGCCTGGAAACCGAGGCTTGAGGCTGGCCCGTGGCCTTGTGGTTTAGAAGGAAGGGGAAGCCAAGTCCTCCAGTTCCCGGGGCCTCCACACTCATAAGTCTGCACAGGCACACATATGCGTGAATTGGCAGGCAGATGTGCAGCATGCAAACACCCACCTGCACATGTTCTCGGGCTCAGGGCTGCAGGCCCAAGGGAGCCCCAGGCTCAGGGATGGCCTGCCACAGACAGTGGCAGCTGGGGTCACAGGAAGGCTGGTCTAAGAAGGCCTCACCCTGGCCGCTCCTGGCTTCTCCCAGCCCCATCCCTTTCTCTTCAGGCTGCTGGGCTCCAGGACAGGAGAGGCCATCAGCTCTGAGACACTCTGCTCTCCCTTTGCTACCTGACCTACAGGGGCTCATGAGCTTACAGGAGGGCCTCCGTGGTGAGCCTCCTGTGCCCTCCACCCCCACACAGTGAGGAACAAGACTGGTGTCCAAGGAGCACTCGCCCGGCCAGTGCTGGTCTTGTTGAGTGGAGCCCCGGCAGGCCTAGGTCAGACCCTAACTTCAGACCCAAACAACCCCCGAGCCACGCCCACTCCATGTTAACTTCAGAGACAGGAGCTGACTCCCACAACGGAGCTGGGGCTGTGGTCCCACTGTCCTGGGCCAGAAGGTGGGGGCATCTGGAGCCAAGGGTCTTGGACACAGGCCTGGTCATCTGGTCCTGCCTCTGTGGAGAATGAGCTGGGCTGACTCAGGGGTCTGTCATTCCACTGCAGCCTTCCCTTCCCCACTTGGATTTGGGGGCCCATGGGCTATCCCTAACTACAACCCACTTTGGGAGCTCCTTTAAGGTGGGGGCCTCCATCCTCCTATTGTACAGCCAGTGCCAGTGTGGGGCCAGGTGCACAGCAAGTGCTCCAGACATGCCAAGTGTGCAAATGCATCCCTTCTGCTCCCCATTCCTGTCTTTCTGTGTGCTTGGTTTCTTTCTTTCCCTTCCTGTGTGTCAGACCTGAGACATCCCACACTGCCGGGCCTGCTTAGAACCCCCAAAGATCATAACCTGATCTTCCAGAGGCTTCCCAGCAGGGACCAAATCCCCAAATAATCCCTGAGCTGAGGGCTGCTTTTCAGCAGCCCCTCTGGACCTTGAGGAAATTGAGGCTTGAGGCTGGCCAGCAGGATCTTTTCTTCTGGAGACATACTTCCTCAGAGGAGGCATAGGAGACCATTTGGGACTTGGCACCTCCCTCATGGTCATCATGGGCAGAGCCCCTGTGCCGGCCAGCCGCAGCATTGGCGCTGTCAACCCTCATCACCCACCCACCCTCCTTTCAGTCTGAGGGCTGCCGTCCTCAGCCAACTAAGCAAGCTCCTCCCTGAGCCCATCCTGGGCTCAGTGCTGAGGAGATTATTGGCCATGCCTGCCAGGGGCTGACAGTCTGGCTCCGAGATATAGACTCCCCAGAGAGAGATGGGCCCCAGGCAGTCGGTCAGGCTCAAGAGAGCTCAAGTCTTCGGCATGGCCAAACGCAAGTCCTTTCCCTCAGAGATGGCTGACTCAGCAGTGGGCAAGGAGCTGGAACAGGTGCACAGGGCCTTCCCACCATGTGAGGGACAGGGGATGGATCTGAGGTATAGAGAAGCACCCCCAGGCTGTGAGGTCAGCAGCTGTGGGTTTGAGAGCTAAACCTCTGGCCCCGACTGCCTGGGTTCACATTCAGGTCTGACTCTCATGAGCAAACAGGACCTCTATGAAGTTGCCCTACCTGGTAGAGCTCTTTCCAGAATTAAATGAGTTTCTCGGTGTAAAACACTAGGATCACCCTTGGCACAAGAGTGAGCCCTCAGTGGACGTTAGATATTATTGTTAAAGACTGGAGTAAACCAAAACCCACCCTAGAGAGCTTTAATTGACTGTTGACATTTGGTTTCCTCCACTGGGCTCTAAGCTCCCCAGGCCCTTTATCTCCCATGCCTGGCACATCTCAGAGACTCAGAATGTGTGTTGAAAGGATGAACACAGGAATGAATGAATCAGGGAGTCTATGGCATCAAGAGACACTTCCTGGAAGAGGCAGCACTGGCGGCTAGGGTCCCAGAGAGGTGGAGAGGGAAGTCTGAGGGAAGGCCAGGAGGCCTCTGGCTGGGCTGGTGGCAGGGGAGGCCCTCAAGGAAAGGAGCCCAGCGAGGCCTGAGGGAGGCTGGAGGGAGGAGGGAAGCTGGAGGGAGGCTGGAGGGAGGCTGCCTGGGTTACAGGGGGCCGGGCTGGGTGAGGATGGGGAATGGGCAGGGAGAGGCAGCGGGGGCGGGGGGCTTCAGCTCAAACCTGTCTTCCTCCTCTGCCCAGGCACCGGCGGGCCATTTACGGAGTCTGCAATTCTGTTGTCACTGGGAGAAAAACCAGCCTCACTCCACAGACCCCTCCGCCAGTAGAGAAACAAGTGTTGAAGATAAGAGGAGTTTAAACAAATACATTCCCATACAGGAGGCCGAAGAAGGGGAAAGGTTGGGAGGTTTCTCTCCCTTATCTCTTTCTTTCCTTCCTTCTCTCTCTTCTTCACTCCCTGGCTTTCATCCTCCTTCTTTCTTTCATTTTTTTTTTATTCTGACTTTATTAACCACCTATCCCGCAGATCAACAGAACAAAATAAAAGCAACGCCCCCTCACAGTGCCATCCTGTACTCAACGCTGAGGACCTAGAAAAGGTTTTATTGACCCAGAGCCAATAAAAGGGTCATCTTGTTCATTCCCCTGCTCCAGATGCAACCACTTATAGATTCCTACAGAGGACGCCCTGTTTCCCTCAGCGGAGCCCCGTGACCTCCACTCTGGCTCCTTCTTTTGCTCAGCCTGCAAGCAGAACTCTAGGGAATGATTCTTGGGTGGCAGGAGGCCCAGTCTAGACCAACCACTGACCACTACCCTGGAGCAGGTGAGGCTAGATGGTGGGCAAAGTGTTTCTGAATGGGGAGGCACAGCCCTGACCTCAGGGATGCACAATCTCAGGGGGAAACACAGCTGTATCCTTAGGGATCCCTAGTCTTAGGGGGAAGATGCAGCCTGAGCTCTAAGAAACCCCTGGTTTGAGGGAATAAAGAACCACACTACAAATATTAACCTGTTTTTCACGTTTGATGCAAGATGACAAGACATTGGGCAGAATGGCCCCCCAAATCTATATCACACAGAGGGGTAAGTGAGGAGATGTGTGAAGCTGTGAAAGGTTAAGGGGCAGTGGGGAAAAATATCCTCAGTTCCCTCTATCCCTTTTCTGTCTCCAGCCTGACTGACCAACAGGGAGGGTCACTGGAATCCAGTGTCCCCTTGAGGCAGGGGAGAGTCAGGGCTGGAGAAGCAAGAGGTTGGGAGAGGCCTGCTGAGTGGCTCTCTGGTGTCTGGCAGGCGAAAAACCATAGGAGATAAGCCCCTGTGATAAGGGGCAATCAAGCCACCTCATTTAGTGGAGAGCCTGTCGGTGACAAGCCGAGCCCTGCACGGCTCAGGATGTGTGTGGTAGGGGAGTCGGGGAGTGGGCACCATTCAGGAGCTCTCAGCTGGAGGTCAGGGCTGGCGGGTAGGAGGTTTCCCAGGGCAGCCCCCAGCGCCTCCTGTCTCTGCCCAGGTGGAAACAGTCCCATTCCCTGACATGGGAGCATCTACAGTGGGACCTCATTAAGATGGAGACAGTGGGGATGGAATGTGTGTGTGTGTGTGTGAGTGTGTGTGTGTGGGGGGGGTGAGTGTGGGTGTGAGTCCTGGATTCCCCAGCAGCTTCTAGGCTCCTCCCTTGGTCACATCATATCGAGTGTGAGCTGACTGGCAGCAAGCAGGCACGTCCACTGAAGCTCATATGACCTGGAGGCCAGAGGGAGGCTATTCCAGGGAGTGAGAATGTGAGCCTCAGGGTGGTGGAGTTGGCTGTGGCCTTTTCATGACAGAAGAATCTCCTCTGGGGCTTGGGGGATGAGCTGGGGTTGCCTGTATGCATTTGCAGAAGCCAACATTGGGAAAACTTTTAGGTTCAGAAGGGGAAACTGAGGCTCATGGCAGGGAAAGTCTTGCCTAGGACCACCCAACCCGCACCGGAACTGCAGTCAGACTTCCACTCTGCTCCGTGTATGGGCATGGACGCCGTGGGCTGTGTTCTTCAGGTCCAGTGGCCGCAGTGGGGCCCTGGAAGGGGTCCCAAGCCCAGATCTGGCCCCTGATTGTGCACAGCCAAGGCGACCCACATGGGAAGGCCCCCAGACTTCCAGGCGACACTCACTCATCACTCCATTAGTTGCTCTCCAGCGAACAGTCCACAGACGGTTCTCATTCTGGCCTGGTGCTCCCCAAGGCCCAGCAAGAGCACCAAGGACAGGCTCAGCTTACGAGTTCCCAGGGACCTCTGAGCTCAGAGCAGTTGCAGACAGAGCACAGTACAGTCAGGCAAGCACTTAGCTCTGAGGAAATGCCAGGTAATGCCACAGAGATTGCATGCAGCTGGGCATGGCCCCTGCCCTGTCTTCCCTTCCAGAAGGGGGAGCAAAAGGCATGGGGACAGCCGGCTATGGGGAGGGGAGAAATGACATAAATCAAAATGCCTGAAATGAATATGGATAGGAGCATGCTTTATGCAAACATATGCAAATAGGCATGCAAATTGACCCCAGAGGATGGGGAAGTGGAGAGGATGTGTGCAAATCAGAGCTCCAGAAACTCTTGACATCGGGAGTCTGTTCCAGTGAACAAAACCCAGGGATCCCCAAATATATCCTCGCACAGAGCTTGGGTCTTCCTGCTCCCAACTGCGTCTCCATCCCCTCCATCTGCTCGGATCATGTGATCTGACCCCAGGTCACTCAGGGCTGTGGAGAGCACAGGATGGCCCAGACAGAGCCTGCCATAGGGCCCAGCCCCCTTGTACTTCCTCCAGGCTGCACTGCTCAATGCCCTCCAGCTCCCGCCTCGGAATGGCTGGGAGGGGTCCGTGGCTGCCCATCTCCTGTGACTGCAGTCTCCACGCCAAGTTTGGCCTGTCCCTGCCCCCTCCACCATGAGGTTGCCAAGACAGTGGTCTGCCCAGGAAAGATGACCTCCTCCATGGGCCCTCCTGTTGTTTCCAGCGATGCCCAGCACACAAAAGATGCTCAATAATGAATGAAGGGTGGAATAAATGAATGCACAAACACAAATTCAAATGCATGGTCACTTCCCTCTGGGGTCCATTGTGCTCCCTTAGGATCTCTCACAGCTGCACGTGTATTGGAGCTGAAACATTTGTGTTCCTTCCTCATGTCCTCAAGCAGCCTGAGCTCACTATGGGCAGGAGTGTGTCCTGGTCATCATTCTGGTCCTGGCTTCTTCCGTGGAGGGCTCTCAAATGTTGACTGAATCGATGAATACACAACCCCATGATTTCTAAGGGTCTGCCTGTTTTCCTCTCCCCCTTGCCAGGCCTCGAGTGCCTGGAGGGTGAGGACAGGCTCACTTGTCTGTAGTACCCAATAGGTACTCACTACATGTGGGATGGATAGATGGGTGACTGGGGACCTCTGAGGGTCCTGACCTGCTGACAGGTCTCTTTCCTGTTCGATCCTGAGGGTCTGGACTCCTGGGCACATAAAGAATGAAGTACAGGGATGAGCAAGGAAATGAATAAGCGAGTGGATAAATGACTGAGTGCTGCCAGGCATCTGAACATACTGTTGCTGGCTGCCACTGTCACCAGCCCCAGCCAAGGTGGGTGAGCACACACGTGTGTCCTGCACTCAGATCCGAGCTCCTCTCTGTCTTCTCCCCAGGGCCTATGCCAGTCTACAGTCCTTTGCTCCCACTCCCACTCTCTTGATCCCCCATGGCTCTTCCTGTGCCCCCACCATCACCTCGTTACCCATCTAGCTGTTTAGCCTAGAGCCCCACAGCCTCTGGGTGGCTTTCTCTTTCCTTCTTTGAGGTTGCCAGGTCAAGGCAGCTTGGAAGCCAGCTAGACCTTCTGGGCTTGAGTCTGTCTGCCCTCTGCCATCTGCCAAAGGCAAGAGACTGAATCTTCTCCAGCCTCAGTGTTCACATCTGTAAAGTGGGGATGATATCAGCTGTTAAGAGGCTTACCCGAGGCTCCAAGTTGACTCCTGAAATGGAGCCAACTGCTTGCTGAATTAAGTATTCCATCTGTGGCTCTTCCTTCACTCCCTGTGCCTGCCACTGCCTCTGTAGCCCCCTGTGGGGCTTCTGTCTGCCCAGGATAACCCCCTCCAATTCCCCACACACACACACTGCTTTCGAGAAGCAGGAGTAAAGGACTCACTTCTGTATGAAGGGGAGTCCTGGAGCTGGTTCGGGTAGAAAACCACCAGGAGCGGGGAAGGGACCATTAAACCAGAAAAGAGGCACTCTTGTAGGCACCCTACCAGAGAAGCGGAACTGGAACCTCTGTGTGAAGCATTCCAAAGCAACAGCTAAAACTGAAGCAAGCTTGAGGTTAGGTACAAGAAGGGACTTCCCATAAGGCAGGTGGAGGGAGAAGTACATGGTCAGAGACAAAAGCCATGGCTTTCCTGCCTGAAGTTTAGGAGGACTTGAGGAAAAAGCAATTTGAATTTACCTTCTACCAAGCTATCAAAGTGTTTGCCTAATTCTTTATCTCATTTCATCCCCATCATGAGCCCTCAATACAGGGCAACAGCATACAGCAGGCCCCCCTCATCCGTGGTTTCGTCTTCAACGGTTTCAGTTACTCGCGGTCAACCTCGATCTGGAAGCAGATGATCCTCCTACTGGCACCGTCAGAATGTCGAAAGCAGCCTCGCTCCTCGTCACGAAGCCTGTGTCATTGCCCTCGCCTCATCTCATCATGTGGGCCTTTCTCATCTTAACCACGACACAGGAAGAAGGTGAGTATAACTCAGTAAGATATTTTGAGAGAGAGAGAGACCACATTTACATAACTTTTATTCTAGCATGTTGTTATAATTGTCCTATTTTATTATTAGTTATTGTTGTTGACCTCTTACCGTGCCTAATTTATAACTTAATACTTTGTCACAGGTATGCATGCGTAGGAAAAGATATGGTGTGTATGTGTATATATATAGGGTTTGGTACTCTCCACGGTTTCAGGCAGCCACTGGGGGTCTTGGAACATATCCCCTGTGGATGACGGGGGCTACTGTGGTTTGTAAAAGAGGTGGGACAAGCATCATGATTCTCCTGTCATGCAGGGAGGGAAGAAGGTTCTGAGAGGTCACGGGACTAGCCCAAGGTTGACAGGCGGAGGGCCAGGCGGCTGGGCTGAGATCTCTCTCATGAGTGAGCCCAGATCATTGGCTTTCCCTCCTCACCCTTTCCAGGGTGTTTTTTGAAGCTGAGGTTTACTGCTGATTTTTTTTTTTTCTTAAGGAAATAATGGGAAGTGGAGGGTGGAGGAGGTTTTCCCAACACCTGGAGTACAGAGTGTGGCCTGAGTGTGTCCCTTTACATCTAGAGCTGGGCTGGGACCTGTGTGGAGGTCAGTGAGCAAGACTCCCTGTGAGGCAGGAAAGGGAACATCGGGGCAGGGAGGAGGGGTTGGGCCTCTGAGCTTCCATCAAAGGCAGACGCCTCTTTGACCCCATCTGGGCGGCCAGCCTTTCACCCGCCTGTGTGGCCAGACACCCCCATTCCCACCCCAGCCCGGCCCATCTCCGCCTTGCCCCAAACCTACAAACAATGCGTTGTTGACAATCCATGGGGGCTAAACACTCGATAACACGGTCCCCACCACGCCAGACATCCTAACGGTGGGCCAGGGGGCTCTGTGCTGGGCCGGGAAGATGCTTTGAATACATCATCCTGTCAACCGAGTTTATTATTCTTTTAGTCAAGATAAACTGCAGCCGCCATCGAGCGGCTGTATAAATTCCAGGCTCAGAAGTCAAGCAGGCCCCACTCCTTGTTAAACACTCACTCACACACACGCACACACACGCACATACACATAAATCCTGCTGAGAAAATACTACCCCCCTTAGCCCCACGGGGCTCTCGGGGGCTCAGTAGCCTCTGTCTCATGGGGTGGTCCTAGGAGCAGCTGCAGACGTCAGGGGACCTAAGGCTTGGGCCTACCCTTGGGCCACTTCCCTTGCCAGGCCTGAGGAGACTCAGCCTGGGGGGCTCAGGAAGGTCTCCCCACAGGAGCCAGTTGTCCTCCCATCAAGCCCAGCCTCTCGACTCCCGGACTTCTGTCTGTCCAAGGCCACAGCCCCATGTGGGTGGCCAGAGCACCCCTATGGCTGTGTCGGGAAGGGCAGAAATTTTAAGACTCTCAAGCTGACAGCCAGGCCCTCAAAGCAGATCCTGACAAGGCCTTCCAAAGCAGCCAGCATCTAGCCTGGGGGAAAGGGGACCCCAGGGACTATCTCTTCTCCCCACCCCACACACATAGAGGAAATGCTGAGGAATCCGTGTCCTTTCCACATGCTGGCCAGAGAGAGGGGTCTCTGCACCCAGAGTTACAAACCCAGGCCTGTCCTCCCAGGGCCCTTGGCTGATTACAACTCGAAGGGAGGGGCTCAGCAAACTCCATTTCAGTCTTGCTCTGTCTCTCTTGGGGACTTCAAATTAAATCAAAACAAAGTAAAACCACACACCCAGTGCAGGGGCAATAATAAGGAGGCAGCCAGATGCAGCAGAAAGAACATGAGTTTCAGTGAGAGATCTAGGTTTGGGTCTCTCACCTTCAGGATGCTTCTCCATAAAATGGGGAGAGTCATTTCTATCATGCAGTGTAATTGTAAGGACTGGAGGCAAAGCATAGCACGTAGCAGATGCCTGCATGAATTTTCTCTATTTGCAACGCCCTCTTCCTATTTCTCAACCAGGCCAGGGAGGTAATAGTATTTATTATCCCATCCTACAGATGAAGAGGCTAAAACTCTAAGGAGAGCCCAAGGCATCTCAGGCAGGAAACTCATTTCGCTTCTAACTCTAAAGCCAGCAGATCACAAATTATTATTTGGCACCTGCTGGGTGCAGGGGACTGTGCTGGATTTTGAAGGAATGAAGAGAAGGACTTCAGCCTGAAGTTGTCCTCCTCTAGGGTTCGGGCTGTCAGGTCAGGGATCTGTCTGTTTGTCTGCCTGTCTTCTGCAGGGCATGTCTTCCCCTGTACAAGAGGACTCCAGCTCTAGCAGATGAAAGTTCTTGGTTTGAGGTCTGAGGATTGGTCTCACGGCCTCTGTAAGCTGCTTGATTCTGCACACATCTCTTGCTCTCTCTGCTCGGATGGAGGCACTCTTACTAGCCCAAGACAAGGAGGGAGAGAAAAATCGAAGATACCAGAAGCCCAGCTTACGTAGAAGCAAATTCCTGCCCCCATCAAATGGATGGCTGCCACCTGCTGTCCTGTCCCCAGCAACCAGTCCAATGTCACCCCAGACATTTAGGACATGCCACTTCCCCATCCCCAGCAAGGATGGCAAGCAGGCAGGGGAACTTGGCAAGCTGAAAGAGGCTGTGTGTCCAGCCCCACGTCCCTCTCCACCCCCCCCACCCCCCCGTTATCTGCTCGGCTCCGGGGTTGGGAACCCACACCAGGGATTTTGGCCCATTCCAGGGGACACTGCTTTGGGAAGAGGATCCAGCATGGATATCTGGAACTTGAAGCACCTGACCACATGCCTATGCTCTCCAGAGACTGGAGCTCAGGAAATCGGGTAAATTGTGCTTTAGAGGCTGCCGGGGGTGAGGTGAAGGGGATGGCCTGAACCCCACCCCCAATAAAGCTCCTCTGATCTGTTTTGTATCTTGGGCTCCACCTAAGACCGGACAACGTGGAGAATTCTACAGGTAAAAAGTGTGAGGAATTCGCTGATGGCGTTCAGCCCTCTCATTTCACAGATAAAGAGACTGAGGTTCAGAGAGGCTGTAGCCACTCAGATTAGAGACACGCTAAAGTCAGGCTCCAGGCCCGCGGCTTACTCTTCTGCTCCAGCCTGCCCACAGCCATTGCCCAACGGCTCACCAAAGCTAGGTTCATGAAGAACCACCTGGGCAGCTTGTTGAAACTAGGAACCTGGTGATCCGGGGACGCCTGAGTGACTCAGTCGTTCAGTGTCTGCCTTTGGCTTAGGTTGTGTTCCCGGGGTCCTCATGCAGGATGGAGTCCTGCATGAGGATCCCCTGCAGGGAGCCTGTTTCTCCCTCTGTCTATGTCTCTGCCTCTCTCTGTGTGTCTCTCATGAATAAATTTAAAATTTTAAAAAAAGGAACCTGGTGATCTGGATTCTTTCTGAGCTCCCTGGGTGATTCTCCTTCAGCCTCTCGACTGGGAACCAGTACTCTGCGCCATGAAGGATGCTCATAAATCATCAGGACACACCTAATGCCTGCTTTGTGACTTTGGGGATATTACTTTCCTTCTCTGAACCTCATCAGCTAAAGGGAATAACAATAATAACCCGTGCTCAGCATTGTCGTGATAATAAATTGAATTAACACACAACTGACACAATATCTCACCTCCTTCACTCTCCATTTCCCTCACTCTGCTCCAACTACAGCAGCCTCCTAGCTATTCCTTGAATACACCATGCCTGTTCCTGCCCCAGGGCCTTTGTACTTATTGTCCCCTCTGCCCAGCACTTTTGTCGCCCAGGTAGTCCCAAATTCCCTCTCTCAGCATCTTCTGGGCTTGCTCAAATGTCACCAGATCAAAGACCCCTGCTGATCAGCCCTTCTCCGGATTTATTTTTTACCACCTAGATTATGTTTTGTTTTTTACTTCTTGGCTTATTCTGTTTCTCCCACAATATGGTGAGCTTCCTCAGGACAAGGACTCAGTTTGCCTCATCTAATGCCATAGCATCCAGAACAGCATCTAGAAAATAGTGCCTGGCACTCAATAAATTGAATGTATGAAAATAAAATACTTGAAACTGTGCTGGGTACATCATAGGTGTCTGATAGATGAAGGTATTATTCTCATTCACATTTGCACCAACACTGGACATGGTAAAGACCAAATATGAGGCATGGCTCAGGCTCCCAAGGGTGGAAAAAGAGGGAAAGGATGCACTTAACAGGCTGAAGTAGGCTCATGTGATCTGTGTGACCTCAGGTAAGTGTGTCGATGTGTCTGCGTCCTAGTTTCCTATCTGATCAGATGGGGATGCTGTACTTGTTCTGTGTTTGGCATTTCTGGGAAGGGTTTCCGGGTGCTATGTCTCCGCTGATATTTTGGCTCTCAGCTCAGAAGCAGACAGGAACCCAAGGACAGATGCCTGAGTGAGGTCACGACTTAGGGATCTAATGTCACCCTGACATGGGAGCAGAGTTGTCACCTGCCTTGGCGGTGCAGACACAAGGACGGTTGCCTCACCAACAGGAGGACGTGCTGGGAGCTCCTGACAGGTGGGAAGAGGCCTCCAGATGGCCCCCTCTCTGTCACCACCTCCTCACACCCAGCTTCTGTTGACTCAGGGAGCCAGGAGATCCTGCTGATAAGGTACAGGCCCTGCCGGGCTAAGCTGACAGGGTGACCTCCCACTGCTGCTGTCTACCCTGGGGGTCTGCCCACCCTGGGTCTGCCTACACTGGGGGACAGCTTCAAGAACATTTTTCTCCCTGGGTTCAGGGGCTTATGCGGAGCCTGGAGGTGCCTTCAGGGACTGAAGACTGGTCTGGTACTTCCCCCATTCCTGGCTCATAACATGTATTCAGATTACACAAATGAATAAATGAATGAATGATGAACAAATGAGCAAGGGTCTCAGACTTCACCCCCCAGGCCTGGGTCTCAGGCTACGTCTGCTTCTTCCCCACTGTGGGAAAAGCCAGCAGCTCAACAAGGACACTTCTGAGCACCAATTGTATGCTGGAAGGGTCCTGAGTGTGGAGCATCCACTTCCTCCCCATGGGAGCTCATGGCCTAGTGAGGATACAGCACAGAGGCTGCTTTTCAATACAACCAGCACTCGTGAAGATAGAGCTTTGTTCAGGTGGGGAAGCACAGAAGGGGCGTGTTGTGGAGGGTTTCTGGGAAGGGGTGACACAGATTTCCTAAAAACTGAATCTAAAGTGCTCAGTTGAGGGGATCCCTGGGTGGCTCAGCGGTTTAGTGCCTGCCTTCGGCCCAGGGCGTGATCCTGGAGACCCGGGATTGAGTCCCACGTCGGGCTCCCTGCATGGAGCTTGCTTCTCCCTCTGCCTGTGTCTCTGCCCCTCTCTCTCTGTGTGTCTATCATGAATAAATAAATAAAATCTTTAAAAAATAATAATTATTATTAAATTATTTTTTAAAAAAGACAAAGTGCTCAGTTGAGGGACCTGAGTGGCTCAGCGGTTGAGCATCTGCCTTAGGCTCCGGTCATGATCCTGAGGTCCTGGAATCGAGTCCCTCATCAGGCTCACCACGGGGAGCCTGCTTCTCCCTCTGCCTTGTCTCTGCCTCTCTCTCTGTGTCTCTCATAAATAAATAAATAAAATATAAATAAATAAATAAATAAATAAATAAATAAATAAATAAATAAATAAAACTAAAGTGTTCAGTTGAACCAGGGGAACGGTAACCTGGGCAGTGGGAACAGGTCATGCAAAGGAAGTAGCAGGAGAGGAGGGGAGGGTCCAGGCCTGGGATCTGGGGAGGGGTGACTTTGGTGGGTGTTAAGCAGAGCCAGTGTGCTAGGGTCACTAGTCTTAGCAAGGTCCTGTGGCCGCACAGTGGCAAAGGGAGTCGGGGGCTGAGACCAGAGTCCTTGGGCAACAGTCCAAGAGAGCGGTACCGGGGTCTGCAGAAAGGCAGTGCTCCCTGGGAGTCCATCCCAGCCTCCACTTACCTGTCGAGAGTCCCTATTCCTCTGTGTCAGTTCAGACTTGAGGAAACTGAGGCTCAGAGAGAAGATATGGAGGCCCAGAATGGCTGAGGGCCGCAGTTTAGGAGGTAGTGGTGATCTCTCTTCCACACTGGGAAGAAAACTCTCCTGGGGCCAGGCCTTGTTCAAAGAAAGTTTCCTATAAAGTAGTTGCCCCAACTCTGGTTTTCCTTTTGAGAGAGAGTGAGTTCACTGAACTCAAGGGCTGATCTATATACCCTTGTCCTTCCTCTGCAGAGATAATACAGTTAACGGGATTATTTCCTATGCCCAAGAACAGGGCTGCTAAGAAAATATTGTGAAGTGAGGGCTGTTTGCAGAGGCCAGATCGAAAGGCCAAATCTTTGCCACCAGGAGGAAGTAAAGGGTGTGCCTCCACAGGCTCCGGGACAACCGTGCCACCGGGACCTTGCTTTGCCCAAGCCTGTGCTCTGACTTCCCTCTGCCTCACTGGGCTCTGATTCACACAGATGGCCAGATTGCAGAGCTGCCAGTCCCATCTCCCTGGTCTCCAAGGTGTGGGTTGACTGGGAAAATTTCATCTTAGAATCGGAAAAGGTCCAAGCTGGACTTGAAAGATCGTCTGGGTTACCGCTCTTTTGTAAATGGGGACACTGAGTCCCCATTGACACGGAGGTTAGCTTGTTTCAGGTCACACGGACAGGCAAGGTCTGGTGGGGAAACTGAGGCACCAAGATGGGTGGTCACCTGGCCGGCTGATGGTTTGTAGTGGGAGAAAACAGGCTCAGAGAGGAGAAGTGGCTTGTCCAGGCTCCCACAGCCTGCTGGCGGAAAGCCTGGGATTGCTCCAGGTCCCTGACCCCTAAAACAGAGCTGGCTCTGTCACCAGCCCTGAGTTCCATCCCCGCCCCCCTTCTACTCATCCGCAGAGGGAAGCCTCAGGGGATCGTTGCCACCCCCCTCTGTTTGCTGTCTCAGTCATCCCTGACGGTGTCCCAAGCCCCCTGCTCAGCCCCTTTAGATCTTATCGACCCGGCCCCTCTGAGGGCTCCTCACCTGGACCATCCTCAAATAGCATCCGTGTGCACAGGTGCACGGGCGGGCGGCGTGCTGGGCATTCCAGCAGGGGGGAGACAATGGCTGGGTTAAGAGGGTCGTCTTCTTTTCGCACCTCCTGATTCCCCAAGTTTGTAAATCATTATCCTAGGCTACACAAAGCAGGCATTGAGCGGGCCTTGGCGCTGCCCCGTGACAGGGTAGGCAGAAGCTACTGGGGTCCCTGAGCAGCTGGGGGGTAGCTCCTGGTCCCCCACCGCCCCCCCTCCTGGGCACCAGGATTGGGTTACCCCTGTAATCCCTGCTCCTCCATCCTCCGTCTTTGCACCCGTTGTAATTTATAATCGAGGGGCATGATGCAACCTGCTAATTACATTGCTCGATTTTGAACACATCCCGGCTTCTGTGACTCAGGCGGCAGAGGGAGGAGGGAGCAGCCGGCTCTGCTTTGTGGCTTATCAGGGCTGGGTTATTCTGCTCACACCCGCTCACGCCTCCCGGCCCTCGGCCTTTGTTAACTAAGGCTTGCATCACCTCCTGCTTTCCATTTCTCCAGAATTTTTTTAACGGCCCTTTTTATGAGCCACTCCATCTTGTTAGCTAATGAATGATTGTGGGGCAGCGATGGGGATCACTTTGTGTCTCTATTAAATGTTACATGATTGCAATTATGAGTTAACAAGGGACAGCTAGTAAAAAAAAAAAAAAAAAAATCATCTATTCTGCAGCCTGGGGCAGACCTGGGACTCTGCCTGATTCCCAGGCTGAACAATTCCACGCCCTGGGGACCACAGGCTGGACCAGGAACCTGCCAAGGGAAGGACGGATGCTCCTGGGCCATGGGGGTGCAGCTGGCAGGAGGGCAAAGGCTGGAGCTCCAAATCTCTTTGGAGGGCTTCCCCACCCATCCAGGGAGTTCAAGCTCCCACAGGCAGGGGGCTGGACTATTGTGGCTTCTGCTTGTCTGCCACTGCTCCCGCAGCCCCTCTCCATGTCCCAGCAGAGTGAGCTTCTAAAGATGAGGCCAGCTGTGCCAGTGTATTGTCCGGGACTCCTATTCGTGGCCTCCAGGTCGTCCCCTTACCACTGGGCCCTCATTTCAGCTCTTGGCTTTCAGTTAGCCATCCCCATGGCATGTCTGTCCTCAGCAAACCCTATCGGGGCATGCTGGGCCCCGGGAAGCCGAGTGATCTTAAGAGATGGGTCTGAGGATTGGAAGGGGTGGTGAGCAGAGGACATGCAGCCAGCTGTCACTTTGGTATGGAGGAGCCTCAGACTCACTCGGTGGTGCCCAGGACCACGGGGTGGAACATGGAGTGGCCTTGGCTTCTCCATCACTGCTCCAAGGAGGCAAAAGGCAGGCTGTTGGCTTGGGATCATCCCCCGGGGACTGCCGTGGTATGTCCGATGAACGGCCACTGAGACTCTGCAGGTGCTGGATACACAGGAGGTTCTCAGTAAATAGCAGTCGGAAGGGGGGGCAGAGGCATAGATGATGTCTACAACCCACCCTGAAGACCTCAGCTCGTGCCCTGAAGACGGACCCCAGAACACAGCCTCATTCATATGGCACCCAGCTGCAGAGGAGCAGGACTGATGTCCCTCTGAGCAACCAGAGACATGGCCCAGCCCGTCAGCGAGGGGTGTCTGGCAGGCAGAGGGACAAGACTCTTGAGTCCTGGCCTAGGCAAGCCACATCCTCTCCCTGGGCCTGGGTTTCCCCACCTTTCCAGCTCACACCTCAACATTCAGTCTACATCTCTGCCTACAGCTCCCCAACCCACCCCACTTAGACTGGGAGCTCCTGCAGTAGGGCCTGTCCTTGGCTGGCTCAGCTTTTAATAGGCACTCAGTCAGTGTTGAGCTAATAAGCAGCTGAAATTAAATGCTCTCCTCGCACCCACTCTGTGCCAGGCTTCCTACCCATGCTCCCTATGTGTCACCGGGGATCCTCCCAACAGTGCTACTGGGAAAACTTCTTAATCCCCACTTTCCAGCTAAGGCAACCGAGGTCGAGAGAGTTTGCGGCTGGTGTCCGTTGGGGTGGGGCTGGGGCTGAGCTGCCGCTGTCCGGCTCTGAACCAGAAACAGAGTGCTACCAACTGAGGGCCCCCCTTCCCAGCTTCTTTATGGCCTGGGCGGCAGCAGGCAAACAGTCATTGGGGGGTGGGGGGCGGGCGGCTGGCAAGGGTGACCGCAGGCTGGGCGACAGAAGGAACACAGTCTGAGGACACCACTGAAGTGCATCTTCAAACACTGCGGCCGCGCTGTGGGCACCGGGAAACCACAGCCGCCCACATCTCAGCGGCCGGGCCAGCCCAGGGCAGGAGGCCGAGCTGGCAGTGGCAGAGGGCGGCCGAGGGGCATGCAGGACGGCAGGAAGGCAGGGAGTGGGCAGGGCCCTGCCAGGCTCACCCACAGAAGGCCTCCGCTGGTGGCAGGGTGGGCAACACGATTTGCCAAGCCCTTGTCCAAAACTATTAGGAATTTCAAGATGGTAACAGCAGAACTTTAAACCGACCTTGGGGTCCTCTCAAGTGTGGGCCCTTCGAGTCACATATTCATGAGGCCGGTCCCGGCCAGTAGGCTGTTTGCCCAGGCTCCCAGCCCCTGGTTCTTCTTGGCAAGGCTCTTGGGTAGTAGATACCGTGTAAAAGGTCTGGCCCTTCCTTGCCTAGCGGGGCCCATGTAACCCACAGTACAGGGCAGGGCATGGCAGGGCTGACAGAAGGGCCAGGCATCGGGAAAAGTCATGCTGGGGACTTTTTTGGAAGCCATGTGGATAAGGCCATGCCAGCACACTGCTGGGATGGCTGGCAGATAGGCAGGCAGGCAGGCAGTGTTGGGCCTGCTTGGTGACTCATACCCGCCTGGCTGCTCAGAGATACCGTGCTGCTGCTTCCACTAGGAAGATGCTGGGGAGAGGTCCTGGGGTATCCAGATTCCCCGGCTGGGCTACCCACAGACCTGGAGCCCGCAGGAAAGCCCAAGGTTCTGTGGGTGCCGAGAACCGGGCAGGTAGCTTGGCCTCTGGAGGAGGGTATTCTATCACCAGAAAGGACTTAGAGCCTTCTTTGAGCCTACATCCCCCAGGCTGACCCTTGGCAACAGGGATGACTGTGTTCACAGGCTCATGGCCCACCTCTGCCCTGCATAAGATGTCCCTAAGGAGCTGGGCTGAGTTCCAGTTGTGTCTGCCACCATGGTCCTCAGCATAAGGAAATACTGGTGAACATACGAGGTAGGAGGACATCAACTCCTGCCTCATTTGTTTTAGGGCTGACATTTAGCTTGAAGGTCAAAGAACGGAAGTATGCTCTTGGTTAGCAAAATGGCAGGACATACTCCCTCCACACGAGTTATGTGCACATCTGTGTGTATGTGTGTCCTTGTGGGAAAGCATGTGTGAGGAACATACGTGTATAGAGTGAACTTATCATATGGAGGGTGAAGTTCTCGATCTTGATCGAGGTGAAATATGCCTGTCTGTTTGGGGGTGCACATAATACACACATATGCGGGATGAGGGATGTGCAAGTGTAGGTAGGGACACGGGGCATGAGGTGCATGCACGTGTACATGTTCTAGGTGGGAGGCACCTGTGCCCACTTGGGGAGTACCTGCACACACAGGGGCCATCCTCTGCTGCTTGGACTTCATCTCTGAGCCAGTCACCCCACGGGTCCAGGGGCCAGACTTACTCATGGCCTTGGGATTTCAGGCTGCCTGGTTAAGTCTAGACTCTGCCCCTAACTCACTGTGTGCCTTTGGGCAAGTTACATAAACCTTCTTTGCCTCAGTTTTATCATCTGTAAAAGGGGCTTATGATAGCACCTCCTTCATAAGCTATGAGGTATGAAAATTGGTGTTTGGTACCTACCTAGTAAGGGCTCAACAAAAATTAGCTGTTATTAGTACCCGGGTTGGTACTGGGGGCTGGGGGCTGCTGCTGAATTGGCTGCTGAGAACAGGGTTGGGGCCTGTATCCATTCATCTCTATGAAGGCGATGGGCAAGTTCCAAACACTGGCTTCCCCGGCCTGAGAGGCGAGAATAGGGGAGGGGACGGCCCCTGACAGTTCCCTCAGACTCCATAGAAGACCCTGGGGAGGCTGCTAGGAATCCCCAGATTGGGAACACACACATGGCAAGGCATGGCAAGGTAGAAGCAGCTTTTTAAAAAAAAACAGCCCTCCTGGGACAGTTGAGCTGGGCCCCAGAGGCCACCCACCCACTGCAGGGACTGGCGGCCGCTGGGGACGAGGTAAATCACCCGCGATTGCCCTCTGGAATGCGGTCGCTGTGAAAGGTAACACGCATATTACTGCTACATAAACACAGTTAAACTATTTACCATGGCCTCGGCCTGGCGGCCCCAGGAAGACCCTGCCATGCAGGGGTGGGTGGGCCAGCCTCAGTTCTGCAGGCCACGATGGTTGGGGAGAAGGATTTATTTTGGCAGGAACCAGATCCCTGGCACTTTCCCCGCTGCCACCCAACCAAGGGCCTGGCATGGCCCAAGGGAGGCATCTTTTCCCAGCCCAGAAAAAAATGTATTTTGAAATTATGGCATGTCAAAGAACAACAAAATCTCTTTGTTTTGTTTAAGCCCTTGTCCTTTAGCCCATTTTGTGGTGGGCACTTTTTTCAAGTAAGCAGGAGCTTCAGTCCTCAACCCCGAGAATGCCCTGGGGTAGATTTCCTCAGGGATCCTGAGGAAGAAGGTTCAGCTCTGCTCCCCAGGAGCCCCCAGTGTGTGGGAAAGAAGCGGCCCCCGCCTGCCCGCAGCAGCCTCTGGTCTGAAGGCAGAGACGCAGCTCCGCTCTGTCCTCAGCTCTCTCCTTTGCTCTTGCTCACTCTCTAAGAGTGGAGGCACAGTTCTGTTCCTCAGAATGGGAAGCCCTGCCCAATTGGAGGGTGGACGGGACCACCTCAGGGCTCAAGGCCTCAGGCAGACTCACTCAGGGAATGGGCAAAGGCCCTCAGGGTGGCTGTGGCCTTTCAGGCCTTCCCGGGGGAAATATCCCAGTTGTTCCTTAGATTCATTCAGAGCAGGCATCCTTATCTGGCTCTGGTGCTGGTTCTAGCCTGGGTCCATTTCATTTCAGCAGATGAGCCATGGCTTCCTTCCTTTTTGGTTGTTTTTGTTGTTGTTTGTTTGTTTAAAAGTTACCAGGGTCACCAAAGAGGTCAGTGAGGCTGACAAACGTTGGAGGGATTTACTACCAGGGTGTGGAGGCCCTGCCCACCTCCCAGCCTCCTCCCTGGCCCCTCCAGGCCTCCCCCTCCTCCCCTGCTCCAGGGGCTGCCCCTGCATCCGCTTCCTGTGCCCGCTCCTGCAGCTCCTGTACCCGGAGGGCCCCCCTCAACCCTTCCCACCGGTCAACAAGCCCTTCTTTTCTCCCAGCGTCTACACAGCCCAATCCAGTTCATCCGGGTTAATCTGCTCATCCTCCATCTCTCCTGCTAGTAGTCACCACTATTCACTGAAGGGCTTTGCCACTCCCAGCGCTGGCCTCGGCCTCCTTAGCCCCAAGAAGACGAAGAAGACGCGCACTCCAATTTGCCACTACCCCGCGGCAGGTGGGAATTTCCCGGCCCATTACAGCAAGGAGGAACCCGAGGCTGGGAGAGGCTGGCTCTTCTCTCCCAGGTGACATAGCTGGCGAGTGGGATGGGGTCCGATGGCTGTGCTCTGTCCACGGCACCACCTTGCCTGCCCAACCCCACGCCCCTGGATCCAGGAGCAACCCGTTCTCTAGTAGGTGGGATCAGAAAGGGTTCAGGTGGGGTTTTGTTTTAGTAAGTGAGTGAGGTGATCATTCAAACAGTTGATCTCCGAAAAGAGCAGTTGCCCTGATCATGCTGCTCCTTCAGTACCTTTTTGTTCTTGTTTTTTGATTCACATTTCATTTATTTGTATCAACAAGTGCAAGAGGCCAAAAAGCAAGTCTCTGCCATATCCCAGTGCCATGGGCCCCTTCTTTCCAGGGGCTTCAGCTGTGGTGAATCCACCCTGAGGCATCCCCTGCCTCGAGAGCATTCTTGCCCGGCTTCCCGTGGTTTAATTCACTCACATGCACTTTTAAAGTCAATTAAACTCATCACATCAGAATCAGAACTTTTTTTTTTTACCCAATTTAATCCAATTATTCTTTGAACTTGATTTCAAATAACAAATAAACTCTTTGCTTGAGGACAGTTTTAGATTTACAGAAAAATTGCAAAGGCAATGCAGAGTTCCCTTATACTCCACACCCATGTCTATGATAGACATCTTCCAGAGTTTGGTATATTTGTTCTAATTAATGAACTCATATTGATACATTATTTATTGTTAACTGAAGTCTCTACTTTTTTCAGATTTACTAATGTCCTTTTTCTTTTCCAGGATCCCATCCAGAACACTGTGTTGAATCTAGTCCTCACGTCTCCTTAGCCTCCTCTTGGCTGTGACAGTTCTTCATTTCCTTTTTTTTTTCCCATTTGTTTTTTTTAAAATTTTTTATTTATTCATGATAATCACAGAGTGAGAGACAGAGGCAGAGACACAGGCAGAGGGAGAAGCAGGCTCCATGCACCTGGAGCCTGACGTGGGATTCGATCCAGTTCTTCATTTCCTTGTTTTGGATGACCTTGACAGGTTTGAGGGGTACTGGTCAGATATTTCTATAGAATGTCCTCCATTAGGATTTGTCTGGTGTTTTTCTCATGACTAGGCTTGAGTTAGGTATTTATGAAGGAGGAATACAGAGAGATAAAGTGTTAACTTTCCTCATGTCATATCGAAGGTACAAATTATCAAGATCACTTATCACCATGGATATTGACCTTGATCGTCTGGCTGTGGTGATGTTTGTCAGTTTTCTTCACTTTTCCTCATGCCCACCGCCACTCCCCTGCCCCCTGCTCCCTACCCCAGCCCTTTCCATACTAATCTCTTTGGAAGGAAGCCACTATGCAGAGCTTACACTGAACAGCTGAGGAGCTATGATCTCCCTCCTTGAGAGTGAAACATCTACCTCACTATTTGGAAGTCAGTTCTGCACAGGAGATTTGTCTCTTCATTCCCATTTACTTATTCAATCATTTATTTATACCAATATGGACTCATGGAAATTTATTTTATCCTTCAGGTTATAATCCAAACTACTTTATTTCATTTGAGACTGTTCCATCTTTGGCCCTTGGGAGTCCTTTTAGTTGACTCCTTTGGGGTTTTTTGAGCACTTCCTTACTTTCTGACACTACAAGATACTGGCTTGCCTTGTATATTTCCTGTCCCAGTCCCAGAATCAGCCTTTACTCCAAGGAGCCCTGGAGTATAGAGCCAAGATCTAAGCCCCAGATGTGCTTGGGGTATAGTTGCTAATAGACCCAGCTTACAGAGAAAGGAAATATATGTGTGGGTACTAACCCATGTATGCATACATTTCTATAAGTATTTCTTTTTTTTAAGATTTATTTATTTATTTATTTATTTATTTATTTATTTATTTATGATACACATAGAGAGAGAGAGAGAGGCAGAGACACAGGAGGAGGGAGAAGCAGGCTCCATGCCATGCCGGACAGGACGTGGGACTCGACCGTGGACTCCAGGATCGCACCCTGGGCTGAAGGGGGCGCTAAACCGCTGAGCCACCCAGGGATCCCTCTATAAGTATTTCTTATGTAACCATCTATATCTATTTGAAGCTAAACATGGCCCCAACTCGATTACCACATGGATCATTCTAGCCTTCTCCCCTTTACTTGTCTGTAACCTTTCATTCCAGCAGTGAGAAACCTGGCTCCCACCATCTGCTATTCATCTACTTAATTGCTTGACTCCAGTACACATGTATATGATTTCAGATTGCTAACCCATATTTCTATGGGAAACAACTTGATCAATGAGAGTCCAGTGCTTATGCACTGTTCCTCTGTCTTTGCTCTTACAGATTCTATTCATTTCCAGAGTGACTTAGCATATTTCCTTCCATTCCTTTCAGTGAGGTGTTCTAAAGTTTTGAAGTTTTGTAATATAGTGATTCTTTTGCCACAGTCTACATTCTGTCCCATGACCTCCCAATCCCCTATGTGCTTTTTTTTAATGCACATAGATTGAGGCTCACTCTTTATACTGTTAGGTTCTGTGGGTTTTGACCATCACTGTGTTATGTATTCACCATTTTGGTGTCACACAGATGGCCTAACCACCCTGAAATATTTCTTGAGCTTCATCAATTCAACTCTCTCCCCACCCTGATCAGTTTACCATCTCTATAGTTTTGCCTTTTCCAGAGTGTCATATAATGGAATCATACAGTATATAACTTTTTCGTACTGGCTTCTTTTGCTCAGCAATACTCATTTAAGATTCATCCATGTCTCTGTGTGGCTTGACAGCTCATTTTTTTAATTGCTAAATACTGTTAAAATGAGTGAATATTCCACGGTTCATGTATTCACCCATTAAATGACATCTTGGTTACTTTGGCAATGATATTTTTGTAAATTCTGAATAAATTGCTTGTATAAATATTTATGTGCTGGTTTTTGTATTGGATGTAAGTTGTAAAATCAGTTGAGTAAACACCTAGAAGTGCAATGATTGGATCATATATGGTACACACACACAATAGAATACTACTCAGCCATCAAAAAATGAAATCTTGCCATTTGCAACAACGTGGCTGCAACTAGAGGATATTATGCTGAGTGAAATAAGTCATTCAGAGAAAGACAATTATATGATCTCACTCATATGTGGAATTTAAGAAACAACACAGAGGATCATAGGGAAGGGAGGGAAAAATAAAACAAGATGTGATCAGAGAGGGAGACAAACCATAAGAGACTCTTAATCATAGGAAACAAACTGAAGGTCGTTGGAGGGGAGGGAGTGGGGGATGGGTTAAGTGGGTGATGGGCATTAAGGCAGGCATGGGAAGGAATGAGCACTGGGTGTTATATGCAACTGATGAATCACTGAACTCTACCTCTGAAACCAATAATACATTATTATGTTAATTAACTGAATTTCATTAAAATTTAAAACTTTTAAAGAGTATTTTTGTTTTATAAGAAGCTGCTAAACTTTTTTCACCTGTACCACTTTGCATGTCTACCAATGATGAATGAGAGTTCTGTTGTTCCCCATCCTCACCAGCAACTGATATTGCCAATTATTTTTTTGGATTTTAGCCATTTGATTAGGTATGCTGTGGCTTCTTGTTATTGTTTTAATTTACATTTCCCTAAGGACAAATGACAGTGAGCTTCTTTTCATATATCTATTTCCCATATATATTTTTTCATATATATATATATATTTTCTTTGGTGTGCTGTCTATTCAGATATTTTGCCCATTTTTAGATTGAGTCATCAAATAACTTTTGATTGATTTATTTATTTTTAAAAGATTTTATTTATTTATTCATGAGAGACACACAGAGAGAGGCAGAGATATAGGTAGAGGGAGAAGCAGGCTCCCTGCGGGGAGCCTGATGTGCAACTCGATACTGGGACCCCAGGATCACAACCTGAGCCAAAGGCAGACGCTCAACCATTGAGCCACTCAGTAACCCCAACTTTTGATTGTTTTTTTTTTTTTTAAATCTGCCTCTAAGAGAGGAGGGTCCAACTCAACTGAGCACTGTCAGCATTTAGGTGAGACATCTAAGAAGTGTTTGTGGAATAACATGGAGACCTGGAATCCCATAGCTAAAAGACACCTCAGGGTTCTTTTACAGGAGAGGAAAATGGGATTTTGCGAGGGGAAGTGGTGGAGTGGCAGAGACATCTATTATTCACCACATATCCCAGCGCTCCCCATCACTTACTAGACCCCCTCATTCTCAGATGCGATGATAAGGGTAGTCCTGGCCAATGGGCTGTGAATGGAGATGCTGTCCATCACTTCTGGGCCAAAGCATCAGAGAGCCAGTACATAGCTCTCCTGCTCTTTCTCTATCCCTACAGGCACAACCATGGAAGCCATGTGTCTCAATTTGGTATAGCCAACATCTGGGGTTCCTAATAGACTATGTAGAGCAAAGCCCCTGCCAATCTGCCTGGGCTAAATTGTGTGAGCTAGAAAGAAACCTTTGTGGTGTGAATCCACTGAGATTTCAGGGGTCATCTGTTACCATGGCACAGCATGGACTATCCTGACTTACCCAGCCAGTCATTGGGTCATGCTTTTGGCATAATGCTTACATAATCAGAGTCCCCCAAACCTGCAGGTTTGCTGGCCCCAAGGAGGAAAGTTGCTTAACAGAGAGAGATCATTTAAACGAGTAATATGTAATAATATGTAATATGTACTGTAATATGTACTGATACCTACATGTCCTGGCCCCATGTTGGCACTGAACCTTCATTATCTCTGCTCCGTCTAGAAGATCCAGATCTCTGCTTAACAGTCTACTCTTGCCATTCACTGGGTCTTATCTCTCCAGATGACACGTAGGGGTTGACGTGTCATTGGAGCTAGATTTTCCAACAGCAGAACAATCTTTATGGGATACTAAGGTAGATCCCCCACCCTCAAGCCCTCAAAAGTCCTTATAAATCATATATCCCCCCCTCAAAGTGTTTCCTAATGGGAAGCAAGTCTCAGAAGCTCTGTTCGATCTTTTGCTGCATCTTTTATTCACATCCAGAACTTACTTTCAGCCAACCCCATCCTTTCTAAAAGTGGGAGACATTTCCATCCCATTGTTCAGAAGACAAGCACCTGCCAGTACTTAACACCCCTCTTTTCCAGCTCCACCCTGCCTGAAGCAAATTGCCCTGGGCTGGGCCTCATAGTAGCCTGCTGGCCCTGCTTGAAGCAGCCACATTATCCCAGCCTTCTGATCCCAGTATCTGGGGGCTGGATGCAGCCATTAGGGCAGGGAATGAGCCTCTCTCTGTGTGAAGAAGGGAAGTGATGTGCACAGGGCTCAAAAATTGAGACCTTGACCTCATTAGTGCAATGCTCTGGTCAGTGAGCTTGCAGAAATGTGATGTTGTTAATTAAGCACTGATTTATTTAATCCCCGTTCTTGTGAAATACATGCATTTGCCTTCTTCTTTCCCCAGAGACTGTAAACTCCCGGGGGTAAGGGGGCACAGCAGGGGGTGGAGCAGGAGGAGGACCAGCCTGGGGTCACCCAGACCTGGATTCGTTCACTTCCTGACTGCTCTGACCCTGGGTAACCTTCCTCAGCCTGGGATTGGGTAAAGATTACAAACTTGGCACTGTGCCTGGCACGTAGGAAGCTCTCAGTAAATTATAGCCATTATTATCATGCTGTTAATTATTATTTTATTCTAGCAACTGAAGAATGATTTTCCATTGCTCCCTCTTGATTCTTCAGAGGCCATAACTTGTCGACTGTTATTGTCCAAAAGAGCTTTCTGCTGTGGTGGAAATGTTTAGTAGCTGCACCGTCCAGTATGGTAGCCATCAGCCTCGTATGACTACTGAGCACTTGAAAGGTGGCTGGTACAGCTGAGGAACTGAGTGCTTAGCTGTACTGAATTTTATTGCAAAGTTAAATGCAGAAGCTCCTGATTTATGACAGTTCAACTTACAATTTTTTGACTTTATGATGGTGCAAAAGTACTACGCATTCAGTAGAGATTGTACTTTGAATTTCAAACTTGGATCTTTTCCCAGGCTAGCAATATGCGGTACAATATTCTCTCATGATGCTGGGCAGTGGCAGCCACAGCTCCCGGTCAGCTACGCTATCACGAGGGTAAACAGCCCTTACGATGATTACAATGATTCTGTCCCCATACAACCATTCCGTTTCTCACTTTCAGTACAGTGTTCAATAAATTACCTGAGATACTCAACACTTTATTATAAAATAGGCTTTGTGTTAAATTATTTCATCCAGTTTTTGGCTAATGTATCTTGATGTTTAAGGTAGGCTAAGCTAAGCTATGATATTCAGGTTAGGTGTATTCAATGCATTTTTGACTCACGATATTTTACATTTACAATGGACCTATCAGATTGTAACCCCATAAGTTAAGGAGGATCTCTAGTCTCATGAACTTACTGGCTACTATATTAGGCACTTTAGGTGCAGAGGGTGAGAGCACAGGCTCAGGGGTGGACCATGTGGCTTCCCATCCTACTTCCTAGCTGTTAAGACTTTGAACTAGTTACTCAGCCACTCTGGGCCTCAGCTTCCTCATCTGCAAAGTGTGGATATTATAGTAGAGTGGTTTCTCTTCATCTGCGGTTTCACTTTCTGCAGTTTCAGTTATTCACGGTCCACCTTGGTCCAGAAGCAGCTGATCCTCCCTCGGACTTGGGATCAGAGGGTCAATAGCAGCCTAATGCTAAGTCACAATGCCTCTGCCATTCCCTCACTTCATCTCATCACGTAGGCATTTTATCATCTCACTCATCACAAGAAGAAGGGTAAGTACAGTACAATAGGATATTTTGAGAGAGAGAGAGCGAGCACATTCATGTAACTTTTTTTTTTATATAACTGTACACAGTTACAATTGTTCTATTTTATTGTTGGTTATTGTCGTTAATCTATTACTGTGCCTAATTTATAAATTAAACTTTATCGTGGGCATGTATGTGTAGGAAAAAACATAGTGTATAGAAGCTTCAGTGCTATCTGCAGTTTCGGACATCCACTGGGGGTCTTGGGAGGCAGCCCCCACAGATAAGGGGGGACTGCTTCTGGAAATGTGATGTTGTTAGTTAAGTGCCAATTTATTTAATCCCCTCAACGCTCCTCTCCCCGCAGGGCTGGTGGGCTTCTTGCCCTTCTTGAGAGGGTTGTGGCCCACAGGAGGCAGGCTCACCCTCTGGTCCCGGGGTTCTGAGGGCAAGGCAGCCTGAGGAAAGCAGCTCAAGTAAGCTCAGGGGCAAAGGGCTCTCTCCATCCCAATCTCCCAGGCAGGGGAGCCGTAGAAACTGCACTGCATCCCCTCTATGCCATGTCCAAACGTGGACACGATCTGGCCCACCTGCCAAACTCGGTCAGAAGAGACCAGAAGTCAAAAAGGCTCTCCCGGGAAGCTTTGGAGAAATGGAAGATCTGGGTCCCGTGCCAGAGCCCTGGAGCGGGGTCTTTGGAATTCCCCCATCCTTCTCACCCCGATGAGGAACTGAATTCCTCCATTTCAGGGAATGGGTGCAAGCCTGTGTCCTTTCCTCTCAATTCCTTCCTCTGCAGGAGTGCAAGGGCCACATGGGGATTTCCGGATCCTGGGACTTCTTGGTGCCCCCAGAGGCATAGCCTCAAATTCCCCCAAAGAATTAATCAGCATCAGAAGCCAAGGACCCTCTGAAGGGCTCGCGGTCCCCAACTTCACCTCAGTTCAGTCCTCACCTGTCCCACACTTGGTAGGAAATGGAAGGGTCTGCAGGCACAGTCGATGTCTCCTCTGGGAGGTGGCCTGAGAGAACATCTCCTCCTTCTTCCCCAATGTCTGGGACTCCTGCTTCTGGAGCCAGGAGCAAGCCACACTTCAGAGCCACAGAGGAATGCCACAGTCCTGTGGAACACAGTATTCAAAGACAGGGCATGGGACTGGGACCATCTTTGTTCCTCTTTCCCTGATTTCAGGGTGAGAGACAGCAGGGGGCACCCAAATTAGACTCCAGGAAGGACTTTCTGGTGTGGGAAATATGAGACAGTGGGCAGTGGGAGCCAGTTATATTCAATCCTCTGGGAGAGGGCTCTGGTAGAGCAAGCTGATGAGAAATCTGGGCTTTAAAATACACAGGATACATGGCTGATATCATCTCTTAATTAGCTGGATTTGGAGTCAGACGGACTAGAGTTTAAATCCTAGCTATGCCACTGACTGGCTATGTGACCTTGGGCTAATTGTTTAATGATGCTTCTATTCAGTTTCCTCATCTGTAAAATGGAGATAAAGAGACTCACCACCCAGGTTGGACTGAGGGAGTCCCCTGGGTGAATGACCCTAGCCCAGTGCCTGGCATGTACGGGGCTACAGAGAGGTGGCCAAATCTGAGCTGGCTGGAGATTTAGGGTGCAGTGGATGGGGAAGACCAACAGGAAGCCAGGTTAGAGGTGGAAGGAGTAATCATCTCAGCTGGAGACAGCCTAGGAGCCCTGCCATAGACCAAGGAGTGGGCCCTCCTCCCTGGGCCAGGCTGAAGATCTCTGTTGCCCAGCCCTGCTCCTACACCCCACTTCAAGGCAACCATGGGGGACAATGAGAGGACTGGGACCCATTCCTGGAGATCTTTGTTCTTCCAGCAGGCCTCCTATTCCATCTTGATTGGGTAGAAGCCCCTCATGGGGCCAGCCAGAGGTAAGTGGTTTCCTATAGTCTTCCTCCTTCCCCTGCAAGCCCTGTAGAGAATCCTGAGGAACACCCTGGGAGCTGGGGTGCTGGCCTGCTTCAGGTCCGTGCTGCTGAGCAGCAGGGCAGGGAGACCTTTGGTGAGCTGGGGAGCTGGCTTGTGGGCAGATTTGTAGGGGACCCACTTCCCACCAGACTCAAGCATAATTTGAAAACCCACCTGGATCTCTCAGCAGGGACAGGAAAGAAGTTGGCTTTTCTCGACCTTGGTATGTGGCATCAGCTGGCTCTAGCTTGAGCACCTTTGGGGGCCTCCCTCCCTCCCCCTGCACCTCCCAACAGGGGTGAGAAGGAGTCTAGCCACTGGGCTTTAAGCAGCCTCCTAAAGCCAGCTCAAGCCAGACTCCCCACTGCCAGGGAGGGAAACCAAGAGATGGTGAGCACCTGGGAAGCCCAGCTCTGTGTGACCCAGTGGGTGTCTTGAATTCAGGTTTAGGTTCTTGGATATAAAGGAACAAAGCTCTGTCATAAGATACAGCCTCTACTCCTTAGACTGGGGGTTCCCTGGAAGCAGGACTGTGTTCCCCATCTGATGGTCTTGGGAGGTGGGGCCAATCAGCTTTGACTTATGCCCACCATCTGAATAAGACCAAGGTGTCTCCAGAAGGAAGTGATGTCTAACTTGTGGTGTCCGGGATCTGAGGGTGATTCCTTACTAATGAAGGTAACTCTTTTTCCTGAAAAGCTGTGGACTCCTGGAAGCTCTTTTGGTGTTTGCTAGATCTCTTTCTTCCCCTTACCTCTGCCTGTCCTTGCAGGGAAAGGAGCCAGGGGCTAGGCTGGGCCCACTGTGGACTGAGATATAGAGGGACGCCTTGCTCCAGGCCCCTTCTGTCCCCCTCCCCCACTTCCACCCCCGTCCCCCCCCTCAAGCCAGCCCCTCTGGCCTCTGCAGCCCTGCGTTGCCCAAGGCACCCCACTTCGGCACTGTCCTCCACTCCTTTGCTCACAGAGGAGGGTGCTTGTCTGCCCACTACCAGGCACAAAGGATAAAAATACCCAGTGGAAAAACACGTGGCTCCAAGTCAAACATTAACCTGCAAGACCTGGCATTCTGTCCACGGTGTCCCTTCTCAGGCTACCTGGCCACCAACATGCAGCTGGTGACGGTATCCCATCATTGTGACTCTCAGACATTTACCTACACACTTCCAGCAGGAAGCACGCACCTGAGGACCCCAAGGGCACAGGTCTGGCCAATCTGTCCAAATTGGTAACTGCAGGGGTGGGGTGATCCTCCCTCCACTCAGCCTGGGGTCTCCCCTGAAGCTCTCTGAGCTTCCAGGTCAGCCCAGCTCCCAGGTGAAAACAGTGCCTCTGATCCTCTGGGGGAGGAGCCCAGCTCAGAGATCCTGGGTTCCTCGGGGTTGCCATCCATCTGCTCCAAAGCCAACTTCACTTCAAATCAGGAAGGAATGGTAACTGGTGAGGGGCTGGCGGGGCATGAGAATAGGAGAGAGCCTAGCCAGTGGGGGCACTCACAGCTCAGCAAGCTGGGAAGCCACCTGGAGGAGGTATTGGGAGAGGCAGGCAGGTGAGAAGTTCCAGCCCCGTCCCTACCTAACCCTGTGTGTCCAGCTCTCGTACTATCAGGTGGGTCCTATTCATCGGCATCTTCACAGCTGCCTGAGGCTCAGCCCGGCGACAGTCTGCTCCCCTGCCCCACCCTGCCTCCCTGCTCCCTGCTCCTCACACCTCTGGGGGCTGATGCCCAGTGATTCTAGGAAGTGCCTGTGCAGCAGCCTTGAACTGGAGCCAAGTGCCCCATTTTCTGTTAAGGAAGCTTGACTATGCACAATGAAAAAAGAGTAAAGTCCATCTGAGCACAGCACAACTGCCCCATCCTTCTGGCTGGCTGGAGGCCAGTGGGCCCACTTGGAACCCAAAAAGGATTTAGGGGGCCTGGGACCAGGGAAGCCCTCCTGGCCACTTTGATATCCACAGCAGCATTGCACACGGCAGAGGGTGTGTAAATATTAACTTTAAAGGGGAAGCGGAGGGTTTGCATGGCGGTCAGCAGGGCCTTGCCCTCCTCTCTTGGGGCAGCGGAGAGCTATCCCTTTGGGGATTGGCCTCCTCTGGCTCTATCACTGGGTCAAGAATCCAGCACCAGACAGAGGTTGGGAGGCCTGGCGCCTGGCCTCTGAGGAACAGTCAGGCTCCCCCAGGCACAGGAATGCCTCCCCAGCACTGTCCCCCCAGGCTCCTGGGGACTTTTCCCACCAGGGTTAATGTTGCTGTGCAAGGACAGGGCTCTGGAGATAGTGCCTGAGGCTCTGCCCTGCTGCCAAGCCAGCAGGCCCACCCAGGAGGCCCCATTGGCTCCGCAAGTCTGGGGTAGAGACCAGTTCTGCCACTGAGGTAGCCACATGGTCTTGTAGGAGTTACTAAGCCTCTTTGAGCCTCAATGACCTCATCTATACAATGGGGACAGTTATGTCCAGCTCTCAGTTTCCCAAAGATTAAGTTGGTCTGTCACTCCGTTAGTACCTGGCAAATGAAATTATTCCAGAGATGGTGGTTCTAGTTAATTCTTTTCTCCATTCTGGGCCTCAGTTTCTTGATCTGTAAAATAAAATTAATCATGCCCCTCTCACAGGACTACGCGAGCCGGCCTCTATATCATGCCCACGGACATCGGTCCATAATCGTCAGCACAGCTGTTACCCGTTCCCCTCTCTGCCCCTCAGTGTCCTCACTGGGTTTGGTCATCTCTAAGGACCCCCGCTGGAGGTCCAGGGCACCTGCCACCTGCTCCCTGAACACAATCACACACCCTGCTCTTCCCCCCTTCTTGCCCGGGCCAGAACTGCATCATATCGCCCTCATTATCGTGCTGACATTTGCTTTGGCTCACGGAGCAAGTACCTGTTAAATTGAACAAAGGCCGAAAAAGAGGCAGATAACAGGTCAGCCAGAAGCCTTGGCTCTGGAGAGAGAAGCAGGCAGAGGTGTTAGCCCGAGCCCTGACCTCAGGGCCAAGAAACAAAGCCAGTGATGGGGGGCGGTGGGTGTGAGGTGGGCTTGGGATTAATTTCCCCCAGCTGAGAAGCCAGAGCTGGGGGGAAAGGAGGGATGTTTGCATCTGGATGCCATCTGGATGAGGGCAAACACCGAGGGGCCACTCGAGGAAATGCCTGAGCAGCAAATCAAATCCTGCAAAGAAATTGCCGAGCCCTTGAAATAAATGTCTGAGGGAGAGGAATGTGTCTGGGAGTGCTGGTGGTGGAGGGGAGACCAGGTTAGGGAAGGAAGCCAAGGGGAAGAGGAAGGGAGCAAGCCTAGGGGCCTCTGGGGAAGGGGGCCTCTCTGGGCGGCTGGACCTCCGGGCTGGGGGTGATGAAGGCAGGGTCTCCAGACCCAAAGAAGGTCTACATTCCCTCAGAATTCTGGGACTGGTTCCCTGTAGCACCCCCAACCACTTGCCACACCCAGGCCCTAGAGGGATGCTATCCTTGAGATCAGCTTATCTGCTCCGTGGGCACCGCTAAAGCACCTACTGTATGCATAGCCACAGGTGCAGAAAGCCTATACTCTATGGTGTGAATGGGCAGAGTGTGGTGGTTTTAGGTTCTGACAGACTCAAGTTCAAATCACCTCTCTCCCTAAACTGGCTTTCACAAAATTTAACCCTTCCAGGCAAGGCTCCGTTTTCTCATTTGTAAGAGGATAATCTTACAGCCTCTTAGGCCTTCCCTGAAAATTCGACCAGTGCTAACACTAAGTGGGGCTCCAGAGCAAGGCAGGAGGTCTGGGGGACCCTCAAACCCCCATGGACTGGGGACTGCATCTTCCCCAGTCCCCACCCCCAAACTGATGCAACAATCCTGGCCCTGGCCCTGCCCAAGGGAGGTACACTATGACGCAACCCCAAGGGGGGATGTCGGGAAACACACTCCCCCCAAGTCAGCTGACAGCTGTGAGGCCTGGGACACATGGGCCTTCTCCCACCGCTCCACAGTATTCCACCCAGACGGGCACACACCAGTATGTGTGCACGCATGCGTGCTTGTATATTTGTGTGCGCACGTAAGTACGGGTGTGTTTGTACACGTTTTTGCATCTGTGGATGTACACATGTGCTTATGTCTACATATGTATATTTTGTGTGTGTTTATTTATATATGTTTTGTGCAGATGAATGTGTGTTTTAATGTGTGAAAAGCATGTGCACATGTCGGTATGACTATGCTTTAGTATGTTATGCAAACGAGGATTTTATGTTTATGTGTACATACACATATATTTTACATATTTATGTTTTTTATGTACCATATGTGTATATGCTATGTGAGTCTATGTATGTGTGAATATATGATGTACTGGGTTTGTGTCTATAAATAAAGTATGTGTTTGTATAATACATTTCCATGTTAACATATGCTTGTGGATATAATGCATCTGTGTATAATTGGCACGCCTACATATTATGTGTGGATGTGTGTGTGCCTCTATGTATGGATGTATGTAAGAAATGTAAGCATGTCTGTCTATATGTGTATATTATATGCCCATGTAGAAATGTACGTGCATAATAGTATATGTGAACAATGTATCTATATGTTTGCATATTTGTATGTGTAATATATGTGGTGTGTATGTGCCTGTGTCCATAGGAGGCAGCCTTGCATGTTAGGAACAGCCCTGGATTTGCAGCCAGAGGAGGGAGTTCAGACCCGAGTACCCTGACAGTGACGAACTTATTTGGCCTTTTTGAGCCTCTCTCCACCCAATTGTAACCACACCAGCTCTGCTCCCTGCTCTGTCTCCCACCTGTAAGGCCCACGGTGCAGGAACATGACAAGTAGGCAGCTGCAGGCAGGACCATCCTGGCAGGCGCAGGAAGATCAGCTGGGTGGGCCCTGCTTCTAGGATTGCAGAGGAGCAGGACTCAGGGCCTGCCCTCACCCAGCTTACAGTCTGCCCTTTGACATAGAAAACAGCAGGAGGACAAGGAAGGGCTTGGAGGAGATTGGCATGTAGATGCGTTCCCAGGTGCCAGGGGGTGCCAGGTGCCCACAGACCCTGCAGTGGTAAGAGCCAGAGTTCAAATCCTGGCTCTGCCATTTACTTGCTCTGGGATTGTGGGCAAGTCACTTAACCTCTCTGTACCTCAATTTCCTTATTCTGTAAAACAAGATCATACAGTATACACCTCTGAGGGCTATTATTATAAGGACTAAGTGAGTTCATACGTGAAAAGTACTTAAAGAGTGCCTGGCACATAGGAAGTGCTCAGTAGATGTTGTTCTAAAGAGAGAAGGCCCCGAATACATTCTAAGTACACAGAAAATGAAGTGAACAACCAAAAGGACCACCATCAATTCCGGGGAGAATAAAATGTTATGCAAAGAAAAATAATCGCAGTTTACTAGATGGCTCAACCCTGGATGTTAATGCTTTTACAAGGTCACATCCATTCTCATCTAACCAGAATGACATGGGGATTATAGCGAGGGAGGGAGAGAAGGTTGTGCCTGTGAGTGTGGCTAGAAGCACCAGAAGAATCTGTCGCAGCAAGTGAACGTGGTCACCTCTGCCGAAGGAGACTGTTGTTTGTACCTTATGGAACCTTACAGAGCCGAGTGACTCTTTTGTGACTCATATAAAACTTTGATAAAGATTTTTAAAAATCCATTGAAATACATCAAGTAGAGACCTGTGCCTGTGGTCAGGTGTGACTGAGCTCTAAGTATCGGACAGGGTGCTGTTGGCTATCCGTCTCAGCAGAGGGCAAGACGACATGGAGTCTCCAGGACCAGGGTTCTGGTGGGGGGTGGGGGGGTGTTGTGTTGTCTCTCCCTCCCCGCCCCACCTGGGGATGATTTTCTGTAAGAGCAAGGGGATGTCCTGGCAGCTCCTCTCTGGTTTTCCCTTGATGCTGACTGTGGACCATTATTACTCTGGCTGCCCTGCTGGCCCCTCCCCTCCTGCTCAGCTGCCTGTTTAGCTACCAGTCTAAACGCACGGGTAAGAAGAAATGCAATAACAGTCAAGAGAACGTCTGTGCTGTTTGAGATGTGCCGCTGTTCTAAGCTTTTACATGTTTTAACTCATTTAATCCTCGCACCCAACCTTACAATAATCTGTTTTGATTTCCATTTCAAAGAGGAAGAAGTGAGGCACAGAGAGGTTGTTAGGTAACATGCCCAAGGCCACGTAACAGAGTGAGGATTGAAATTTAGGCAGCCTGCTCTTAACCATGAAATATTCTAGAACACATGAAGAAGCAGGTGGGGAAAGAGACGATACCCTTGGCCCAGGACCTTGGGCGCAGCTGGCAGCCAGGCCACGCTGTACCCTGATGGACACGGCAGTGAGAGGCCAGATTCCCTCGGGGGTGGGGATTATCGAGCCAGGCGTCCCTCCTAGCACCCTCGCCATGGAGTCTTCTCTGGGTCACCTTGCAGGGCCAGGTGAGTGTTAGGGGAGGAGGAGCCAGGGCCAAGAGGCCTTCGGATTCCAAGCCGCTGAGGTCAAGCCTGAATCAGTCCAAAATCCCAGGCCTGGCCCCCTTGGCCCTTCCTCACAGTGTACCTGCTCATCTGCATACCGGTCTCCCAGTTACTCCACAAGCACCCATCGAGTGCTCATGCTGTGCTAGAAGGTGGGCTCAGGCTCCAGAGCACTGGAATTTGAATCCTGTTACCTCCTAGTTGAATGATCTTGTGAGAGAAGTCAACCTACTGCTCTGTGCCTCAGTTTCCTTTCTATCCCTGAAGATCGTACAGCTTTGATCTCAATAGAGTTGTCGTGAGGATTGATGAGTTAATACCCGTAGAGCTTAGCAGGTGCCTAAGCCATGTGCTCAATTAATCTAGCTACTATTTTGTCCTTGACCTGTGGGGATATTAATAACAGTTTTGCATTGGAGCTTCACTCACTTAATCCCTAGGAATGGTGATGAATAAGAGCTTGCCTTTTGGCTCTCATGGGATTTTCAGTTTATTAAAGGGAACTTGGATGGATAAGTAACTACTAAACTAAGGCATAAATGGGGTAACTGCCTGACAGTGAGCACCTAACAATCTCTGGTCCTGGACAGCTAGCCCATGGGCAATAGGCTCAGGGAGGACCAGAGGCAGCAGTTCTTCCTCCTGCTTCAATCAGGAGAGCAAAGCAGACAGGCCAGTTAAATCCCTAGCGGGGTTGGAGTGCCCAAAGGGGCTGGATGGCCCTGGAACAAGGCACCCTGGGGACATGGGGGTCTGGTGTTCCAAGGCCAGTGAGCAAGGCTTGGCCAGAAGCACGCAGCCCACACTTTACCTATTCTCTTCCCCTCTTGGCCAAGTCCAGGCGTTCTTAACTCCCAGAGCCTTCACCCACCACACAGCCGAGAAGACTTCCCAGCCCTTGTGGCAATGTTTTCTCTTGGATGTGAATGACATGGCTTCTGATTATAGTCAGCTTCCTGAGGTCCCACTTCTCGGCAGGAGGGGTGGGCTGATGCTGCTGACCGGAGCACGCCTGGCATGGGTGGTGGGCCCATTTCCCACCCCTGATGAATGCCTGGGTAGTCTAGGGCTTCCTCAGGCTATGATTCTGGGTGCTCTGGAGAAAGAGCCAGAACTCCTGTGCCCCCGGCCGGGTGTGTCCATCGAGCCTCACCAGCGGTAGAGGCAGAGGTGGATGCAGTATGCCTCTGTCCCCCAGCCTTGCTTCAGTCCCACTTCCCTGCTTTTTTTTTTTTTTTAATTTTATTTATTTATTCATGAGAGGCGCACTGAAAGAGAGAAGCAGAGACACAGGCAGAGGGAGAAGCAGGCTCCATGCAGGCAGGCTGATGTAGGACTTGATCCCAGGACCCCAGGATCACTCCCTGAGCTGAAGGCAGATGCTCAACCACTGAGCCACCCAGGTTTGGCCCCACTTCCGTTCCATTGTTCATTCTATAAATATTTGTCACGTGTTGGCTTGGTGCCACACACCATCGTGGACCTTCCTGTGAGCCAGGAGTCATCCCCGTCTTACAGATGAGGAAAAGGAGACTTTGAGAGAGCTAGAAAGATGCGGAGTGGGGATGGGATGCTGAGCTGTCTAGACATGGCTCACTAGCCCCCACTGGTCTTCCCTCTGAGACTCGAAAGACAGGAGAGATCATGAGAACACTCACTGCATACTTGCTATGTGCCAGTCACTACCTGACAGCCCTGCGTGCCTCCGCGCTTCCCATCTTCACGTCACAGAGATTAGAGCTCGCCCCAGGTCACACAGCTAAGCGCGGAAGAGCGGGGCTTTGAACCTAGGAGCCAGGAGCTCACACGGCTCCTGGACAAATGCCAACACCTCCACGCAGGGCAATGCTGCGCTGCTCTCCGTGCGCTGCTGACAACTGCTACCAGTTCTCCCAGACAGACTGAAAAGGAAAAAGCCAAGGAGCAGAATAGTGAGGTTAGGCTGCCATGTGTACAGGAGGGAGCCCTGCTAACACAGCCTTGGCTGACCTCGGGGGCGGAGGGGTCTGGCATGCGTGTGGCGTCGAGGTGTGAGAACGGGTGTGACCTCTGAGCTTTAGCAGACACAGGACACAGGACTTGTGTCCTCGGGTGGGGCTGGCTTCTCGGCAGGTCTGGGGCTCGTGACGTCTGGCTGGAAAAGGTCCTGAGGGAGGCACTGATGGGAGGACCCAGGGTGTCTTAGGCAGCCTTTGGTCCCACACAGAGCTGATAGCACCAAGTTCAAGATCAAGGGAAGTGGAGATATGCCAGGCAAGGCAAGGCTTGGCCTCTAAGAGGCTGGGATCAGAGGGCTCCGGAGCCTGCCTGGGATGCTTTTTAAAATCTAGTTTCCCAGGGCGCCTGCGTGGCTTGCATCCGACTCTTGATCTCAGCTCAGGTCTTATCGTCAGGGTTTCGAGTTCTAGCCCTGGGTTGGGCTCCATGCTGGGCTTGAAGCCTACTCAAAATAAAAAAAAAAAAAAATACAGCTTCCGAAGACCTAGCCCTTGGAGACTCTAATTTACATGAAGCCCAGCAATAGGGCCCCAGGATCTATAGTTTTGTTTGATTTCAAAATTATTTTCATATATTTTTTAAAAAGTGAAAAGAACAGAGGAGGGAAGAAGGCAGGTGGGGAAGGAGGGAGGGAGGAGAGAGGAAGAATCAACCAGTACTGAAGAGGATACAGTGACAATCGAGTCACCCTCCTATATTGCTTCCTGGGGACTGTTCCCCCAGGGCCACCAATGGCTAGCTATTTGCCCCCTCTCTGGAGATGCTCTAGGCACACACAGCACCATACTGATGCATACAGAGAGCTGCCTCATTCCTTTTTCATGATACTGTTGTAAGGAAGGTGGGCTTGTAAAAAGCTCCTGGGCAAATGTCGGTAAACGGCTAGTTTTGGAAAAGTCAAGTTTAGAGAACTTCTTTGGAGCTGATGGCTCTGGATCTGACTCTTGATTCTGACATTTACAAGTTTAAGTGACCTCGGGCAGGATATGTGACCTCTCCCAGTTCCAAACCTTAGCTCTCCTGTGCCCAGAAGGCCAGTAATAATGGCAGAGTTTTCATGGAGGTTAGAAATAATTTATGGCAAGTGCCTGGTGCCTACCAGGAGTGAATAATGATGGGGGGATGAGACATTTACAGACATGCGCCATAAGGTGAATCTGATCACAATGTTTCAGCACAAAGAGTTCACACCGGCCGCCTGCGGGACGAGTCCCTTCAGCTCTGCCACAGGAAGATTCTCATGAAAGAACAAGGTGGGAGAATGAGCCACCCCCCCACCTCCACCCCATGTCCCCGAGTTCGCCAACAGTGTGGGGAGAGGGGCCGGGAGTGGCCGTTACTTTCCCAGAAGCTCTGACAAGGCCCACGTGTGCTCCACTTTGGAGGCTAATCCGTTGTTGGTCTGCGTGGCAGGTGTCACTAAGTCAGGGCTGGCAGGGCCACAGGGAGACTGGGTCAGCTGTCACAGCTGGGCTCAGTGCTCTGCTGTCCTTGGCCCGGAGGCTGCAGGGACTGGGACTTCTTGGGCACCCTATCCAGCATGGGGCACGCACAGGAGCTGAACAAGTCTTTGTAGCGTTACCTTTGGGATTACAAAGCTAATTGGGAAAAAACAATTCCATGGGATTCAGGAAAAAAAAAAAAAAGTCCAGGGATGAGTTGTTGAGCCAGGAGTGGCTTCAGATTCCAGCACTACAATTGGTGTAAATTCAGGTGTGCTATGTAACCTTCCCAAGCCTGGTCTCCTTTGTATTTTTTTAAGACCTTATTTATTCATAAGAGACCCAGAGAGAGAGGCAGAGACACAGGCAGAAGGAGAAGCAGGCTTCATGGAGGGAGCCCGACGCAGGACTCAATCCCAGGACCCCAGGATCACGCCCTGAGCCAAAGGCAGACGCTCAACCGCTCAACTGCTCAATCCCTGAGCCACTCGGGCATCCCTCTGGTCTCCTTTGTAAACCAGGGTCTTCCTTCAAGGATTAAGTGATAGGACGTCCCTAAAGGAACTAGTGTAGGGCTTGCTGCACAGCAATAACAATAGTCTAAATTCATGGTCTTCCCTTTCAAAAGGGACAGTGTTGGAACTCAATTACTTATATTTGCAAGTGAATTTGAGCAGTTGTCACTCAAGTTGGGAAAGTTTTATCATGGAAATTTTTCCGCAGGAGATGAGTTCTAAGTTAGTGTTGAAAAGGCAAATGGACTCTAATTAATTCAACAATTTCTTAGTGAGCACCGATGCTGTGCCAGGCTGGATCTTAGGCCCTGGGGGTGAAACAGTGTACAAGTTAGGTCCAAACCCTTACCATGTGCAGTTTCCATTCTAGCCTAGGACTAAAGCTCCCAGTCTGACAAGGAGACTTTTCCAGACCCAAATAAGCCCTTTTCCTGGTCTTTCTCCACTAAGAGGGTCAGTAAAGCTCCTTTCTACTAAGGAAAAAAATGGCCTGGCTATACTGCAAGGACACTTTCCTGACCCTGTGGGTACCCACTCTGGGCATGACCTGCAAGATTCACATGAGGTAAGGGGCTGGCACTGCCTAGCAAGAGGCTCCAGGCCGTAGTAGAGGCCCTACCCCCATTCTGGTCTCTGTCCAGATGCAGAATGACTCCCTCCAGATAGCTATCTGAGGAGTCCTTGGCCTTCTCTGTACAAGTAATGAAGTGGATGGGGAAGGATGAACCCTGTTTCCCAAAGGCCCAGCTTATTTGATACTTCTTTCTCTTAAGTCTCTGGGCTGTGTCTTCCCTCAGACTGTGGCTCGGAGAGCAGGGCTGTGTCTCCCCTCAGACTGGGGCTCCCCAAGGGCAGGGCTGTGTCTCCTCTCAGACCGGGGCTCCCTGAAGCAGGGCTGTGTCTCCAGTCAGAGTGGAGACTCTCCTTTTCCTCCTCTTCTCCTAGAGGCGGGATGCCCCTCCCAACTCCTGAGGTGATATCCCACAAATTAAGGGCTGAGCTGACTCAAACCCAGCTCTCCTGATGCCAAGCAGAACTCCGCCCCCTGCATATGACTTCTCCAAACTCCCAATTTGGGCTGTACATCCTAACAAGCTCCAGTGTCATCTCTGCCCTGCATGTTCACAAAGCCATTTGGAGGCCTGGCTGCCAAGCTAGGCAGCCTGGGGAAAAGGGGCAGTCCCAGGGCTGGTACTTTCTAAATCTCTCGTCCCTGGCAAGTGAGGCATTTTTTTTTCTGAGGCCCTCACTACTTAGCTACAGGATTAGTTCTAGTCCATTTACTCACCAAGTCCACCGGCCAAACGCCGCCACCAGAAAAGCACATCTCCCTTACATAATAAATGTTTAATAACGACGATTGGGATTGACCAGAAAGTGCCCCCCGGTTGGCAGGCCCGAAGCCACAGGGGCTCCAGGGAGCGATTACAGTTCAGCTCCACTGCCCGCTTCTACCCAAAGTGCTTGTGTCCGGGCTCTCTGGGCCCCAGGCAGCCTCCAGCCGTGGAATCCCACGGCCCTCCCCTCCGAGGTCCTCTGTTGTGTTTCAGTACAGTCCTGCCTCCTCCTTCAGCCCGGAGCTTCCCCTCAGACCAGGGCCCCCTGAGGGCAGGCCTGTGTCTCCCTCTCGGCCCAACCCGAGCCTGGGATCTGCCTTCTTCACGCCTTCCCACGCAGCCCGCAGCCCGGCTTGGGCTTGGAGCTAGTGCACCTCAGGCTGCCCCGTGCCCAGGCCCCGGGCTCATTTGCACACAAAGGCCAGATCTGTGTGTCTGCTGGCAGATGTTAAAGATAACCCCACTCAGCCCTTTAGGAATTAGTCTAAAATATACGATTGTATTTCAGGAGCCTTAAGGGTGTTTCTGAAACCTTGAGGCCCAAGACAGTTATAACATATGTCCATTTTAGACTTTGGAAAATAGGGCGCTATAATTGGAAAAGTTAGCGAAGCGCTAAGTACAGGGAGCCGGTCTCTTTACATCTCAAATACCAGGTATTTAGGTGGCTTTCTTGGAACCTGGCATTAGGGACACGTGTGAATGGGCCAGGCTCATTTCTGGGGAGTGAGTGGGAGCAGCTGGTGAAGGTGCTGGGGCAGGACACCGATGCTGCCTGGCACACAGACCCCAGACTCACCTCCCTTTTTTCCTTCCTCTTCTCCTCTGACCCGGCTTTTCCGAGGTTCCCAGGAGCACTTCAGAGACTCCGGCTGGGGCTTGTGCCCTAAAGCATTCCAGGTGCTGGCCTTTTCTTCAAGGGTGGAATACGGGGACTCCTGTTGTTTGTCAGAGCGTGAGGGCTGTGCCCTTGGGTGCTGGTGCCAGACTGTCTGAGTTCAAATCTTCCCATCCCCACTTAGGCAAGTTACCTAACCTCTCTGGGCCACTATTTCCTCACCTATAAAAGGGGATGAAAGTTAGAACTTACCTCCCAGGGTTGTTGGGATGATTAATGCAATCACTTACATAAGGCACTTTGCACAGTGCTTGGCACATAGTAAGAGCTCAATCATGTTAGCTACTATAATTATATTTTAAAAGGGTTAACATATTTCCAAAGCAATCTATCATTAGGCCTGACTCTACTGATCCTGTCCTTCCTGGAGACCCTTCTATATGCCTCGCTCACATTGTGACCCCTTGTGCTGGGGTCCAGGTAAGTCACTTCTTGTCACAGTTCATTCATTTGCTCATTCGTTCCTTTATTCCTCTAGCACTTACGTGGGCGCTAGGGAGGCCATTGACACGGGCAGCCTTTGGTTGTCAGATGCTGCCTAACCCTGATCTAAGTGATGTGGCACTTCCCAACTTTCTGAAAAAGCAGGGGAAGGTCCATGGAGCCCACCCCCATTGAAGAAGCTACAAATCCAAGTGGGAAGGCAAAAGATAAACACCTGGCAAGGGTTGAAGGCAAGGCATGGAGTTCTGGAGGGAAAAGTAGCCACTCTTGTGTATTTTCCAGAGCATCAGCAACTTCCCATGTCGTGGTTTAGTTTCAAGCTGTATAAAAGGAAGCATGGTGGATGTAATTTTTCAGACAGTACAAAGGGCCTTGGGCCATCCACCTCTGTTTCAGTTGCCTAGTGCTGTGTAACAAGCTACCCCAAAAGCTAATGGCTTAAGATGGCAAGTGTTCATTTGATCCTGATTCTGCAGTTTCGACAGGGTATGGCAGGGACAGCTCATTTCTACTCCATGCCTCAGACTGTAGGATTTACTTCCTGAAGGGCTTCACTAATATGCTGGCAGATTGGTACAGGGTCAGCGGGGGCAGCACCTCTGTTCTCCCCCATGTGACCTTTCCTTGTGGCTGTGTTGGGCTTCTCGAGATCAGCAGCTGGGTTTGGAGAAGAGGCATCCCAAGAGTTAGTGTTCTAAAAGGACAAGCCCCATTATGACAAGTGCTTACCGAGTCTCTGCTTCTAGCCATCACACTTAGTAAGGTCCCATTGGCCAAAGCAAGTCACATAGCCAAGCCTGGTTATGAGCAGAGGTCACACTAGGGTGGGAATACTAGGAAGGATGATCTATTGGAGACCACCAAGTATTGGTCTACTAAAACATGGGGTTCCCAGCATCACCAGTGAGCAGACATATCTAGATGTGGCCATTCCACTAAGGGACAACAATAGTGAGTATATGAGTTCAGCTCCCAAATACAGAGGCTTAAACTGAATAAAGGTTGATCTATCCCACACATAAACATCTAACCAGGTAGTTCATAGATGATTGGTGTCAGGCATTCAGCTTCCTTCAATCTTGTCATTCTGCTTTCCTCATTGTGTAGCTTTCTCCATGTGGTCCAAAATGACTGCTCCAGTTCCTGCCACCACATCTGCACTCCAGTCAGTGGCAAACAGAAAGATGAAAGGGAGTGCTCCTTCCTAACCATCCTCATTGGCCAGGACCTAGTCATAAGCCACATCTAAACTGGAAGGAAGGGGTGCCTGGGTGGCTCAGTGGTTGAGTGTCTGCCTTCTGCTCACAGTGTGATCCCAGAGTCCCGGATCAAGTTCTACATCGGGCTCTCAGTGGGGACCCTGCTCTTCCCTCTGCCTATGTCTCTGATTCTATCTCTGTGTCTCTCACGAGTAAATAAATAAATAAATCTTTAAAAAAAATATAAACTGCAAGGGAAGTAGGAAAATGTAGTGTCTGGTGGACAGCTTTGTAACCAACTAAAACTTCTGTTACCGTAGAAAAGGAGAATGGATATAAGGGAACCATTGATGGTCTCAGCCATAGGAAACAAATGACCATCCCCAGGATGTTCTGTTTGCCAATCTAGTGAGTTGGAAGGGACCATATTCCTGACATCAGGAGCAGAGATTTAAAAAATGACCCTGCGCTATGGTTCATGATATAAGAAGGGTAGCCCATGGGTGGCAGGCAGCCTGGGCTTTGCACAACCAGGAGCCAGCTGACCTCCTAGGAACACCATTTCCTGCTAATTCTATCAACTTCACTGCCCACGGGCAGCTCTTGAACATCTCCAAGGCATGGCCGAGGAGGGGCCACAGAGAGACCAGTCACAGTTCCAAAGGGGATGCCAGGAACTATCCACCAGATCTCAAAGCCCCGGTTGTGGACTGGCTCCAAAGATCTCAGATGGAGCTCCGGGCTGCAGAGGCCACGGTCGCAGGTGGAATCCCACAAATAAACCTGAATCCCTGGCTTCAGAGAGCAACGCTTGTGCCTCCACCACCCCCAGCTATCCCACAGCTGTGAACAGCTGGCAAGAGCGGCAGCTCACGTGGCTCCCGAGTAAAGGCTGACCCAAGAGTTGCCTGCTGTCCTGGCCCACAGGGGCTTCTCCTGCCCAGTACTGCCAGCAACCTCTCCATGTGTCTCCCGCCAGGCCTGGGACCCTTACTGTCTATGTCAGCCGCATAGTTTACTATGCGGTGTAGCATGCCACCTCCCAGGCCTCACCCTCTTTGGTGGAATGCTCTTTGCTTCAGAGCTACGGCAGTGGGTACTTTGTCACCCCCAGCGTCTGAGGACAGAGAGTGGGAGAGGACCCTTAGCATCTTAGCAGTACGATGGCACATCTTCTAAGTACAGTGGTGCAGACACAGGTGCTCTGTCCCCAGGGCTTGGAAGCAGAAGTGTGCATGTAGCCCAGAATCGAGATGAGGCAAAAGCCCAATAAGAACAGATGTGGGGGATGCCTGGGTGGCTCAGCGGTTTAGCACCTGTCTTCGGCTCAGGGTGTGATCTTGGAGTCCCAGGACGGAGTCCCATGTCGGGCTCCCTGCATAGAGCCTGCTTCTCCCTCTGCCTGTGTCTCTGCCTCTCTCTCTCTGTGTCTCTCATGAATAAATAAATAAAATCTTAAAAAAAAAAAAAAAAGAACAGGTGTGGATGCAACTCCAAGACAAGTCCCATAGTACGACCAGCAAATTGTTTCAGCCCCTGAGAACATCCAGAAGTTAATTCATTCAGGAGAAGGTGCCAGAAAGGAGAGGGCAAATTCAGAGACCCTCCTGGTGAGAGATGTCCCTGTTAAAGACTGTCTAGTTCTAGTAACATGACAGGTAGGGAGGGAGAAGCCTGTTTCTCAGAAATGCTGATTAGGAAGTCAGTCAAACCCCCCCATCCCCCAAGGCCTTCAGGACAAAGGAAAAGTCATTTTAGTGAGAAACCATTCTCGCTCCATCTGCAACCCCTCCGAGCACATTGTGGTTCTGTGTGATGTTCTTACTGTAATATATAAAGCATGACTGACTTAGGCAGGTTTGGGTAGCACTGCAGGAGGAAAGGAACCTTATGGAAACAGTGTTCAGGCTTTCAAATAACCAATGAAAAGCAAAAGCAAACAAGATAGTATTTATGCCAATTACATTCCTTTTTATTTTTATTTTTTATTTTATTTTTTTTTTACATTCCTTTTAAAATATTTTTTAACGAAGTCAAGCACTGGGACATCACAATTGTCTACCCACCTGCCGCCATGGCCCAGCTTACTCTTTAGCATCTCCTGTCTGGTCCTACCTCCATTGCAGACGACTGGACCCTGACTTCAGGGTTCCAAGCCATAGGCTGGGCTAAGCCAGACACATTCTCCCTTTTCGGAACTCTAATTCAGAGACACAGAAATGCTAGCTAGGCTGGTAGTTGTGGATTTGGGGACCCCGTGCTCCCAGGGAGACTGGTGCAGTGGTCGTGAGTACTTTTTTTTTTTAAGATTTTATTTATTTATTCATGGGAGACACAGAGAGAGAAGCAGAGACACAGGCAGAGGAAGAAGCAGGTTCCCTGTGCGGAGCCCAGTGTGGGACTTGACTCCAGGACCCCGGATCATGACCTCAGCCAAAGGCAGATGCTCAACCCCTAGGCCACCCACACATCCCTGAGTACCTTTTTGAATTGAAGTAGGCCAGTGAGGTGGAACCTGGTCCCACCAGTTACTGACTGCATCTTTAAACAAGTTACTCAGTTTTTCCATGCCTCAGTTTCTTCATCTGTAAAATGGGGATTATTATTACCCCCACCCCTGAGGGTGGTTGTGAAAATTAAAGATAATCAATACTGATGATTGATATGGTGCCTGCGACAAAGTAAGTCCTCAGGACATGTGAGTGGTTAGTTACAAAGTGGTATGTTCTCAGAGCTGACAGCTCTGCTGGATCACAGAGAAGGAAGGGAAGGGAGGGGAAGAGAAGGGAAGGGAAGGGAAGGGAAGGGAAGGGAAGGGAAGGGAAGGGAAGGGAAGGGAAGGGAAGGGAAGGAGGGGAGGGAGGGGAGGGAGGGGAGGGGAGGGGAGGGGAGGGGAGGGGAGAAATGGAGAAGAAAAGAGAAAAGAAAAAGACCTGGAGCAGGGAAAGTGGAGAGAGAAGCTGGGACAGGCAGGCCCCAGGAGCCAGAGGCAGTATTTGAGCTCCTGTTGGCTCTCAGTTCCAATTTCCCTGAAGCCTGACTGTACTTGGCTCCCAGTGTGGGATGCATCCTTACATTAAACCTCCTTCGTTTACTTTTGGAAAGCAGTTTGGCAAGCCACATCAAACAGCACAAAAAAAGCCTTGCCCGCTGACCTGGACACTTATCTTACAGAAATAATTAATGAGGAGAAAAAAGCCACATGCACAAAGATGTGCAAGGAAGCTTTATTTATAATAATGGAACACTGGAAGCCATCAAAGGTCCAATGATCAGGGAAGGGGAAAGTCCCCAAGACGGAATATTATGCAGCCATTAAGAATGACAGGTATTAAGAGTACATAGTGACATAAAATGGTTATGAAGAATAAGTGAAAAAGAACAGAACACAAAACTGTGGCAGATTCTGATTACATTGTGAAAAAAAATAAGTATGTGTGTGGACAAGGCTGGCTAGAATTGCCGAAAATTACAAAAACAAGCTTATTCTTGGGCTATCTAGAAGGAAAGGCCCTCTGAAGGGAAGGGTCTCCTTCCCAGTCACCCCTGGCATCCCAGCCCTGGGAAGGAGAAGGATGGATGCCCTTGGAACTCCCAGTCCCCACAGCCTGCTCCTTGCCAGCCCCCACGCCGTCTCTCTAGGGGGAAGATGCTCCGGGCTTGGGTTGTTGGTATTTTTAGCCAGGCCTCTTGCAGTCCAGTGTTCTAGGGTAAAAATAGCTGGGGTGGAGGGCACAGCACTAACTTTGCTGCTTTCTACACACCCCCCTCCCCTGGACCAGGCGCCTCCTGGTCTTGGAGTTACGGCTTTCCGTTGCTTCACTCTGGCTTCATCCCATCTCTTGAGGCCTCAGCGGCCAGGGAGGAATGTTCTGGTCTGGTACATCTTGGAACCTTGGAGCTCATGGAGGCCATGTGTTCCATTTTATGGATAAAGTAATTGAGACCCAGATAGGCTACAGGACAAGCCAGGAAGAGGTTAGCCAAAGTAGTCCCATCCTCGCCCACATCCCTCCTTTCTTGCTCCCACCCCTCCTCCTTGTTCTCATTTATAGGAGGGAAGAAGATTCACATGGCAGCCACAGGGGATGTGACTCCAGGCTGTCCTGTTAGAGGTGGGATTGGGGGAAGGTCACTTTCCACTCCAGACTGCAGTTTCTACATCTGTGAAATGAAAGAGTTAGACGAGACTAGCTTCTGAATCAATGAGCTGTATCTCCCATCCCAGACTGGAGGCTAGACCTGCTGGCATTATCTCCCCAGCACCTGCTGGGGGCTGTGAATTCTGTTAGGCAGGTGCATGGCACAGCTCAAGGATTACCTATGGCTGTCACTGCCTTTCAGATGAGCTTCTCTCAGCTCCAGGCACACATTTGAGGCCCCTCAATCTGTCTGGGCACCTTCTTAAGGAATGAATCCTAATTCTAACACTAGTTGGAGCCAAACCTAATCAAGGAGGTAAATCTGCCTGCAAAAACAAATCCTACAAGTGTAGCTTAAGGCAGCATACATGAGACTTGAGGGCAGTCAGCCGCTAGAAGCCTAGAACTCCTTGCCACTCCTGCAGAGCATAGTTATCGTGGCAAGAAAGTACCCGAATGTACCTACCACACCAGAGACAATGCAATATGATATGCCTTCCATGCGGCCCCCACCTCTGCCCCTCTCCTGGGCCTCCTCCTACCCAGAGCACATGTCCCTCACTGCATGGCCTGGGATTCCAGTCCACAGGGCTTGTTTCCCAACTGGATGGTTAGTCCCTGCACATGACCCAGCTCACAGCTCTGGGAAGGGCTTAAAGGGAACCAGCCCCAAGCGAGAAATCACAATGCCTGGAGCCAGGAGATAAGCCTGCCGAGCCTAGGGACTGGGGTGGCCAACAAGTCATACATCATCCTAGGCCCAATCTGCTGGTTCTTCAGAGGCATGTGTGCTAACATGAGTGTATGTGTGCGTGTGTGTGTGCATGTGTGCATTCACACGTGGGTGAGTGTCTGCTCTAAGTGTCCCCAGCATGGGGGCCTAAGCCCTCAGGAGTCGATGACAGACAGTAAGGATCACCCCTGAGCTCTTTCCCGTGTTGCAAAAATTGACCTGGAAATCCTACCAGTTGCCTTGCGCAGTTGCAGCCACTAACTCAAATGTCAAATTTCTGCCCTTAGCCGACACTTTATCAGTACAGTAACACTGGAAACTCTGGTTATTTCACGAATAGGCATCCTTCATTAATAACATGGGGAAATGGATCAGGACATAATAAAGCAGCATATTTGGTAGACAAAACATAGAACCTAGGCAGGGGCGCTAATCCTGAAGTCCTGGGGCCGAGGGAGGGAGAAGCCTCAGATCAAGGACGCTGGAGGATTCTGAGTCAGAATTTGGAGGTCCTGAGAGCCACGATGGCTAGAGAGAGGTCTGCACACAGCGGTGAGTACTCAGACCACATGTGAGATGCTCTTCGTTGTCTGAAGGGGAGATGAGGTTTGGGCTGGGGTGGCCTGTGGAAGACTCCCACAAGACCAGCCCTCTGTCCTTGTCTCCTACTGCTCTCCCCTCCTGGCAGCCAAAGGCAGAGGTTTGCACTCAGCCTGGCGTGCAGGGGAGGAGGAAAAAAGGATAGGAGGGTACTCATCCAGCCCATCTCTCAGCCTCATGTCACCCATGAATAGGACCAGTGGTTTATCCTCACGAGGGTACATCTGGGATCCCCATAGCATTGAACTGTAACCCAGTGAGTCACTTGGCAGGACCTTCTGGTATAGCCCTGAGGCTCCTGAACCTTCTCTGAAAGCCTGGTGTCCCCCCCATATGTTTCTGCCACATGGAGTCAGGAGGGTGGTCCAGACATTATGGTTCTGAAGAAAGAGCCTGGAAGCAAGCTTAGGTTTTCATCCAGACTCTACTTCTATTAAGTTTTTCCACTGTTCTCTGACTCAGTTTCCCTATCAGTAAAATGTGAATTGCAGGCAGGCTCCAGGCATCTTACTAATCCCACCTGCTAACTGATCTGCAAATTACTTGACCTCTTTGAACCTGTTTCTTTGACTTTAAAATAGGGATACCAATCCATGCCTTGCCGTCCTCCCTGAGCTGGTCAAGGATCAAGTGCTATATAGTCTGCCAAAGTGCTTTGGAAATCAGAGGCTCCTCATGACCACAGAAGAGCATTCTTTTTCTTTCTTTTTTTAAAATATTTTATTTATTTGTTTGACAGAGAGAGAGCCAGAGAGCATAAGCAAGGGGAACAGTAGAGGGAGAGGGAGAAGCAGGCTCCCCACTGTCCGTCTGTGGGATCATGACCTGAGCCGAAGGCAGATGCCCAATGCACTGAGCCACCCAGGTGTCCCCAGAAGAGCATTTTTATGACCAAGAACATTCCGTGCATCCTATTTGGGTCAGGCCCTGAAGCCATAAGGGAGAGTGAAGTTGTGGCCCTGCCCTTTGCCACCCTCTGGTGTGTTAGGGAGATGGAAACAACCATCATCCATTCTTGGTGGAGGGTGACCAAGGTACCTGGGCACTGGAGAGCTTCAGTGGCTGAGAAACCCTGGAGCCTCCTGGAGGAGGAGATTCACCTTGAGGACATGAATGCTTTAAAAGGAAGCCCTGGCAGTCACTTAGAGAGGGCATGGCTCTGCTCTTGGCCCCACCAAATCCCTCAAAGTCCCTTTACAGGGTTTTTTTGTTATAACACATCATCTGATTTGATCTTGAAAACTGCCCGTTTAGTTAGTTATTATATACGGCCATTGACAGAGAGGTCCCCCAGCTGAGAAGGCACAGAGGTGGGTCTCAAATGGGGGCTCAAGAGGCCTAGTGCAGCCCTCTGAGCATTCTCCAGATGTCTCCTGCCCTCCCTCCCCCTTTCTCTCCCTGCCCTCCCCCACTTTGCTACCTGTGTGCCACACAAATGCAGATGGCTCCTTTTATGTCTCTAGGGATCAAAGGGTTGGCTTTGGAAGAAAGACGCGCTGCTTAAAAGCCAAGTGGAGCCAGTCTGCACAAACGGCCTTTCCCGCTTCCTTTCCAGGGCTCCGGAGCTGAGCCCTTCCCAGAGGGTGGTGGTGGATGCCCACACCCCACTGGCTCCTAGTCCTCCCCTTCCTCCATCACGCGCACAGCAGGGCCTGGGGGCCCCCTCCGTGCATGGTCCCATCACCTCTGCTGGGCAATGAGACTGTGGAACGTGTTGTCCCCACCGAGCCAGGCACCATCATTTGGGAGAGGGAGAAATGGAATGACATGATGGAGAGACAGCCAGTGCAGGAGGAGAAGCTCTCAGAGACAGAGATCCAGAGAGGAGAGAGACAGCAGAAGCCTACCAGATGGGCAGAGGAGAATGCGAGAAAATGTGAGAAAATGTAGAGATGGCAGGGGTTGAAAGGGACAGGGAGAGAGGAACAGGTTGAAGACAAGCATGTGAAGGAGAGATTGACAGGCAGAGAGAGAGAGAGAGAGAGAGAGGGAGAGGGAGAGAGACTTTTTAAAAAGCCAGACTAAAAATGAAGAAGAAAGAGCAAAGAGGAGAAAAGAGGTAGCCAGCTCCAGGGCTGTGGAAATGAGCCAGCAAGGCAAGGGAGGGCATCCCAGGTGGGAGGCCTTGGGGCAGAGGCTACAGCAGGACCCTGAGCACCCCCATGCCCTCACTGACCAGGGGTCTGTCAGCCCCGACCCCCACACTGAGCTCATCCACACACTGCACATGAGGTTAGCACATACCGTCTAGACCCACGTGGCTCCCAGTCTAGGTGAGGTTCCCAGGGAGCTTATGGAATGAAGTTGCTTAATGGGGAGGGGAGAGAGCCTGAAAGCTAGCACACCTCCAGGAGGATGGGTGGGGGGCACCTCATCAGGAATCCCTGTACCCCTTCCCCACCATGGAATCAAGTCTACAATTCCCAGCGAAAAAGCCCCCCAAGGCTGGCAGCCAGAGAGGAGATGGGGCAGGAGAGCAGGTAGGTAATCCCAGGGCAGGTATTTGCCACCTTCCTTTTGACCCACCTGCAGACATCAGAACCAATCTCTGACCCCGGCTGACCCCTACACCTTGCCATACCCTTCACCTTCTGTGCAGTGAAAGAACCTAGACTTTCCAAAGCCAGGACCTCTGGCTGACTGTCACTGACTGGCTAGGTGACCTTGAACTTGTCACTTTTCCCCTGAGCCTCATTTTCCTTATCTGTGAAATGGGAAAAAAATCACAGTGCCTGCCTCACAAGATGGCTGTGAGGATTAGATAAGATTAAGGTGACCACGTGCCCAGAGCAGCACCTGGCACGGAGCAGCACACCACTGCTGGGGTCCCTGCCGTGGCCCTGCCGTCGGTGTGGGGTAGGAATTCTGGCCTGCCTGGCTCACGGAGACGTTGTGAGGCTTGTGAGAGCTAAGAGATGGGAAAGGTGGCCCAGCCAGAGATGGCTCAACTCCTGGCCCATGCAGGCTCCTCTGCCCAGAAGATAGCATAAGACACTGAGGGGCTAATGAAAATGTTTTAATTTATCATTTCTAAAAGATTTTGTTTATTTATTTTTAAAGAGAGCGAGCATGTGAACAGGAGCGGGGGAGGAGCAGAGGGAGAGAGAATCTCAAGCAGGCTCCGCACTGAACACAGAGCCCAACACAGGGCTCGATCTTATCACCCTGAGCTCAGGACCTGAGCCAAAACCAACAGTCGACGCTTAACTGACTGAGCCACCCCGGCGCCCCAGTGTTTTAATTTATTTTAAAATGGAAAGGAAAAAATGATTTTTTAAGTAAAAGAAAATGTTTTCATATCTAATATGAACATGTTTGCCTTTATTCCAACACAGTTACAAAACATAATTTTTGGCATTTGTGGAGGAAGGGGCTCACAAAGCAAAAGTGCCTATGTTCCAGAAAAGTCATGATGCAGTCCCACTGGCCAGTGTTGCCTCTCGGTGGGGGCAGGGCAAAGGCACTCTCGGTGGCCCTAATGGATGGCCCTGAGGTAGAGCATTTAGACCAAAGCCTTCCTGGGGTCATACACTCTGGGAATTGTGGGAAAGGAAGAGAGTAAAGGGAACGGAGACATGAAATAGGAGTCCTTCACCCTCTGTCCTTGGGGAGACCAGATCAAGGGACAGAAATAGCCCTATACCTTAGAAGAGCCCTAATCTGAAGGAAAAGATGATTCTTTGACCTTACTCAGTCCCAGGGGAGCCCCAGTCTGAGGGGAGACCCAGCCCTGCCCTCGGGAAGCCCACAATCTTACAGAAAAGGCAAAATATAAAAAATTAAAACACAACAAGCAACTAAGCGGAAAAGCCCTCAAAGGCTGTATCATAATTAGCCGTACGGCCATCAGAGAAGCCTGGAGAGAGTTCCCAGATGGCTGGAGGAGGCCAGTCATCTCGGCAGAGATAGAGGCCCTGACCCGAGACAAGGGGAGACGCAGAGACGGTAGGGAAGGGAGATGCTGGCACCGTCATCAAGGAACGAGCCAAATGGAGATGTGGGTCTGGTACAGAGGGGTCACAATGTCCAGCCAAGCCACTCCACGCTGTACCCACACCTGGGGCCTCCACAGCCCATGGCTATCCCTGGGGCGTCTGTGTCCAGAACGGCACAGCGACACAGGAGTCACTCCTGGTGCGGTCAGGTAACCGCATGCCCTAGGTGCCCCCCCAGCCAGGCGCCCTGCAGAATTAAATTACCATATTGGAAATAGCAAAGTAAACACCAATAGGTAAAGTGCAAATTAAAGCCGTTCCTCCCAGATACCTTATTTATAGACCTGAGCTCAGTGGCCGCGCCCTCCTGGGCAGGAGCCACAGGAGCAGAGCAGGGCACCTGCCCCGTGCCAGCTTATTCCCAGGACATTTGGCTTCTTTCTGGCAGGGGTGGGGGTGAGACCTCTCTGAGGTCTGGCTACCCCCTACACCTGGCCTCCTAGGGGGTGAGGTGGGGGCCAGCTATGTGACCCAGGCTTCAACAGCACGAGGGCCTTGGGGAGAGTGACCGGTTCGGCTTGCTATGAGAGAGACAGTGGGGCTGGGGGGTTTTAGGGCCAGAGCTGAGGGGTAGAGCAGCCATGAACGGGTATCGGGGGTTGAGATACTACAATGGTGACAGGGGCTAACACTTAATAGTAGTTACTGTGCCAAGTGCTTCCAAGCCTTAGCTTACTTCGCCCTCGTGAGAGGTCTGTGACTCTCTCCATTGCACAGATGGGGACACTGAGGCACGGGGTCCTTACATAACTCCACTGCTACTAAGTGTCCTGTCAGTGGTTTGAATGAACCTCACAGTTTGTTCACTTAACCATCATACTCTGCCACTTTGCCTCCTCTCCAGAATCCTCCCCAGCCAATTCAGAAGTAGCCTTATGCCTGCCAGCCTGACACTTACTTGGTCTCCAATGTTTTCCCACCAACATACGTGCCAACCTTCACATAGGAAAGTGCCTGGCTCCATGCCTTGCCTAGGGGAGGACAGTTGGACCAGGGCTGGGGGCACAGAGACACCCACACACACTCTCACGCACCCATAGCCCTCCTCAGGCCTGACCTCAGTCCCCGCTGCATTGGCAAGGGTGGCAGGCTGATGCCATGGGACAGAGTGCACCTCCCCACCATACCGGCCCAGTTAGGGTAAAGCCTGACCTTGGCCTTGTTGGCGTGGTACTCTAACCCACGGAACACGAGGCCATGGATGGTTAGCCACAGGTTTATTAGTGGAGGGAAGATGCCGGGCCAGGGCCAAGAAACCACACTTTGCCCAATTTGCTCATCCCACCAGACCTGGGAAAGCTGTCACCATCTTGGCGGCAGGGAGCCAGGAACAGAAGCTGTGGTCTTGGCAAGAGGGTGGACGGGAAGGAGAAATGGCCACATTTTGTAAAGAAGGGACAAAGCTCGCCAAAGCCTCATGCTCTCAGCCAATCAGCTGCACATCCGAGAGCTGTTTCCAGTTGAAAGCCAAAGGACACCAGCAGACTGCCCCTTTGCAAATATCCCCCACTGCCCAACAAACACCACATGCTAAAAATAGTCCCTGTCCTGAGTTAGGCGGGTTGGAGGCACCAGCCAAGGGGCAGGCAAGGCCCAGGGGATGAGCTCAACCTGGTTCCCGCTGGACACACACCTGTCAGGGTCCCCACCTTTTCTCACTGGCATTGGCCAGCAGGGCTCCTTATGTATTTGGTGAGGGGCAAGGATAGGACTCTAGGGATTAAAGATCAAGAGGCAGCTGGTAGGGGTTTTGCCATCCCCAGTTATGTGGCCTGGGCAAGGTCACTTTCCCTATTCAGGACTCAGTTTCTCCATCTGCACAGAGGGGACAGCAATCCTGCCTAGTCAGAGAATCAGAGCCATGTGAAGAAGGCCAGGGTGGTCATCCTGCACCAGACTGTGCCTTGATCCAGTGCTAAACACTTTACCTGTCCCAATCCCTCTAGCCCTCATGATGTCCTACGAAGAAGGTATGAGCCCTGGCTCCATTCTACAACTGAGGAAATTGAGGCACAAAGGGGTTCAAGCACTAGCGCAGGGTGGCTAATGAGGGCTTAAAGGAAGACTTGAACCCAGGCAGTCTGGCTTCAGAGCCCCTGTGTGAAGCACTGAGACAGTACGAGAAGCCTGTGTCATTCTTAGGGTGAAAATGGAAAGAGGCACATGTGTATTATTCCCAGTGCCCCAAGAACCCACTTCTCCTCAGAGACCTAGAAGCCAGAAGCCAGGATGGAGGGGTGGATGACCCTTCACGTCCCCTTCCTCTTTGTTTCTCCCCCTGGGGGGCCAGCCAGAGATGGGAAAGCCACTGCCGAGCCAGCAGGCTGACCGGCATGTGAAACGTGCCCCGGTCAGAGCGCCTGGGTGGGGTGGGGGTAGCGGGCTGCCAGCCATGTGGTCCCCAGCCCACGCACTGTCTGGCAGACCGGGGGGTGGGATGGGGGGGCCCATAAATAGCAAGCCTCTCACCGGTGTTGGGAATAGAAACCCAATCCAAACAGTGTGGTGAGTCGGGGCTTTCCAGAGTAGCCACAACCCCCAGGGGCCTAGAGGCAGCTGTGAGGGCCCCCTGCTCCTCGTGAGTCTCCCAAAGGATCAGGTCATCTTGGGAAGAAAGCCTACCTGGACCCAATCCCAGAATCCTTCACAGCTCAGGCTGGAATGTCAACAGGTGACAGAACAGCAGCAGGTGACATTTACTGAGCACCTACTTGGTGCCTGGCCTGTTCTAAGTGCTTTACATGGGTTATCCCAGTTGGCTGCACCACAAGCTTATGAAACAGGCCTATTGTTTTCTCCATTTTTTGGAAGAGCAAACTGAGGCATTGAAGGGGGAGGCATGTGACTCAGGTCACACAGTTAGAATGTGGTGGATCTAAGATGTGAACTTGGGCCACCAGCTGTGGATTGTGCCTCTTGTCCTTAGGCTTGGGGGGCCCAGACCGGTCACACTAGGTCCGATCCTTGAAGTCATCTTGGTCGGGGCAGTGAAGGGGGGGTCCCAACATCCAAGGAGAAGACAGGAATGGCTCAAGGCCTACCAAGGCAGGGTTGGGGCTTCTGAAGTTCTTGGGTTACTCTTCCCCGCGGAACAGAAACACATCCTCTGATGGAACAGAGCCTGAAAAGCAAGGGACCTGGCTGGGGGTGGGGGCAGATTCGTTTCCAGCAGCCAGTGAAGATGTAGAAAAACCTGGGCAGAAGCCAGGCTTTTGTCTATGAGTTCTTGGAATGAGGAAGGCTGTGTACATGTGGGGCGGGAGCAGGTGGCAGCTTGTAGCCTGGGTCCCGACAACACAGGTACAGTGGCCCACCTCTCCCCTGGGGTGACATGGGTAGGCGAGGGGAAACCAGACCCCTGTCATGGCTCCTGGGCATTCCTGGTGCCGGTGCCCTGGGCAGGTCCTGGGCATTTCAATGGGGAAAGGAGCTCGACATCTGGAGGGCAGGGGAAGACAGGAGAGGGAAGGCTTTCTCAGAATTGGGTTCAAGGAAGAGGACACAGGCTGGCAGGTCTCCCTCAAACCAAACACACAGCTTGCTCTCCCTCCTCGGAAAGGCTGGCTCTCTACCCAGCTGACCCAATAAGCTGCCTCTCTCCACCGAGGGGGTAGTGTAGGGTGGGGCTGCCTCTTGGGGCTCCCTCTCCTGTTCCCCAGATTCTTGACAGGATAGGGGGTGAAGGGGAGGCAGCTCTGGGCCCCACCTCAGCATCCCAAGCAGCTTCTGCTTCAGCTGCCCGTTCTAAGGCCTCCTGGGCCAGCTTGGGCTGGCAGTGGCACGGAGAGCTGGAAATTGGGTCCTTCCCCTCCTTGTCCATGTGCCTGGCATTGGTGGGTATTATTTTGTGTGAACAAGTATTCAGATGATCCAGGAGGTCTTTTGGAGGAAATTCTAGATGTAGGGTTTCAAGGCAGCTGAGTTCCTCCGGACTTGAAAACTCGGGAGGGATCCAAAGCTGAGAGAGAAAGGGCAGCGTTCCCCCCAGGCCTCAGAGTCAAGAGGAAGGAAGTGATCGGGAGCCAGAGCCGGCCAAGGACGGAGCCTCCCAGAGAAGGAGGCTGCCCAGAGCCCGAGGTGGGCTACTCGTGGCCGCGCTAAACAGAACTGGGCACAGGAGGAAAGGTGCCTGGGGCCAGACTCTGCTGAAGATCACTGTCCTCTGTTCCCTCTGGCTGCGAGAAAAAGAAACTCTGCACGGAACCACAGACCCCATGGCTCAGCGGGGCCTTGTCCGCCACCCTCTGCCCACATGAGATGCCTGGTGGTCAGAGCTTTTGGGTCCCAGTCTTGGCACCCTTTGATCATTCTACACACGTGTATCGCGCACTATCTGCATGTCACATGATAGAGGACCTGATCTGGCAGGGAACAGAAGGCAAATCACGGCCATTATGGAGCTTGCATTTTAGTGAAGGGTGTCAGGCAATACACAAATCAATATTTAAGAGCTGCTAAGTAATAATAATAATAATAATAATAATAATAATAATAATAAAGCAGAGTAAAGGAAATAGAGAATGCAGGTAGGGGGTCAGGAGGTGACACTGGAGCAGAGACCTGAAGCAAATGACAGGGAGTCACCACAGCTGGGGGGTAGAGCCTGCCACACAAAGGGGGCAGCCAGTGCGAGGGCCCCGAGGCAGGAGCTAGTGTGGTACACACTGAAGAACAGCAAGTGGCAGCTGGTGCCCTGGAGTGGGGACAATGAAGGGAGGATTATAGGAGGGAAGCCCTGGGAAACCAGGTTGGGCAATGGCGTGAAGGCCCACGTGAGGTTATGGGCTTTTACCCTGAGTGAGCAGAAGCTCTGCAGAGAGAGGGTGGCCTTGGGCTGACTGCGTCTGCCAGTCTGAAATTTTGCCTCTGTGAACTTTCCTATACAAGGAGACCTGGGAGCAGTGACCTCCTAGAGCTGTGGCAGGTTTTAAATAAAATGGTACCTACAAAGGGATCCGTTTGAAACATAGTGATGATACCACACATGGTAGGTGATACCAGTATTCTGGTGATCCCAAGTGTGGAGTTCCCTCTAGAGTCGGCCCCCAGCAGGCAGCCTTCCTGCCCCTGCCTCTCTGGCCACAGGAGCTTTCCAGGAGGGTCTGGGCTTTTCACAAGCCCAGTTTTGCTGGACCTGCAATGTTCTCCGGGATTCCCTCTGGTTCCCAGGCAGGCATCTCCAGGAGGAACACAGCAGGGCCAGGACATAGGCAGCAGGCCCTGGTCAGACGGGTGCTGTGGGGCCCAGGGACACTGAGGGCAGAACTGCCCCCATGAGTGAGATGAATGGTGGAAATCAGGCAGAGGGTGAGGAAGAGGCAGCAGGTGCAGAGTGTCCAGGAGGGTGAATGTGGCTGTCATGTTGTCACAGCTTCTCCTCACTTCCCAGCATCCTGGGGCAGATGCAGGGAAGCCTTTGTTGGCTGGCAGTGCTGACCATCTACCACCTCGCTCAAGTAGCCTGAGTAGACAGGCTCTTCTCACTGGTTCCTTGATCAGAGCGGGGGTCACCATGCTACACGAATAGATGAGGCTCTGTGCCTGCCTAGCTGGGCCCTCTCAGGCCCTAGGGTATCCCTGGCCTTGGACCCTGCAACCTGTGGCTGATGAGGCAGAAGGACTGGAGCTACCATGGACCACGTGCGGCCATGTACAGGCCCCACTTACTTGTTCCTCATAGTATTTCTCGGTGAAAGACAATGTTGGTGCTACTCTCAGATCCTCCAGGCTCCCCCAGATCTCTGTATCGGGCCTGGGCACCTCCCCACCTTCTGTAGCTTTCCCTTCTGTTCACTCTTCCTTGAGTGACTGCCCCAGGCTATAGGAGCTGCTTTGTCTGCAGAACCCAAAGTACCTGGAAGTTTGCACCCCTCAAAGTGGCCCTTAGCCAATGACTAGGGATGCAGGAGAGCACACTTATCTCTCACAGGGAGGACATTGGCTGAAGCCACCCTCTGCACCCTTACTGACCTCTTCCTCTCCCATCTTGTTTCCCCCAGTCCCTCTCCAGTCTCCTGTCTCCCTGTCTCCAGGGACCTTAGTAAATCACTGAGCCACGAATCCCCCTCTCAGGATCTGCTTCTGGGAAAACTGCCCTAAGACACCTTCTAAGGTGGTAGGAGGAGGAGCAATAGTAATAGCTAATATCTATTTGTTTTAAAATATTTTATTTATTTATTCATGAGAGACACACAGAGAGAGAGAGAGAGGCAGAGACACAGGCAGAGGGAGAAGCAGGCTCCCTGCAGGGAACCTGATGTGGGACTCGATCCCAGGACTCCAGGATCACACCCTGAGCCAAAGGCAGATGCTCAACCATTGAGCCACCCAGGCGTCCCAATAGTTAATGTCTTTTGAGTGCCTACTCTGTGCAAAATATTGTCTTAAGTGTTCTACAGTATTAAGCTGAGAACAACCCAGTGAAGCAGTCTCTCCCATCATCCTCATTTCACAGATGAGGAAACCAAGGTACGGGGAGCCTAAGTCAGTTGCCACAGAGATCCTACTGTTATCCTCATACAGGTTGAGTGGCAGTGTCAGGATTTGTACTCAATACCCCTTCCAGGAAGGCTGGAGCACACTCATACACACACAGACACATTTGATGATGTGGCATGCAGGCCTACTGGGCCAAGTCACAGCAGACATGTGCCTGCCACCCACTAGGCATTTGGAGAATGTCCTGTGACAAGATATGGCTACAGACCCGGGACAACCATGATTTGTTTGTCTTTATGGGTTTATCAAGGACAATCTCAGGGATGTTTCTTGTCCAATACCTTCTTCACATTCAAGGGGACTGGGTCCAGGGTGGCGCATCATGTCAGGGCAGCCCGTGGGTCTCCAGATGCTCAGTCCTTGCTTGGCACATCCCATGTTTATAAAAAAAAAATCTGCTGAATATATACACAAATTACTTCAGGACTAAAGGTGGGGCCATGAACCAAGGCTCTGCAAAGCCAGATTTTTGGTGGAGAAAGGCAAATATGCATATACACATGCACATTAAATTGAATCAACAAAAAATACTGTTCCCAATAATTTCTGAACAAACAAAATCATAATCAAATCCAGAACCGTGAGTACTAGGGCCCCCACCCTCAGCCTTGCTTTGCCAGGAGGCATGGGGGCCCCAAACAGGCAGAACAGGGAGACTCTGACTTCTAGGGATGCAGTCTACCTGGGCTGGGGTCTTGAGGAGGCCCGGGGAGCACCCTGACCATCAGGATCCCAGGAGAAGGGAGTGTCCAGCAAAGGACAGTTGCATCTTACATTCTCCACTAAATGACCAAATGCCCTCTCTGAGCAGCTCTGCTCCACGCCCTCCTGAGCCCCCACTGCAGCTCTGCTGGCCACTGAGCCACAGACACCCCCAAGGACATCCTCTGCTACCTCATATACCCCAGGCGAGAGCCCTTCCATTCCCAGAGTCAGAGAGAAGGAAAAGCTGGCCCAGCCTGCCAGGCCGATTCAGTGAGAGGACATTGCTCCCCATCTGGATCCCTATCGCCAACTCCCGTGGTCTCCCAAAGGGGCTTCCCCTGTGTTCGCCTGCAGCAGCCCTCCTTGTCTAGTGGTGGACATTCAATGTACCCTTTGTCACAAACCTCTTTCAAAAGCACAGCTATTCAGATGGGGCAGCAAACTTCGGGACGATTCATTACCAGGCGGGGCAGCAGCTGGCAGATTGACTCCCTTTTCTCCCCATCTCCATCCTTCCTTTTGGTGGGAGTGGCGTGGGGGGTGGGGGGGACGGGCTCAGCCTGAGTAGGAGCTCCCCTCTGGGGCTTCCTGTGGGGGAGGGGGAATAGACTAAAACAGGGCATGACTGACAGGGCGGCCCTCGTGGCTTCTAGGGGCATGTCCTCGGAGAAGTGCGCCGATCCAGGCACCAAGTGGCAAGGTGGGAGGTAGATACCGGCTGTCCAGAAACAGGCAGATCCATTTCCTCAGGGCTGCAGAAAATTATGAAGTCCCTGCTCCGCATCACTCTGATCCCCTCTCCTATGGCAGCTGGCACAGAAGACGGGCCCTGTGCCCAGCACAGGCCAGGCACACAATAGTTGGTTGACAGATACTACTGAGTAATGAACAGGTGGCCTCTATCCACTATCCACTCTATCCCGCACCCCTGGGAGCATGACCTGGGCCAGAGCCTCCAGGATCAGGGAACCCACCTGTGCTCAGGCCCCAGCCCAAAGCCAGAAGCTACCCTCCCTCCTTCCCTTCTGACCTGCCGCCCTGAGCCCTGGCCTATGACTCCACTTCCTTTCTCTCCCTCCCCCAGCACTCCACCCCATTCTCTTCTCATTTTTCTGTCTCAGCCCGTGTTCCTCTGTCTCTTCTCCCTTCTATCTACTCCACAGACATTTTCTGCACTTTTACACTGTGCTGGGCCCTGTGGGAACAGATCAGATGGGCCTTGGTCCCTGCCCCCAAACAAGCAAGGGGCAAGCAGTCACCTTATGCTACAGTTTAGGTGCCAGGGGTTCCAGAGTCCCTGTCCTGCCTGGGAAAGGGAAAAGGCTTCTTTGAGGAGGGGCCGTTGAGATGAGTCTTTAAGCTGAGGGCTGCGGGAGGGCAGGGGGGCAGGGGGATGAGGTAACTGGGTGATGGGCATTAAGAGTGCACATGATGTTATGAGCACTGGGTGTTATATAAGACTGGTGAATCACTGATCTCAACCTCTGAAACTAATAATACGCTATGTGTTAATTGAATTTAAATATTTTTTTGAAATGTATGGGTGGTTAGGAAATGGAGAAGGTGAGGTGGGGGCGGTATTGCTGCTAGGAGGAGAAACCAGACTGAGCTTGGCATGGTGGGGAGGGGGCCCAGGGATCCAGAGTTCCTGAAGTGGAGTTACATCAAAACCCTCGGGCCCTTGTCACCTCCTCGTACCCAGGACCCACTTCTCCCTCCTTTTGCCCCGACCTGTCTCAGAATAGCTCCCCACCCTGACCATGGAATCATAGGCGGGCACTGGAGAGGGGTGTTTGGAGTCATTGCCTGGCGCTGCCGCCTGTAGGGGGCCTGCTACCGGCCTCTCTGCCCAGCCCCTCCACCTTTCCCCAGCATCAGTCCCTCACTACTTGTAGTTCTGGCAGGACAACCAACTCCTGTGGAATAGGGAAGGCCTGGGATCAGAGACGGCCAATCACAGGATCCTATCCCCTTGGCCTGAATGATTGGCCCCCGGATGGGCACGTGATTCGGGGCCTTGCCTGGATTTTGCCTCCAGCCACCAGGGAACGGGGATGCCCAGCAAAGAGCAGTATCGGAGCTGGGGTTTGAAGATTAAGTAGGGTCATAATACATAGAGTGAAAGTGTTTCATTCAATGCCTCCTGAAGAGCTCAATTCATCTTTTGTTTCTATTTCTGTTTGTTTGTTTGTTTGTTTTTTTAAAGATTTTATTTATTTATTCTTGAGAGACAGAAAGGCAGAGACATAGGCAGAGGGAGAAGCAGGCTCCCTGTGGGGAGCCCGATGCAGGACTTGATCCCAGGACCCCGGGATCATGACCTGAGCAGAAGTCAGATGCTCAACCGCTGAGCCACCCAGGCGCCCCTGTTTCTATTTTCTGTTCCCTTCCCAAACACACATCCCCAAGAGCCCAGGTGAGTCCAAGACCCTCCTGTTACACAGGGGGACATTGAGGCCTGGAGAGAGGCTGTGACTTGCTCTCGAGTGCTGCTCCCACACTGAGAGGTGGCTTCCCCATGGTGACAGGTGTGAGACTCTTCTGTGCAAACGGCAGTTAGGCTCAGAGGACCCACGTGCCGTCAGCTTTGCCAAGCCTGAGCAGAGAGGCCGAGTGAAGACCCCCTGGGGTGCCTCCCACCTGGCACACTTCTCCCCACCGTGCCTCCTCCCACCCTGCCCCACAGAGCCTGGCCTCTGTGGGCTTGTTCTGTGTCAGCACTCTGCCACAGCCTGGCACAGGAGCAGCCACAGGCCATGCCAGGCCTCTGGGATCACTCTGCCCAAACCACTGCATGTTTCAGAGTAACCTCTGCTGTTCCCGTGGGAGTGGGACAACTAGGAAAAGGCCTCGAAAACCAACCTGGAAGGTTTTTCAAACAAAAGAGTGTGATTTCCTTCAGGGGAGGCGAGGAGAAGGGAAAAAATACCCCCCACGGTCTTCCTTGGCTCCAACTACCTCAGTCACTGTCTTGGGTGCATTTAGTGGTTTGGCGACTATGGGCGTATTTTAAAATCTGCTGTCCAGGCAGAGAGACAAAGGACGCTGGTGTGGGGCCAGGGGAGACCTCAGAGGACAGGGGTATTCATCTTGTTAAAAATAGCCCACCCGTTGCTATTTCTATTGAGCTTGGCATACAGAGCTGTATGATTTTCCCTTTTTTCGGCCATGCTTTGCTTGGACCATCTGATAAAAATAGTAGATAACAAGCTTAAAAAAAGCTGGGATATTTTTACATGTAAGCCCCACTCGGAGTGGCCCTGGAGTGGGGTAGCTGGCGAGCAGGGAAATGGACAAGAAGGGGAGAGGCCTGGGTAGCTGGCTGGGGGCAGGGCCTGTGACCACAGAGGACCAGGGACGGGAGGAGGGCCGAATGCAGCCCAGGGAGGGGATGCAGGAAGGGATGTGGTGCTCTCTCCTGTGTCCACAGCTCAGGGTCAGCAAACACGGGCTGGGCCCTCCTGACCCACCATGGACTTTGCAGTTTCCCAGGCCCTCTGGCCCCAGCCCTGACCTTCTGTGCTATTCCTACTGCCCTCCCCAGCACCGGGAGGCTGGGCTGGGTATGAAGCAGGCACGGGGCCTATCTCTGGGCTAGCTTGGCAGTGCCAGAGCCTACGGCAGGGAGAAGAGCCTCCCGGGGTGCTACATGAGGCCCGAAGCCACCTGGAGGCAGATGAGGAAGGAACGGGCTGCCCAGGCTGGACAACTGGCCCGTTCAGGTGGTGTCGGTCAGCACACAGTCTCGGGGTGCTGGATCCATAATTCTGAGCATACAGCAACACAAGGACTTGCAAGGGGCCGGTGCGTGTGTGAGCAGTGGCCAGGCACTCAGGTGTCTATGGGGCACTCCCCTGGGGTGATAGTCTCATGCAAGTCACTGCTGGGTACCCCCACATCCCCTACCCTGATGGCAGGATCGGTGCTGAAGGAGTGAGGCTAGATAGACCTGAGTGCATAGCTGCATGGGGACCAGACGTGCTAGGACTTAGCAGGGATGGGTCACACTGTGGGAGGCTCCAGGACTGAATGGGCCTGGCCATCTGGCGGAGAGGGGCTGGGAGACCCCATGTGGGTCAGCCTCCTATCCCAGTGAGCTGGAGATTAGGGCAGGCACCTAGCTCACACACACAGACTTCCTTCTTCCTTCCAGGGGTGCCATGGGGCCGGTGGGGCCTATAGAACCACTGGGTAAACTCTTCATAATTTAAGCCCTTGGATTTATGAGCCTGGGGACTCCTCATAGGCAGGATTTCTGTCTCCCCAAGGGCAGGGGGCGTCTCACCACAGCCCCCAGTACCCACAACCACAGACTTCCCGGAAGTGCAGACTTACTAGTTGAAAAGCCAGACGCTTAGCACAGGAACCAGGAACTCACCTTCTTGCCCCCATCCCTACTTTGACCCACACTGCTCTTGTCTGGGCGGGCTGGGGAGGGGCAGGGAGTGCTTTAGAAAATCGTGTTCCTCACAGTGACCTTGACAAGTTGGCAGAGAAGCCCATTCCCACTTAAAAATTGATCCGGAAGCGGCACCTGGGTGGTTCAGTGGATTAAACATCTGCCTTCGGCTCAGGTCATGATCCCAGGGTCCTGGGATGGAGCCCCACAGCGGGCTCCCTGCTCAGTGGGGAGTCTGCTTCTTCCTCTCCCCCCCACCCCCAGGTTCTCCTAATTGCTCTGTCAAATAAATAAATAAAATCTTAAACAACAACAACTGACCCAGGGAGATGACCCTGAGTGGGCTGAAGTCACATGGCTGAGAGGCATCACCCCTCTCTGGCTGGCCCAGGACACCCCATCCCTAACCCCCACCAACCCAGCCAGGCTGGAGACACACCCTCTAGCTTCTGCAGCCCTGAGCTGAACACAACCACCTGCCCACTTCCAGGTAATGCGCTAAGGATGGAGCTCCCAGGGACAGGCACAGGCTAGCCTCTGCCACCCAAGGGGCAGCCACAGCAGTCGGAACACTTACTGGTCAGAGCACTGTGCGGGGAGTCAGGAGTCCTGGAAGGGCTTTGCAGGAAATTGCCATGTGACCTTGTTAAAGTCACTTCCTCTCTCTCCTGTCACTTTCTCTAAGGAACATTCCCTGTGGGAGGAACATTTTTAAGCCCAGGCCGAGGCACACAATTGGCTTCATTATTTTGAATAGACAGATGAAAGAGGGAATCAATGCAGGGGTGAAGCAGGGCTAGACCGACACCTTCTGGGCCCCACTCTTCAGGCTTCTAGGCTGATGTCCTCCAGGGAAGGCTAAGGTCCTCAGCTGTCCCTTGTCCAGCACAGCCGTGGCTTGTCTACCGCTGGGAGAACCAGTCCCATGGGCACCACAGCCCCCAGCACCTGTGCAGAGACCTGAGTTTCCTCCTTAGCTCTCCTCCTTCTCTGGGCTGGTTCCCCATCATTACTTCCAACAGTCATTCCCCCAGGGTCACATGCTTGCCAGGGAGCACAGAGAGCTGTCAGACTTCCAGCTGTCCCCTCCCCCTTCAATTGTTCCTGGGCACTGTTGACTTTGCAGGCACAGCTGGAAGCCCATTGGGGGGAGGGAGGGTGCTGGACCCAGTAACTGGTGGGGCCGGTTTCTCAGCTGAAACTTCCACGCAGGTAAAAGGCAAACAAATAAATAAGAGGCCAAGGGCACCTCTGCCTGGGGGCATGGGAGCCTGAGACTGGCAGGGAGAGGACAGTAGCCAGCTGAGCCTTAAGACCTGGGGATTTAAATCTGTTTAAAGCTCTCTCCCCGCTGAGCCAACTCACCCCTCACATATTCTGGGGTGGGGGTTTGGGGGCTCCCGTTAATTCCACCATGAATATGTGGTTCCCAGGGAATGGGGTCCTGGGGGTTAATAGTGACTAAGTGGTCCCTGAATGAACCCCAAATGTGAGCCAGGCCCTGTGCTTAGGTCTCAGGCAAGCATCACAAAAATCCCACCAGATAAGTAGGTGAATATCTTTATCAACCTTGTCTTCTAGATGAGAAAAGAGAGGCTCAAAGAGGTTAAGTAATCTGCCCAGGGACACACAGCTAAAAAGTTGCAGAGCTGGAATCCAGCTGCTTTCTGTCCACTCCTCACACGGCCACTGCTATAGGTATCCCAGCCACCACCACCTCTTGCCCAGACTGCTGCAGAACCCTCTCAGTAGTCTGCTTCCACCCACGCTTTGTCTTTTGTAGTGGATTTTCCACACATAGGCTACAGTGGGCCTGTTTTTTTTTTTCTAAGATTTTATTTATTTATTCATTAGAGACACAGAGAGAGAGAGAGACAGAGATGCAGGCAGAGGGAGAAGGAGGCTCCCTATGGGGAGCCTTATGTATGACTCCATCCCAGGATCCTGGGATCATGACCTGAGCCAAAGGCAGACGCTCAACAGCGGAGCCACCTAGGTGCCCCACAGTGGGCCTGTTAAAGTTTAAGTCAGATCATATCCCTCCTCTGCCTACCTCCATCATGGCTGTACTATGACTGATGATGGTGGGCGGGGGTGCGTAAGGCTAGCTCCCCTGCTACTTCCCTAAACTTAGACCTTCCCCTCACTCCCTCATCCCACTCTAGGCTCACTGGCCTCAGCCTGGTTTCTTCAACATAACAAACATACACCATTTCTCCTGCTCCCTAAAATGCTCTTCCCATAGGACTCATTCCAACAGGTTTCTGCTCAAATGCCACTTTTTCGGAGAAGCATTATCTGCCTTTCCTACCACCTCTTCTCTAGTCCCCACCCCCCTTGCCCTGCTTTATGTTTCTTCAGAGCAATTCTGGCCACTGACATGTGTATGCAAGTGTTATCTGGTTTGGGGGGGGTTGTTTTTGTTTTGTTTTGTTTTTACTGTCTCTATCCACCAGAATGTGAGCTCTATGAAGGAAGGGGTTTTAATCCGTTTCCTTCATTGTTACATCCCCAAAGCCTCTACTGGTACCTGGCATATAGTAGGTGTATAATAAATAGTTGTTGAACAAATGAATCAAAGAACAAACGAGCAATTCTAGAGCTTGAGGTCTGGTGTACTCTGCTGTTCCTACCTGCCGGGTTCTCTAACCTCAAATTCTTCTATGGTGCAGGTTATATTAGCGCCCTCTTGCAGATTAGGGGCCCCTCAAGCTGAGGACTGACTGTACTTCCTGATGATTCCACTACCTTCCCCCATCCACACACAGCGCCCCTCCACTAGCGGCACCAAGTATTGCCCTAAGCCTATAGAGGGTGATCAAGAAAAGCCCATGGAACTGTAGGGCTTGGCATACCCAACTTACCCTTAATAACCTTAATAATACCCTTAATAACCATCAGCAAAGCAGAGGAATCCATTGTAGACATTCTGGGTGATTTTCCAGCGATGACCGGCACTGTTGGGGGCGCTGGGTCAGACCCCAGCACTCGATGCTGCTCAACAAAGGTAGATGCCTTAGCCATGTGGATGAAAGTCCACTGACCCAAAATGGGCTGTCAGATAGCCAGACTTCTGGTCAACCTCAGCAGGGGCAAGCGGTCCTTGTTCACTGCCGTGGGGCAGCGCAAGTCCCTCTTTCCAACTCCTGCTCCTCCCGGTCATGGCATAGAGTCCCCCTCCTCCCCAGCTCCTCCCAGGGGGCCAGGTCTACTCTCTACTAAGATTCTTCCCCAACCAGCAAGGTGCTTGGGCCCTCAAGACATTTGTTTCCCCTTCTGGAAAACAGGGAGCCCAGGGTGAGTTTTTGCTTCCGTTTGAGCAAACCTAGATTGGCACAGAGGTTCCCTCAGGGAATTCTCCCTCTAATTTAAAAGGATTCACCACAGATCTCTTTAAATAGCCAGTGACTTAATGGCTTAGAATATAGGCTACAATTTACAAAATAAAATTCTGATCGAGGGCTCGATCACTCACTCCTGCTCTCCTGGATGGGTCCCTTGGAGGCTGTGGGGAGGAGGCCAGTGTATTAATAGAAAAAGTTTGTCAGTTTCTTTGTGTGGAACTGAAATTACCTCGTCCCTTTCAGACCATCTGTCTGTGCCTTGGGGTCTGTGGGGGTCAGTCTGGGTCCAGCATGCTCTGGGCATTGCTAGGCCTCCTGAGGGCTGGGATACTCAGGAGTGAGAGTGCTAGTTGGAAGCCAGAGTACCTTAGGTAGGTGCTTCTCCTGGACCTTGTCAAAAATGTTCCTCTGGCAACCCAGGACAGAGAGGTATCAGACCTCCAGACTGGGAAAAGGAAAGGAGGTCTCTTGGTGTAAGGTCTGACATTTGGGAGATACCTCTTGGTTTCTTCATCTAGCAAGCATTTGTAGAGCACCACATGTGCCAGGGATGGTGCCAAGAGCTGGGAGTCAAACACAGTCCCAGCCCAGCCCCGGTGGAGTTCACAGTCTGCGGAAAAGACAGATGTGAGGCCTTTGTATAGGGCTGGCCCTTGGTAAGACTACAGAAGGCACATAGGACCTCAAAGTGCCTTTATAAATCTTGTTCCAAGGTCTTGCCACCACTTAGAGAGGTGGTTTGTAACAGAACTGAAACCTAAATCTAGCTCTGCAGTAGCAGATGTTATGCTGATGTTCCTGCCACTCCTCAATGTTGGTCCTCTGGAGACTTCCTTTCTCCTTGCCTCTGAGCTTAAACTTGAATTTGTATTTTTTAGGAAAGGCAGTAAATTTTCTCTAGGACTTCTATTTTTCTCCTGGATCCTTTGTTCCAGTAGAAGTGATCTGCAAAGGCAGCCCGGGTGGCCCAGCAGTTTGGCGCCGCCTTCAGCCCGGGGTATGATCCTGGAGACCCAGGATCGAGTCCCAAGTTAGGCTCCCTGCATGGAGCCTGCTTCTTCCTTTGCCTGTGTCTTTGCCTCTCTCTCTCTCTCTCTCTCTCTCTCTCGGTGTGTCTGTCAATAAATAAATAAATAAAATCTTTAAAAAAAAATAAGTGATCTGCAAGAAGATGAGGGGATTTAGAGATTCATACCATGGTGAGAAAAACAGAGCTACTCTAGGAAAGCCATACAGAGTAGTGGTTTAGAGCAAAGACTGATGCCAGACCAAGTAGTTTTCGATCCCAGCTCTGCTACCTATCAGCTGTGTGACACTGTTTTTAACCTTGCTGTGCCCCAGTTTCCTCCTCTATAATATAGAATGATAATAGTACCAATCTCCTAGGGATATGAGGGAAAGAGGATTCGTATACACGAACACCTCGCATACACCAGGCACTGCTAGGCCCTTTCTAGAGTTTGTTTCATTCATTCTCCACAGTGACACAAAGAGGTGGTATGATTATCCCCTTTTTAAAGGTGAAGAAACCAGGGTTCAAAGAGGTAAGAGACAGTAAGCCAGAAATCAAACCCACTTAGCATTTCTCACACTGTGTTTAGTTCTCAGTTTCACGTCTGCCTCCCCCACAAGGCTGGTGGTATTTAGGAATTGTTAACCTACGCTGGTGACATAGGCAGTTTGCTGAGAGAGGGGATGTATTCTAGGCATCGCTCTTCAGAAAGATTTTTGCTTCCAGAAAGGTTGGAGTGGGGGGCGCCTGGGTGGCTCAGTCGGTTAAGTGTTTGGGTTAAGTGTCTGCCGTTAGGCTCAGGTCAGGATCCTGGGGTCCTGGGGTCAAGCCCCACTTTGGGTCCCCGCTCAGCTGGAAGGCTGTTTCTCCATCTCTCTCTGACCCTCCCCCTTGCTTGTTCTTTCTCTCTCTCTCAAATAAAAAAAAATTTTTTTAAGTTAGGAACCCTCATTTCCCACTTCTTCAGACCCCCGGAGCCTACTCAGCAAAAGGCCAAGTACTTGTCAGGTACTCAGATGCATTTATTTACTGATGAACAAATGAAGGAACAAAAGAACTAAGGAAGGAACAAAGAAAGCAAGCGCTGAGGGGGAGGCGGGTTGAAGCATTAAGTGAATCTGAAGGAAATGAGATCCTCGTCTTGATTCTCTTCTTACTCTGGAGGAAAACCAAGAACCCCGGCAGTAGACCCCTCACTGCAGGGGGGCTGCCTGTGGAGGGTAAGAGTGAGCTCTGTTTTTGTTTGCCTCCCGCAAGCCAGTGGGGAGCAAGCCCAGTTCCGACTCCTCACCCCCTAATAAAGCCTCACCCCCTGGGGCCCACTCCTCCATGCCTGCCCCCTCTCAAAGGAGGCCTCTCTCTGCATCACTGGAGCGGGCTGAGGGCCCCTTTCTCTTGGGTGCCTGCCCTCGGGCCTGGGGATGCTGGGGGAAAGGGCCAGCCGGGGTGGAGGCCTGGGAGGATCTGGCCTCTTCCTCCTCTTGCCCTCTGAAGGCCAGTGGGAGCCTGGCACAGGGGAAGAGCTCGGTGGGTGGCGGAGAAGGGCAGGGAGCTCAGCCCAGCTTTCAGCCACAATGGGCCCTGAGAGGCCCCAAGCACCAGGGCCGTGGAAGGAGCTCCCCCTCTCTGCCCTGCCACGTCTGCCAGCTGCTTTGTACCCTAGAAGTCAGTGGTCCCCATCAGCATGGGCTTTCCCCAGGCCCCGAGCCCATGCCTATCAACACCCTCCTGGGAGTCACTTCCCCCAGTCCTGGAAGCTCTGGCTTTCCCATCAAAGGCCCCAAGGGGGAAATGACCAGTGGGGTATGGAATAGAGGCCAGAGTCTTGGTCACTCTGCCTGTGGCTGGCGTCCCGTGGGGTGCCGGCTGGCAAAGGGCACCTCCCTCTTCCCCACACAAAGCTGGCAGGACAGTGGGTTCATCCTTCTCCAGCCACAGCCTGCAAAAAGCATGTTCTCCCGGAGCCTCGGGCCACCGGCCAGTCCACTGGGGACATCCCTCAGGGAGGGGAGGCGCAGGAGGGGCAGGGCGGGCACCCAGGCTGGCGCACTGTGGCCGGCCACCCCACTCTGCTGACTGGCGGTTTTCACGTCTGGCTCCCTGTGGCCCAGACAGCCCCAACACGTCACTGGGGGATGAACAGGCTCCTGTCCAAACTCGAACTCACAGCTCAAGCCTTCTGAGGCTCCAAGCCAGGGCCCAAAGAACGGGGGAGGGCAGTGCAGGGGGAGAGCACAGGCTTCTGGAGCCTGTGCAGGGCTCCCAGGCGTGGTTCAGCCCAGCCAGAGGGGATGGGCACTGCAGTGGGTGGTGCACAACTGGAGAGGCCAGGAGCACTGAGAGGGGCGGATCAGTCACGGGACCCCAGGACGACATAGGGCAGAAATGGGAAGAGAACCTGGAGGCAAAGGAGGGAAAGACAGCATGGAGGAAGCCTCAGGAAGCTAGGGGGCCCCCTTCCACTTACCTCCTGACCCTCCCCTAATCATCAGGGCCTTCACCCATGCCCATGCCTGTCCCACCTGGCAGTGTTCCTCTCAGCCCCTCCTCATGACTTCATCCCTCAAGTCCAGCTCCAAGTTGGCCCTCTGAAAGTCTGCCCTGATTCTCCCTAGCTGGAAGCAACGTCTTCCTCTGAACACTCAGAGCTCACAGCCCGGGTTGAGGAGAGTTTAGTGCCTGATGAAGGGGGATCCAGGGGGTCTTGAGAGCACACACCCAGGGCGGGCATTACCATAGCTGAGGGTCCAAGGATGAGCAGGTCTCAGCCAACATGGGAAATAGGAAAGGGCCCAGGGAACAGAACTGTGAAGATACAGGCTTGGCAAGTTGGGGCACTGCGGGGCACTGGGGCCCTAGAGGGTGTGCCGGGGCCAGAGGGCCAACACAGCTAGAGCTGGGGCGCACACTGGCTCCCGCCCCCCACCCAGGTCCACTCTCCATCCTTCTCTGTTTGGGAAGGCTGGCTCCCATGGGCTGCATCACCCTGGCTCCCCTGCCCTCTGTATTCTGGTTGAATTGAGCTGGTGGAAGGCACTAGCAGGTGATCTGAGGATGGGGAGAGAGGGTCCCTAGCAGTCTGGCTAAAGCACAGCTTGGCAGGTGGTTGTGTCCCTCTATCTATGGCCACAGATCCTGGCAGGTGAGCCCTCTTCTGAAGCAACATCTGCCTTCCTGGTGCCTTCAGGTCAGCAGGTGGCTCAGTCCCATCTTGGTTCCCTCAGCTCTGTCCACATCCCTGTAAATAGCCCGACATCCAACTCCCTTCTGTTGCCACTTGAAGACAGTCTTGGAGGCCCTGCTGGGACCAGGACCCAGGACTTGGGTCCCAAGGCCTTGAGGGACCACTGGAGGGTTTTAGGACAGGGAATGAGCCTGAGGAAGTGACGGAGGTTCCACTGAGGCTGCACTTTGTGGGTTGGAGACGCGGAGGAAAGTATTCTAGGGAGAGGAAAAAGCGACTACCATGGCACAGAGGTAGGAAAATGTGAGGAATGTAGGCCAGAATGGGAACTGTCAGAGCTCTTTAAAGTATGACACAGTATACATTTTAAGCAACTCATCTGTGACCTGTTGGGGAATAGAGTGGGGGGCAGGGCACGGGGGGACTGGATGAGATGCCAGAGAAGCCATGAGGAATCAGATGAAGGAACAGCTCTGGTGAAGGAGAAGAGAGCCTAGGAGGACCCGGGAGGTTTGGGACCATGTCCAGACAGCTGTCTGGTGATGGGTCTCAGGAGTCGTGGCTGGCCTGACTTCATGGGTAAGCAAGGAAGTGAGAGAAGAAGCGGGTCTGGCTGCGGGGAGAGGAGGAGGGAGGGGGTCCAGGACAGAGGTGAGAGCTGGAGACAGGAGCAGGTGAAGGAGGTAACAGGGACCGAAGAGGTGGATGAGATCCTGGCCCCTCTCTCTCCAGAGTAGGCAGAGAAAGAAGTCAAGGAAATCACAAAGCACAGGGTGTCCTGAGAGCTGAAGAAGGACATCTAGTTAGTTTAGAAAGGAGTCAATGGTCTATAGGGTGGACATCCCACCATGCCCTGGGGCAAACATCCCACCATGCCCTGAGACAAACACCCCACTGTGTCCTGGCAAACATCTCCCCATGTCCTGAGACAAGCACCTCATCATGCCCTGATATAAACACCCCACCATGCCCTGGGGCAAAGATCCCATCATAGCCCAGGACGAACATCCCACTATGCCTTTGAGCAGGCCAGCTCTTGGGGAAACGTTTCATTTCTGTGCACTACAGAATTTCCAAGATCCTTTTTGGGGGAATGGGACAAATATTTCTTATTTAACCCTCACAACCCCTGTCTTGGAGAGATGAAGTAACTTGCCCACACACACAGCTGGTAATGTGAGGCCAGGGTCTGAACTGGGCAGGAGAGTGGCACCATAGCAGTGCAGGTTCTTAAATGCCACATGTGCTGGCATATGCCCATGTAGCAACTAGCTTCATGGCGACACACATCTCAGCTGCTCTCTTTCCATATGGAGAGCTTGCTTCCTTCCTTCCCAGGGCAGCACTTGTCCTGCCATGGAGCTAGAGCTCTGGGCTGTCTTATCTTGTTTGCTCTCCCCCGTTGGTATTAATCCTGCCAGATGAGGGTGACTCTACAGACACCCAGTCCGGCCTCCCACAGAAAGCCTGCTCCCACAGCTCCACTTGTCTTAATCCTCATCTCAAGCTGGGTTTCAGGGTCCTTCTCCATCCCTGGTTGCCAACCTTCAGAGTCTGAAAAACTGAAACACAAGACAAAACCTCATGGGAGCTGAGAAGCAGGCTCCGCTTCAAAGACATCTCATATAGGAAGAGTGAGACCAGTGTTGCCTGATGGCGACTTCCCATTCCCTCCCCCCACTGCCTGTTACAGCCCAGGGCCTGGTGGCATCATGATACCTGGACTCTCTCCCAGCCCTGAGATTCTGGGATTCCAGGGACCCCTTTGCGAGGCCCCAACCCTCCCCAAGCCATGAAACCTCCTCTTGAGAGAGTTGCCGGCCATCCTCCCTCCTAGTCCAGCAGACATCATGCCCACCCCCTACACCCTGCCCCTGCATGGGAAGCAGCGTGGCCAGTCCCCCAGGCCAGATGCACCCCCACACAGACACCCCCTGCATCTCACAGCTGCAGCCCTAATCCTAAACTTGTGTAAAACTGAACTCTGAGCCTGTGGTGCAGTAGCTGAGAGGCAGAGGCGGAAAAGGATTTACTGGCCGCATTAAATCATGTGCTTATTGTTAAGCGAGTTGGGCCAGGAGGTGCTTGGGAGCTCCGTGTCCCTCCCCCTCCTCCCCAGATCCCACCAAAGTGCCCACCCTCTTGTCCACAAAGACCACCTCTGGGGCCCTGTCAGCTTCTTCCAGAGGCCCATACCGCGCCCCCGCCCTGCCCTGTTTCCGTTGCAGTGGAGGGCAGAGGTTATGCTATCCCCATTGTACAGATAAAGAGACCTGAGGTCTCAGAAACAGGAGGCAATTTGCCTTCAGTTGTACTGCAAGGAGGCAGAAATACAAGGAACAGCCTCCTTAACCTGGCAACACTGGGCCCCTGAGTTTACAAGCACATGTAAGCACTCCGGACTGACCCTTTTCTGGGAAAATCTCCTTAGTCTTAAGGAGAACGGGCACAGGACCCAGAGCAGGCCCAGAGCAGGCCCAGAGCCCAGCCCTCCCTGTAGGATCTCAGGCCTTTCAAGCACAGAGGCCTGGCTTGCAGGGGGGGGTGGCGGGGAGGAACCCCAGCACCCACCCCATTCCTCCTGCTGAATCACAGCGTGAGTCCTGGGGGACAGTGTGAAATTCTATCCTGGGAACCCAGCCCTCAGCCCTTGCCCTCACCTCCAGTGACTGCCAGCCAGTGCCCCCTACCTGACCCCCACCTGCTCCCACATCCGCAGCCACGTTCCTGCTGGTTCTACTGTTTGTTCTCACACCCTGCTCTCCTTGCTCACATTCCTGGCCAGTTCCTTCCCAACCCACTATTTCCAGGCATCCCCCTTTGCACCCTCTCCCCACCGCCCAGGGTGCCTCTGGACAGGACAGGCCATGAAATCTCCAACGGGTGCTATGAGACTCCTGCCAGGCCCCCTGCCCCCAGGGAATAGCTGCTGAGAAGTTCAGGGGGCTTGACTAGGGCACCCGGGCAGGCGGCAGGCTCTCCGTGTTGGTGTTGGCAGGACCCGCTGCCTCACACTGCCCCTGAAAAGAATTCGGAGGCATCTCTGGCTCTGTTTAGCTGGCATTCTTACAGCTTAAGGCTGGAGGAAAGACAGGGCCAGTGAAGCATGGCCCCTAGGCATTGGCAGCCCGTCTGCCCACCAAGAATATGCTATGGTCTAGCCTGAACCCCACAGCTCCATTCAGGTTCCCAGGAGGGACCCCAGTTCCATCTGAATGGCACTGCAGGTATTTAAAGGTCTTTCTTATTCATAGTTTTATGAGATGCCTGTAGCATACCAGGTTGCATAGACTTGGTGGGGGCCGGGGGCTGGTTATTCAACCATTTTACAGGAAAGGAGACGGAAGCCGGGTAGAAGATCTGAGGTCCAGGTTGGAGCAGGGGCACAGCAGGGGCAGGGACGCAGCAGTTCCCATCCCCATCTAGGGTGCTCACCCCCATCCAGGCTGCAAAGAGAGAGGAAGGCTATCCAGGTTCTGCAGACTCCACCAACTTTATAGGGGCCACTTTCTATTCAGCTAGATATTTCTGCCACAGATGCCCTCACCCCAGCCCCTGCCACCTTCACCTAACAGAGCTAAGCTGCAGAGCTGAGAGGGGAACAAATGTCCCAAAGGGGCTTTGGAACCACCTCTCCTAAGACATCCTGGGGCTTGTAGAAATCTGCATTTCTCTCTGGGATCAGCCCCTCAAGGGCATTGAGAAAGGACTTCAGCGGCTGGGTGAAGTGGGTCTTCCTGGGAAAAGCTATGTCCTGGGCTGAGAAAGCCAGAGAAAGGGGGGAGGGAGTGCCTGTGGGTCTCCTTATCTCCTCTGGGTAGAGGATGGATGAAGTTAGAGGCCACAAGGGAGGGCTATTGACCCCCCTAGCATGCTTCCTATTTAAGCTAGCGTGGGGCTGAGGATGGTGGGTAAATTGACAAAGTTGGGCTTAAAATTCAGATGTTTTCAAAAGAGGTGGTCGGATTCTGAAGGAGTGGCCAGGAGGGAGGGGAAAGAAGGAAGCAGAAAAGAGCCTGGCAGGAGGAACAGCACCTTTCTGTGAGGGGCGCTACGACAGGTATTTTATATATCTAATCCTAATGGCAGGCTTGAAGGAAAGTAGGCACATTCCCATTCTAGAGATGAGAATACCAAGGCTCAGAGAGGTTAAAGTGACTTTTAATCAGGGTTGTATAAAGAGAAATGACCCTCTAAGTGGGAACTCAGACCCAGACCCTGTGATCCCACGTGTTAAATTCTTTCTTCCCCACCAGACTATAAGCACCTTGAGAGCTGTGCTCATTTAGTCCTTCATCATATTAACTACTGGACTCATAGCTCAATAATATAATAATAGGTGTTCAATGAATACTGTTACCCTAATGCCTTGTCAGGGTTCAGTTTCCTTATTTGTAAAACCAAGTTAATAATTCCTGAGGTTGGACATGCCTGGAGGTGTGTTTAGACCAAGGTTCTTGGAGGCCCTCTCCAGCGCCCTCATCTTGATGCCATCTGGGCTCAAAAAGCCCTTGACGTCCCCTTCTATGTCTTTTTTTTTTTTTTTAAGATTTTTTTTTAAGTAATCTCTACACCCTACGTGTGGCTCGAACTCACAACCCCAAGATCAAGAGTTGAATGCTCTACAAATGAGCCAGCCAGGTGCCCCATCCCCATCTAGGTCTATAGGAAGACAAAAAGGCCACCCAGATTCCTTCCAGCATCAGAGTCCAAGATCCTAATCTGTGTCTGGGGACCACAGCCTCCACCTTCCACCCCAGGACTACTCCAGGTAACTCAGGAGATTTAATGAAAAGTTCCCCAGTAGCTCATGGAGTCTAATCCATGTTATGTTTTGGGAGAAGTCCCACAAATAAATGACAGAGAACACATAACGAGTGATTCAGAGAAGTGGCTTCAAAGAGACAAGTCTTAGTCCTGCTTCTCCTTAGTCACATGATCACAGGCAAACCTCTCCGTTTTCAGTCGGTTTCCACATCAGCAAAATGGGGATAACTCTACCTACCCTGGTAGCCTCACAAGGCTCTTGTGAGCCTCAGATGCATCAAGGATGTGAAAGACAACTTTGTGGGGCGCCTGGTGGCTCAGGTCATGATTCCGGGCTCCCTGCTCAGAGGGGAGTCTGCTTCTCCTTCTCTCTCTGCTTCCCGCCTGCCCACCTCTCAAATAAATGAAATCTTTGAGGGAAGAAAAAGACACTTCTGCAAACAGGAAAGAGGTGTGCAGAGGTTATTTGCATTTGTTGCATTTTCATTACCATAATTTCCCTTTCTTGTTGTAATGCCCAAAAAGCTAGGGAAGCATTTCTCTGATTGATGAGTTCATGGGAAGCCCATACTCACTCCTGCTTAGAAAAGGTTTTTCATGGATTCAGGTGACTGCAGGAAGTTGAGTTGCTGAAAACAATGTCTCATGGTCCATAGATGCTGGTTCAGAGAATGGAAGAGGCAACGAGCACTGTAAATGGCTATTACTGTGCTGTGTGCCAGATGTCAGGGTGGTAACATAGTGGTGGGACTCCTTATATGCCCCCTGGGTCAGCAAATAAAATCTTCCTGAAATGAAGATGTTGAATTTGACTCTGATACCAGGTTCACTGTGAGGCAGAAAGGGCCACAGAGATTCACACCTTTAAGAATTTCGAAGAGTTTCGAAGAGTTCAGAGAGCTCTAGGCAGAGTGTGTCTGAGGAGGGAGAGGGGCAGCACTGAAATGGGCCTCGTACCCGCCCCCCCCCCCCCCCCCCCGACTTTCTCCCACTGCCTTCTTCCCCTCCCCTTCCCTGGTCCTGCTCCCGGCCCCCAGCCCCCTCTGGTAGAGCCAGAACCTGGCCTTGTGTTGGGGACAGTGGGGGAAGCCGTGGGAAAAACAATCAAACCTTGGTCAGCCGGATAATTAGCTGCTCCTCTGTGACCATGGCCTCTCTGTCCTCTTCCCGTTGCCACCCCACCACCCCCGCCCGGACAAGGGTTTCCGAACACCCGGGCGACATCACCTCATTAATGTTAATGGCAAATCCGGACACGGGCCCGGATGGTCATAAATTGCCCTGTGGGAGAAAGGGTCAAAGAGTTTGTATCTGTGTGTACCGCGTATATGAGCCTGTGACCCAAGCATAGGATGTGTGTGCCAGTGTGTACCACTTGGGTGTTGCACACAAATACGTGTGTGTACAGCACATGAATATTGCACAAGAGAGGAAGCATACGTGTGGGAATTGAATGTGTACACCGTATATATATGAGTGCGCCTATGCGCTCACTTGAAAATATCTCTGGGGCCATTTGTGCCTTTGTAATAAAAATGTGTATTTATGTCAAAGTATGTACTGCATGACGTTTACATGCCTACACGTCATATACACATGTGAGTACATGCACAGGATTCACACAGACATACTGTGAGCGGGCTCTGGCAATATTTGCGAATCTCTACGGGCTCTGAAGTATTTGAAATAACACCTGGCACATACCATGCTCTCGATCAGTGTTGGTTATTTTTATCATTAATAATTAAGATCTATTTACACAGGTAAACATGTGCAAGCATGTGGGTGTGTGAATGTCTACATCCAGGCAGGCACCGAGAATACATCCATGAGTCTAAGGGTGTGTGTACACACGTAATGTCCGAGTCCGTGTGGGTTTGTGTCCTTCTGTCCCGTACGCGTTTACTGGCACACTAACAGTGCGCAACAGCCGGCGGCCACGACCCAGCCCCCCAGTCCTGACCCACGGGCCGGCTCCGAGGAGTGAGGCTGGCTCCAGGGTCCACACCCCCAGGCCCTGCAAACAGGGGCACATGATGCACAGATGCATGACGTCCATCCGCTGGCACCACCCACCATCCCAAGGAACTGGCTGGAAACCTGGAGCCTCCCCTCTTCCTGCCTCTCCCGACAAATCCCAACAACCTCCAGTTTCTGTCAACTCCCACCCTAAATCTCTCAATTTGTCCATTCCCCTCTCTGTCCCCTCTCATGACTTCGACAGCCTCTAGTACTCCTAATCCACTCTCCACACAGCAGCGAAAGTGATCTTTTAGAAATGCAAATCTCATCACCTCGCTCACGCTCACTGCTTAAAACCCCTTAATAGCTTTGTATTGCTCTCGGGATAAGGTCTGCAATCCCCTCCTCTGCCTCCGAGGCCTGCTGGATCGCCCCAGCCACATCTTCCACCCTCATGTCCTGCTCTCCCCAGCGCCTCTGCACAGCTTGCCTGGTCCCCTGCGGTGGGGGGGGGGGGGGGGGGAGGGTACGCCCTTGGTTCCCTCTGCCTGGAAAGCTCTTCTCCTATCCTTCCCACCTTCTCCTAACCCCTCAGGTCTCTTCTCGGGAACCCTCTCTTTACAGATTCACCTGGATTTATGTTTTCCTGCCACCCTGTAATTCCCTCCAGAGACTTCAACACACAGGTGCTTTGGCTGTTGTGCCAGTGCCACCGTGTCATCCTTGTCTCTCCTGAGCACAGCGAGCTCTCGAGAGGTCCTGGTCACAGGGCATCCAGGTGCTGTACACAGGCCGAGGCCCTGTGTGGCCCCGGGGGCATGACTGTGCCCCAGCTCTCTAGAAGCCCACTTCTCTCAGGAGAAAGAGACACAGACAGAGAGAAGACTGCTAGCTTAGTAAGTGCCCTGAGAGACCTTAGGAGGGGCAGGAGGGGGCTCCCAGGAGGTACCCACAAAGTGGGGCCTCAAGAATTGGAGAGCAAGGCAGGAAAGGGGATTCCAGGGAGTGGGAACAGCAGGAGCAGACAGCAGGGGGTGCGCAGCTCGATGTGGCTGCAGCTTACGCTGTCACACAGGAGGGAGGTCGTAAGAAGCGAAACCAGGAAGGCCAAAGGAGATCAGATCCTGGAACCTCGAACACCCTCTCATTTTTTAAATTAATCCGACACCCACTGGCCCGAGTCCAGAGTCTCATTTGTACTACGGACGCTCCTGTCCGTCGGGCACATGCTGCTCAGAGGTGTCTACCCTGAGGCCTGTTGGAACCAGCTCAAGGACCCCTAGCCGGATGGCCACTGGGTCCACAGCCCCAAATTCCCACTTTATCAGCAGGAAGGAGAGGCCCAGAGAGAAGCAGCGATTTCTCCTCAAACTTAGAGCTCAGCCAAGTGTCTAAGTTCAGCCCAAATTGGGCCACCCAGTCTGCTCAGAGCCTGTGCCCCAAGGGTCAGGGGTCAGGGGTCAGGCAGCTCCTTCCCCAGGATGGCTCACGTCCCCTCTAAGTGGAGGGGACCAGCCCCTCTCACAGGCCCCAGGCAGGAACTTGGGCTAGGCAGCAGATTAGCTCTGTGAGGAGGCCCAGGCAGGGACTAAGGGGGTGGGGGCCTCCGTGAGAGGGCCAGGAGCTTTAATTCCCCCTTTTCAGTTGCTGTTGCTAATTCAGGTCCCAAGGGGCTTGCTGAGTTTGTCCTGGACCAGCCACTTAATCTTATAATACCTCCCAGCAAAGCCCCTTTGTTCTCCCTCTTGCATAAGGTGGTAGGAACTGTAGCAGCCTCCTCCCCCTCGGCACCTCCTTCATCACTCAGCCTGGAGCCTCTGCTGGAGGCTGTGGCTGCACCTCCAGTCCCTTCCCTGCGGTCCCTAAGAACTTTCCATGGGAGATATTTAAGACAGCTAGTTGCTAATAAAGATATACCTCTGGATCTACTCCCTCACCTTTGGAAAGCCTGGCATTACACCCCACTGCCCCTCTGTCCAGGAGCGATCCCCAAACGGTGGCTTTCACTGATCTTGGAAATCTTGGCTGGCTCAGAGACACATCCAGCAATGAGACGCACATCTTTCAATCTCCCAGGGGCGACCAGGCTGGGGTCCGCCCTCCTCCTTCCGCATTCCTAGGGTTCAGACAAGCTCTATGGACACGTGAGTTGTGCCTTTGTACAAGGGCCCATGTTTAGAAGGGCTGCACACTTGGTTTAATGCTCTGCTGTTACTATCTTGAAATTCCTAATAATGTTTATACAAGTGGACTGGCATTTTCATTTTGTGGTAGGCCCCACAAATGATGCAGATAGAGTTTTGGAGCAAGCCCAGGAGGCAGCCAGCCTGGGAACCTTGAAGCCCGGGTGCTGGTCCTCACTCAGCCTTGGCTAGACGGATGAGCCCGAGCAAGTCCTAGTCCTAACTCTAGAACTCCATTTCCCCAAGAGAAAATCAGTTCAACCAACACGGACTTGGGATATTAAACTAGTTTAATGAATTTGAATACTAAACATACTATCTGGAATTACCCAAAAGGCCAAGCTCAACAGGGATCTAAACAAAATGGAGATTATTGAAAGGTAAGGGACAGAAAAAAAAGGAGTCTTGTCAATGTTTGCCTGTTTGAACTCTGGCAAGAGCCCAGTGCAAGAAGTTTGGAGGAAGCAGAGCATGGCACCTCTCCTGAACTTCTGCATCACTTCCCTAGGAGCCTAGAAGGCCAGGAGGACGGCATGGCCCAGGGAGCCATCACCCCTGTGGAAGGTAGGCCACCACTCCTCCATGGGCCAGGTCCCCCATGAACGGGCCTCTGTTCTGATACCATCTTGGCCTTTGCTAGGTTCCAGGGCAGGCTTGTGCTGGAGAGTACACCAGGGGGTCAACTCCTCATGTGGTGCTAAGCAAGGCAGCCCCTCTCCACCTTCTCAAGTTCTGGAAGGACCCAGAATCTTCCCCAGGACATGACCACTTCCACAGACAGTTTCCCCAGACCCAAAGTGTGATGGGGCCATGTCTAGCCCCCATTCTTCAACTCCTTCTTACTGAACATTGTATTATCCATAAGCAGAAGCAGCAGCCCAGAGAAATACTCCCTGCTTCTTGGGACCTGCTGGTTGTCCTCACCCTAGAACCCTCCAGGACAGGGGCTGGCATCGCACTTCCTGATGCATGGCTCCCATGGGTCCCCTGAGGAGCCAGCTCCAGAAGTCAGGGCTGGGTATTGGCACAGCATGGGGGCTTCCTGGAGCAGAGACATATTTACTCTCTTTTCCACTTCCCCTTCAGTGGTTAGGACAGGGTTCTACACAATTAGGGTGGACAGAATCCCACTGGGTCTTGGGGCTCTCAGGGATGACTCTTCAGATACTACTGTATCTGAATTGGGCCTGCTATATTCCAGCTTCTCAAGAAAAAGTAGGCCAGGCCAGCCCAAGAGCTCGTGTAAGGCCAAGGACTCTCTGCACATCTGTCTCACTAGTAAATCCCAGGTCCTAGCATGGTGTCTGACATTTAATGGTGCCCCTTAATATTGTTAACCAAGTGAATGAAGAAGGGATGAATGAATTCATTCTTCAATTTCGTTGAATGAAAGAATATATTAAATAATGAATGAAGCAGCACCTGGAAGCAACCAAAACATCCAAGAAGCTCTTCCTTGCTCTTATGCGGGTCACACATGACCAGAGTTCTTCTCATGCCTGTGGTTTGCTCTTTGGAGCTGGAACTGATACAGAATAAATGAGGAGGGGCGGTATGGCCCTTGCTCTGAGTCTGGGGAAAGGCCTCACAATCTTTCCAAGGGCTCAGGTCACAGTAGCCCAAACTCCCAGCACTCCACAGTGGAAGGCATCCTGGACCATCACTACCAAATGTCCGAGGCTCAGCTAAGGTGACTATGGCCCCGAGAGGGCAAGGAACTTACCCCAGGTCACACAGTGAGTTGATGGGGGAATTGGGACTAGAACCTAGAACCCCTGACTCCCTGCCCAGAGCTCCTTCCATTCCACCAGGGACCCTGCTATGCCAGAGCCAGACACTGTGAAACTAGACTTACCGTTGGTCAGCCAGACCTGCCTGGCCTGTGACCTGAGCCCTGGCTGCCCAGACCAGCGGCAGCCTGGCCACCTGCTGGCCAGAATGCTTGGAATTGCCAGGGAGGCGGTAGGTTAACAGTTTGTTTGGAATCAGGCAGCCTTGCACAACTGTGAGGCCTGCCGGAAGCCAAGCAGACCCCTCTCGTCCCCACCCCTGCTCTGGGGCCAGAGAACTGGTGGGCCGCGGGGCACACAGGGCCAAGGTATCAGATCAGGAGACACCCCCGGCCTGACTGTTTATGGTGGGGATAGCTCTCTAGGCTCTGTTATCAGACCTCCCTCGAGGAGGGATATCACAGCCTGCCGCTCAGGCAGCAATGGAGATGGCAGCCAGGGGGCTCTGGTCCCCCCAGTTACAGTCTTAGCCTGAGCTCCAGTCCCCCGCCCCGATAGTTCTCATATAGGCTCTCTCACTTGCTCCCTGCCACTTGGCCATCAGTATTGGATGGCTCCATTCTGCATACGCGGCAGCCGAGGCTCAGGTGGGTTCCGTACCTTATCAGAACTCTAATAGTGAGGCATCTAAATCCAGACTTTTCTGTCTTAGAAGACTTCTCTCCTTCCCCCAGATTTTGCAGCTGAGTGGCTCCCAACACTGTCCAGTTCTTATGGCAGCCTACCTTCCCAGAGCTATTTAGAACCCAGAACCAAAAGAAGAACCCAGAGCCACAGGGGGCCTGGGTGGCTCAGTCGGTTAAGTGTCTGCCTTCGACTCAGGTCATGATCCCAGGGTCAGGGATGGAGTGTCAGGGGCTCCCTGCTCAGCAGAGAGCCTGCTTCTCCCTCTCCCTCTGCCCTACGCCCCGCTCATGTATACACACTCTCTCTCAAATAAATAAATAAGATCTTAAAAAAAGAGAGAAAAGAAAAGAAAGAACCCACAGCCATGGAAAAGCCACAACAGCTGCTATTAATGGACAGTGTCAAGTTGGCAGACTGATCAGGTCACTCTCTCTTCAATCTGAAACCTTCCATCCTCTCCACCAGCTTCCCTACCCAGGGTGAGGCCCTGGCTCCCCATGCTCTACTATGACCTTGCCCCAAAGGCTTCTCCAACCCCAGCCCCCCACACTCTCTGCTTTGAACCTCATAATACAGCCCCTAGAAGTTGGCTTCGAAAGCATCCCTGGCCCTGCTATTTCCAGACTCCAGGTTTATGTTCGGTCTGTTGTCTCTGCCTGGACACCCCCAGCCCACTCCTCCCTTCTCACACTTTGAGATTCAGATAATAAATAAAATGTTATCTTCCTCATGAAGACATCCTTGTCTTCCACGTGCCCTCTGTGCCCCCTTAATTCCTTGGCATACTTATACCATGCTAGAGAGAGACGATCTGCTTCTGTGTGTGGTCATCTGTCTACACTGTCACCATGCACTACCAGGCGCTACCTCTGGATCTCAGTGCCTAGCCCTGTATGGAGAGTCTCATGGTTGTTCATTGAAGGCTTGTTGAATGAATGAATGGAATAGATCAATGCCCTGGGGAAGTGTGACTCCAAAGGTAAGGAGTGTCCAGGGGGCTGGGAAAGTGACTGGTCTGTTGGAAGAACCAGAAGAATCCCATACCGCTCTGGAAATGCTGGCTTAAAACCAACAAGGTGAAATTTAACTAGGATAAATGAAAAATCTCCCTGACAGTATTCAAGAAGCCTGTGACCAGGTGGCCTGCAGCCCAGCCCAGAGGAATGGAAGGTCACCTCCTGTCCTCCCTGCAGGAGGGTCTGGATTCCCAGGACCAGACAGGGCGGGTGTAGTCTCCAGGAGCTCCTGGGACTCAGTCCAGCCCTCTCTCCCCCTCTGAGCAGCACAATATCTAAAGCTCCTGCCCCACAGGCAGGCCCGGAAGTCCATTCATTCTCCGAGGGAAGAGTGGAGACTTTAAATAAAGAAAGTTTATGTAACCTTGCAGAAGCATGCCACATGGCAGTGAGCCGCAAGGGGAGGGGAGGTTGTCATACTGTACAGCCTCCCTGTGTTCAACAAGGTCCTCAAGATGACTGAGCACTTCAGCACCAGGATTCTTGATCCAGGGACAGGTTGGAGAGAAATGTGCTGTCTGCAAAAGCATAATCAATATTTTAGTTTAATATTTGGAAAATGAAAACATATACCCTGTGGTTTCCAAAGGCCAACTGCAGGCAGGGTTCTTGGCTGGTGGCACTCTGTGGGGGAGAGTGGGGCAAAGCACAGGGCCACGGTTTAAACAAAGTTGGTCTGTGCTACTTGAGCAGTGTTTTTCAGGAAGATTGTTTATAAACAATTGGTGAGTTATTAATAATAACAGCTGTGGCACGTTGTTCCCTTTCTTAGCGCTGTACTCAGACAGCATTTTCATTTGCGTTCTTTTACTTTGCCTCATTTACTGCATTAAATATGCTTTGCTTTACACTCCTCTGCTCAAAACAAATCTTCTGTGTGTCTAATTCTCCTACCTTGCCAAGCACATGAAAACGCTTTGAGAGGGAAAACGCTTTGCAATAGTTAAACAGAAAATGCTTTGGGATCGTCTATAAAATTTTAGGCAATTCTTGCAACAAGACAGGAATAATTTAACCTAGTGGTGGTCAGAAACAAGGGAGAAACTTACTTCCTTGCAAGGCTTTCCTGAGGCTTCTTTGAAAACGGTCATGTACACCCTTTTATCCGGGAAATCCTTGGCATCAACCCACTGAACTCACCAGGCAGCATTACTGGTGTTTTCCACAATCCTTTTTTTAACCTGATGAGCCTTTTGAGGCAAGGTCCCGCAAGTATGGTCTTAAAACCACTGCAGCAGGGGCTTATTGAAAGTGAAGATTCCTGGGCAGCCCCCAGCACCTTTGTGCTCCAAAGTCCCTGAGGAAGAGCCTGGGAATCGGCCTTTTCCACAAGTTTCCTGGGTGATTCTTCTGTGCACTCAAGTTTGAAAACCTCTGGACTAAAGCACGGTAGGTATTCAGGAAATGTTTGCAGAGTGAGCTGTTGGTAAATGAGTTTCGAGAAGTACAGAGCAAATAGAAGTGCCATCTGTGGAGTTGCTCAATGTTCTTCCCGGCCATGGCATTAGGCAATGTTGCCTCTGAGCCATTCACTGGACCTTCCTTGCCTGGGTACTGTGCTCCATCCCCAAGGGGCTTAGGCTGGTGCTGCTGGTGACTCTTCAAGTTGAAGCTTTCTCCGTGAGTGGTGAGGCTCCCCACTCTGTCCCTAGTAACTCCCGTAGATGAGTTCCCAGAGTGGATGGCTAAGGAATTTGGCAAACTTTCTCTCTCCACCGAACTCAAACTGCATTCTCTGCCTTCTATGATCAGATGGGCCAGTATCACTTTCTGTGGCCAATGATAGGTTCAGTTTCAGTGCAAAACACACACACACTTACCCCTGGGTGTCTATTAACCCCTAATTCTGGGTATAGACTATTCTATTCCTAGGTATAGGCTGATCCTTGACCTATGCACACATTCACTCCTAATCTTTTTTTAAAATTAATATATTTATTTAAGTAAGCTCTGTGCCTGATGTGAGACTTGAACTCATGACCCTGAGATCAAGAGTCATGCGACTCTTGTTCTACTGACTGAGAAGCCAGGTGCCCTTGGACTGACTCCTAATCCTAAGCATAAAGTGATCCTCAATCCTAAGTATAGAGCCTGGGTCCTGAATGCAGACTGAGTCCTAATTCTAAATACAGATCAACTTCCTACCTCTGGATATACACTTATCCCTGGTCCTAGGTGCAGACTGACTCCTAATCCTAGATGTAAACTGATCCCTAATCCTGGATTTTTGATACAGCCTGATCCTACCTAACCAGACTAAGCCCCCTAAATCCAGAAAACAGGCTGACTCACAACTCTGGTCAGAGCCAGATCCTCAACTCTGATCTCAGTCCCCAGAATGCTATCCACAGAGTGGTCCAACTCTGCATAGATTATCCTTAACCCTGACCACAGACTGACCTGCTGGGGCTGTTCTAGAAGTGTGGAAGGGAATTGGAAACGGATGTCCTGCCAGTAGAGCAAGAGAGCCATATCGTATAAAAAAGGATGGGGTCTGGCCAGCCAGTGCTTTGACAGCTTGTGTCTTCCCTACCAGAGCCAAAGCCTTCGTGGGACCTGAGGGCGCTAGAACCTTGAGAATAAGCCAGACACCGATTCTCCACCTCCCACTATTCCTGCCTGTCTGCCCCTGACCTCGGGCCAGACCCGGCCCCCACCCCATCCCCTGGCTCACTGGGACAGGGTCAAACATGAAAGGGAAGATGACTGGCCCCGATACAGGTCCCGGGAATGTGCGGGTATTATTAGTGGACAGACTGCTACACGCTGTGGCCTGTCTGCTCCCAAGCCCTCCGCAGGATGGACCCCAGACCACAAGCAGAGGAAGCGAGCCCAGAGTACGGTACCAGCAGGGCCAAGTAGACTATCCAGATGGGTAACGGAGATCTGGCTTCTCCCCCCCTCACACAGCTAAGAGCTTCAGGTGTCCTGTAAACAGGTATGGAGGTGAAGGCTGTGGATAGGCTGGTGTCCAGTCCATAAGACTCGGCCGGCCCCTAAAGACTCCCCATTCTGCAGCAGGTTTGAAGGCAGTCAAGTCTTGAGCCTGGAGGAATGAGGATGGAGACTGCAGCTTGTGCGACCAGCTTTGAAAGCCACACATGCTGGCCATGAGAGGCATTTGGGTGAGGGGTGGCACAGCCCTCCCATTAGGTGACTTCTATTTGATGGGGGCATCAGAACCTCAGTCTTTAAGGACTCCCTAGCCTGAAGGAACGCACAGATGCTAACCTCAGCGGGCTCTCCGTCTAAAGGAAGACACAGAGGTCCTAATTCCAGCCAAAAAACAATCTTCTTCCCTCCCTAAAGTGAAGCTCTGTGTCCACAGTGCCACCGGCCAAGTCAGCGGGAAGACTGATGGGAGTTAGGGGCATAGACTGGTCTATCCCAGTGGCCTCCTTCGGGGTGATCCCCAGAGAGGAAGACTATCTCACTCCTCACACATACACCCACTCACTGCACACTGGCCTGGGAGCCCCGGCCCAGGAATGTCAGGGCTCAGACCATTTCCCTCTCTGCTGCCCAGTGGCCGGAAGCTTGTGCTCACTTTCCCCTGGGGAGTTGAGGACGGGTGGGGGGCAGGCACAAGCCTCCCAGGCATTCCTCCCGCATTCCTGGGGCCATGCCCTCCTTCCTCCCTGCCTCAGCCTGGCCATAAACTATTTCAGGCTTGCAAAATCTGGTCTGTTGTTCTCTTGTTCACAGCCCCTAGTGAGGCGGGGGCCTGGGTCCTGGCCAGGAAATCTGCAGCACCCCCAGAGCCCAGAGGGTTCTGGTCAACTGGGACAGAGGAAACTGGGTGACCTCTTAGGCCATCAACCACAGAGGGCTTGGGGAGCAGAGAAAGTAGAGCCTGGCTCACTTCTCGGGGCAGAGACCCAGAGCCCCACTCCCTGGAGACTTCACCCAGGGAAAATGGAGAAGTGGTTAGGAGGACAGGCCATCATGTGTTGGGGTGGGGGTTCAGATCATGTGTGTGCGCAAAGGGCATTCAGACAGATCATCTCTTATAAGGTTCACCTCCTTGCACCCCCAGAGTCGTGTCTTCAGCATCATTTTACAGATGAGAAAACTGAGCCTCCACCCAAAGCTCTTCTCTAGACTTGAGTAATGTCTCCCTATCTGACCATATGCACTGCAGGGGCTGGAACCTGGACTTCTTTCTCTCTGCCCCAGTCCCCACTCTCCAGGCCATACAAGCGTCAATAAACATCTGTGTCCTTCCTCCTAAACCCCTGCCTCGAACAGTCAGGGCCCAGGATCTCCACAGCACCAACTCTGACCTTCCAGAGTTCCCTAGGCAAGCTGATGCCTCCCACCTTCAGGCAGCTGGGGCCTGGCAGGAGGGACCTCTGTGGAACAGGGACCAGCTCAAACTCCTTTCTGTGTTATCAGTCTCCAGAATGGAGAGAGGTGGCCAGTGAATGAACAAATGAAGGCCATAATTCCTTGTTGTGCAACTGTGTGTTCTAGATGTTTATAACAAGGCAATGAATAAAATGGGGGGAAAAATCTTGCCCCCATGGGGGGCTTCATTCTAGTGGGGGGAAGGGGCAGAAAATAAGCAACAAACTGTGTAATGTCAAGTACTGCTTTGGTGCAAAATAAAGCCAGAGGTGCTGTGGAAGGGTAGGCTGGGTGTACGTGAAGGATGTTCACCAAATAAGTGCTTTTGTGCATATTTAGTCAAAGAATGAATATGGAAGATGCTGGACCAGGTTCTGACCCCACACTGCACTCCTGACTATATAATCTTTTTTTTTTTTTTTAAATTTATGATAGTCATCACAGAGAGAGAGAGGCAGAGACATAGGCAGAGGGAGAAGCAGGCTCCATGCAGGGAGCCCGACGTGGGATTCGATCCCGGGTCTCCAGGATCGCGCCCCGAGCCAAAGGCAGGCGCCAAACCGCTGCGCCACCCAGGGATCCCCTGACTATATAATCTTAAGCAAGTTATGCTTCCTGTCTGGACCTCAGTATCCTAGTCTGTAAAGTAAGACAGTTGGACTAGAAGGCCATCAAGGTCTGACTTCAGCTTTGACCTTCACGGACTCCAACACATTACACCTCTGCAAATGCAATGGGGAAATTATAGGCAGTTTATTTATTTATTTTTTAATTTTTATTTATTTATTTTATGATAGTCACAGAGAGAGAGAGAGAGAGGCAGAGACACAGGCAGAGGGAGAAGCAGGCTCCATGCACCGGGAGCCCGACGTGGGATTCGATCCCGGGTCTCCAGGATCGCGCCCTGGGCCAAAGGCAGGCGCCAAACCGCTGTGCCACCCAGGTATCCCTTATAGGCAGTTTAGAAGCAGTTCTGAGGGAGACCCTTCTGTGCCCTAGCAATTCCCCAGGCACCAGTGTTTCTGTTGATGTCACAAAATCTGCATGTTGGGGAGTGGATTTGCATCCTAGGTCACCAAGCTCCCAAGTGGCATGTGATGCAAATGTTGATAATCAGCACAAATAACTAGACTCCTACCATTCAGGCTTCTTCCCAGAGCAAGGGGAGGCAGGGTCACTTTGGGCTGCAAGGAAGGTGGAATTTGCAGGAGGCCTGGGGACTGGCCTTACCTCCTTTCCCCTGTCCTGGTGCCCTCAAGCCCACTTTCCAACCCCTAGGCAGACATCCCCACTGGACTGCTGTACAAATGCCCACAGGGACCCCTTCAGGACCAACTCCCAAGTCCTGACTTCTGAGGACCAAGGGTGGAGGACAAGCTCACTTAAGCCCTGAAGATGAGCCGCCCAACCTGGAGACAGCCCTGCCCTGCCCCATCAGCTCCTAAGGCAGCAGCTTTCAGGCTTTGTCACAGCCTGGGGGGTCCTGCAGCACCGCCCTCTCCAGGCACCCCCCTGCCACCATGCCAGGTGAATCCTAGGGGCTCAAACCTCTAATGCGTCCCAAGATCAGTAAACATTGTGACTTCCCCTCGCTGGGGCTACCTGGCCAGGATTTGTGATTCTCAATCTCCTCTCTCTCTCTCTCTCTCTCTCTCTCTCTCACACACACACACACACACACACACCAGAGTCTTATACATGCTCTCTCATGCACAGCAGTACACACAAACACACGCTAAGTGCACAGAAAACTCCCACCCAGGACTAATAATTTGTGGAGGAAAGAAAACTAACGCTCATAAGGAGCTTTACTTCTGCCTATCTTGCTGAATCCTGCCCTCACCCTCGCAGCGGTATTTGGGCACTCCTATTTCACAGAGGAGAAAACAGAGGTGCCCAAGGACACTCCCCTTCAAGTGAGTGGCAGGCCCAGGAGTCAGCCCGGTTCTGTCCAACTCCTGCCCCAAGGGCCCACTGCTCCTCACTTCCACACCCACGTGCAATTGGAGGTGCTGTTGCAAACACAGCTCAGAGCCGGGAGTCTGAGGACTGAGGTGCTGAGCCTGGTTCCGCTGCTGCCTGTCCAGGGGACCCTAGACACAACTCTTCCCCTCCCGAGGCCTCAGTGTCCTCATCTGGGAAATGGGAGTCATAAAACCTCTCTTCTTTGCATGGGAATGAACCGGATGGTCCTGCTGATTTCCGCGTCTGGGGTTCTCTCTGACTCCAGGCGCGAGCCTCAGGCCGCCCAAGGTTGCACACCTACTCCATGAAGCTGGCCAGAGCCTCCTGAGATGGCCTCTTGCCTTGCCTTCCCTTTGGGGTGTGGGGGGGTCTGAGGAGACCATGCCAGGCAGGGCCCTTTCTTCCATTGGCCCCTGAGCACAACCCCCACTAGTGCTGACTTATAGGTTTACCTCCTGCTGACATCAGCACCCATCTGTTTGTGGTGGGAAAAGAGGCCTCCTGGGGAAACAGGTTTGCTAAATCTCAGCCAGGAAGGACCTCCCAGCTGCACGGTTGGAGCAGGTTCGGTAAATACCCCGAGCAGGCACCTCTGGAGAGAGAGTGGGTAATCCGAAAGCAATGCCTCCTCCAGGCGACCCTCCCCTCTCCCCAGCCACCTCAAGCCATGATCAAATTTCCATCCCTGGCTTTGGATCTTCCAGCTGGTTCCCTGAGCCATTCAGCCTTTCATCCCAATAACCACCCTTCCTCAAACACCCCATCTCCTACTGCCACCCCCCACCACTGCTGTTACCATTCTCTGTTATGTCCAACCATTGAAACTCCACCATCCCCACTCCTCCCCCACCCTCATCCTCACCCCTGCCACCAGCCGCCCCAACCCAAAGCTCACTATCTAATCCATAACTGGTCTCACTCCCTGTCTGAATTCTTTACTGAGCGATAAACTTTGGCTGGAATGAAATTCCTAACACAAATCTGGGACCCCACAATAATTCCAGGAGGCAGCAGCATCCTGGATGCTACTCGGTTGGTGTCTGTTCGAGCAGAGCTTATGCATATGACCATGTGCACACACTCAGAGGAGGTAGACACTTCCCTTACTTAATACCCCTCTGTCCCGGGGTGAGCTGAGGGGGCCCAGCTGACACAGCACCATCCTTAATCCCCCTGAGCAAGCACTAAGCAGTGCGCCTGGTTGGTTAAGCACACATATTCCAGGTGCTGAAGAACAATTAAAAGTGATCACAGTGGATCATCTTCCCTGATCAATCTTACCTGTCTTAAGCTCACATAAGCCTATAAAGGAATCTCTTTCCAAATCTGTCATTTCTGACAGCAGATATGCTAGATTTATTCTTGTTGAGCCTGCTGGGGTTGATGGAGTTCACACCCCGGGTAACAGAAGAGCTTGCCTTAGCCCTCGATTCAACTGATGTGTCTACCATTTGGCTAGAAAGTATTGGGGAAAATCTCACTAAACATCCAGTATTTAAAATTTTAAGAAGGGGAGCTACACCACCTCACTTTGGGGTTTAAAGTCTGAGGTGGAATAAAAGAAAAAAAGACTCAGTGTTGGAATTCTGAATCTGCCATTTAACTGTTATGCCTCAGTTTCCTCATCTGTAAAATGGGAATGAGAAGATCTGCCTCATAGGACTGGCTTGGAGGTTGAGTGTGTTAAAGAACCTTTTTTTAGGCCTGGCCTGATGGCAAGATTGAACTAGACAATCATTCTAGCACACTGCCAGAAAAGCTGCACTTACTATCTTGTCTGACCCATGTAATTTTGAGTTCTTTTTCACAGGGGTTACTTCCAAAATCAAAACTAAGTTTATCACTGACACTGCAGTTAAAATAGGATAGTGAGTTCTCATGATCTCTTTTATGAAACCACTTACTAATTTTTATACTCAGGTACTCCAGCTTTGATGGGTTTTTGTCCTTACGATACGCTGGCCACAAGACATTGTATCTGCCCCCTTCCTGTGGAAGTCTTGCCATGCCTTTTGTCCAGAGGCAAGTCCAGTGTGAGTTTCCGACCGTCACTATCATGGTCACCAAAATCCCAATGTTTCTTGGGACTTGTGCAGAGAAGGAAACAGATACCTCTCCCTGCCCTCCCCCAGCTCCCATCAGGCAGGAGGAGGGTTTAAGCTGAGACCCTGGAGGAGAGATCAAAGCTTTAGAGCAGAAATTTTCTTTTTCTTTTTTTCTTTTTAAGATTTAGGGGCACCTGGGTGGCTCAGTGGTTGAGCATCTGCCTTTGGCTCAGGTGGTAATCCTGGGGTCCTGGGGTCAAGTCCTGCACCAGGCTCCCCGTGAGAAGCCTGCTTCTCCCTCTGCCTGTGTCTCTGCCTCTCTCTAAGTGTCTCTCATGAATACACAAATTTTAAAAAAATCTTTAAAAGATTTATTTATAAGAGAGAGAGAGAGCTCACAAGCAGAGGAGAGGCAAAAAGGAGAGGCAGAGAAAGAATCCTCTGAGCTGAGTGTGGAGCCTGACACAGGGCTTGATCTCATGACCCTGAGAGATGAGCTGAAATCCAGAGTTGGATGCTTGACCTACTGAGCGACTTGGGTGCTACAGAAGTAATTTTCAAAGACTGGTCGCTGGCCCAGCAATATGAGCATCACCTGGGAACTTGCTAGACATGCAAAAAAATTCTCAGGCCTGACCCTCCTATGCTGAATGGGGAATTCATTTCTGCACTTGAGCAGGCATCGCTCAATGATGAGAACCACTGCATTCGAGGACCTCCAGCACAACAGTGGAGCTACTAAGGCACATTCAGATCCGGGGACAAGGAGGGAGGTGGGAGGCATCACTGGCCCAGGCCCGGGAGCCCACACCCTCAGCACTCCCAGAAGCATGCAAAGAGAGCAGCCGAGAGTCTGGAGAGAAGTTAGGAACCGTGGGAATTACGGGGTAAGAGGGTGATGAGAGGAAAGCACTGTGCCTGGCTGCTGCTCTGGCCTCTCACCAGCTGGGGGGTCCCGGCCACCTCTCACAGTGTCCTTAGCCTCTGTTGGCAGGAGCCTCCTCATTCCCCAGCCTCACTAAGAACTCGTTAGTGATCCTGGCATTCCCAGCTGTGGTTTGGCATCAGAATCTGGCAACCCTCAGCCCGGGCCCGGGGTCATTCCTAATAGGGACCTCCCTAGGCTTTGACTGTAGAAGGCCCCCCCATACCACCACCCTGTCCACTCTTCTCCCTCCCTGTGTGCCTGATGCTGCACCAGGCCTGGAACTACAGCAAAAGGACACAAAAGCCATGATTTCCCTCAAAGAGCCCACCTGGCACCGAGGGCCACTGTTTCCCCAGTCCTAAATCGTGTGCCAGGATGTGCTGAGCTCTTTGTGAACTTTGTAAGACTTAATAAGACAGTCAGCCATGAAAGAGATACCAATCCGGGGCAGTGAACTGTGGACACTAGCAGAGGGCGGACGGCCAGGTATGCAGAGTTCAGAGAGATAGCTGAGCACAAGGCAGTTGGAAATTTTCTGAGTAGAGAGGAGGCCCAGTGCTGATTTGGATGGGACCTGTGGAGGCAACAGGAATATTGCCTTCTCTGTCTCTAACTCTCTTTGTCTCTGCCTCTCTCCACCTTTTCCTCTTCCCATAAATAGACCACTCCATAAATGGGCAAGGACAGATTGTGATCCTGTTATTAAAACACTATGGGGACTGGACCCTTGGGTGGCTCAGTAGTTGAGCATCTGCCTTTGGCTCAGGTCGTGGTCCTGGGGTCCTGGGATCAAGTCCTATAGCAGGTTCCCTCCCTCTGCCTGTGTCTCTGCCTCTTTTCTCTGTGTCTCTCATGAATAAATAAATAAAATCTTTATTTAAAAAAACCCAAATGGGGACAATTAACAGGAGAATGGATAAACAAATTGTGGTATATCCACACAATAAACTACTACTCAGCAAGAGGAAGGAGCTAGTGCCCCTATTTAAACCACCTGAACTTGAAATGTATAAACGTGATGCTGTGTGAATTTTGCCTTCCTGAAGAAGCATGACAAAAAAAGAAGAGAGTTGACGGATGGATAGATGATTAGACACGTGGGGGAAAAAATGATCATCCTGAATGTCGATTACGTGATTAGATCTTGCGATCGTGTTGATATGGGTCCTCACGGCACAATTGTTTCAGCTTTCTCTGTATGTTAGGAAGTTTTCACAATAAAATGTTGGGGGCAAAGCGGGAAGGTGATCAAAAGATCTGTGGTTTGGAAAGGTCATTTTGACCACCAGAACAGTAAATGGAAACCACTGACAGTGGTGTGGGTGGGGACGAGGAGGAGCTGTTCAGAGCTCTGATGCTCCACCACTGGAAAAGCACTTGCGAAAATGGCCCTGTCTACCCTCTGGCACAGTGATTCCTGCCCTCCGTACCTAAAAAGCCTGGACACTTGTATACTACAAGGCATAGATAAGAATGTTTACAGCAGCATTATTCACAGTAGCCCTGAACTGGGAACGGCCCAATGACTGTCAGTGGAATGGATTAAACATTGTATATTCACACTACGGGATACTACAGAGCAATGAGAGTAAACGAACTGCTACACACACAACACAGTGAATTCACAACGCCGAGCAAGGGGCATCAGACACAATCGAGTACATGCGATGTGATGCCATGTATGTAATGTGCCAAAGTCATGCCATGCGAATTGTCAGGAATAGAAAACAGAGGAGTGCCTGCTTTTGATGGGGGTGACAACTGGGGAGGGAGATTGAGCAAGAGTTGTGGGAAGCTGGCAGGGCGCTATTTCTTGATCTGGATGATTAATTGCATGTAAAACTCATGAGATGCACATTACAACATCCTCAAGCTATGAACTTATGATTTGTGCACCTTTCTTTGTGTGTGTTGCAATTAGATAAAAATAAAGTGCGTTAAGCAAGTGGAAAAAAAGGAAACCTATTTGACCTTCATTCAAGGGCACCCTCACCTCAAACCTGATCCCCTAGGGGCTTCTGGAGATGCAGCCAATTTGTTTCCACCACTCTGAGCAGCTGGGATGGACTCTACACCAGATCTAGCGTAGACAAAGTCCTTGGCATTTGTCAGATCTGTAAGGTCATCGGAGGGGAAAGAGGCGTCGGAGGCTTTGATGCCAGAGTAGGCCAGGGAGCCCACAAAAGTCCTAGAAAGTTTGGCACGCCAGCCTAAATCAGAGTGAATCATAAGGGAGCGCTCCAGCCCGGGGCCTGCAAGATCGGAGTACGTGGAGGCTGTGGGTGAGAACAGTTTCAAGTCAGTAAGAGATACAGCAGGCCTGCTCTCCCACCCTAAGCCCCCATCCTCAAACAATCCTCTGCCTGTATTAATCCTCTAAAAGGGCTTCAATAAAAATCTACTAAAATGAGTTCAGCAGAGGCTCTTTTGTAAAGGAATATTCACCCTTCTAATATATTTAGTGTTGGTGAGGTTTCAGTGTTCAGATGATAGGTTACTCAATGCAGGGTCTGCTTTTTTATATTTTATTTATTTTTTTATAATTGACTCCAATTTTCCATGAAGAGAAGGAAGAGAGCTAAGTTTATTTTTTATTTTCTTCATTTTAAAATTTATTCATGAGAGACACGCAGAGAGAGGCAGAGACAGAGGGAGAAGCAGGCTCCTAGCAGGGAACCTGATGCGGGACTCAAGCCCCGGTCCCGGGGATCATGCACTGA